>NC_057797.1:174523083-174887309 GCF_018294505.1 Triticum aestivum | reverse complement strand
GCCGCACGGGCCGGCTGCGGGCCCCGTGGGCCGGCGGCGGGGTGCGGAGGAGAGAGAGGGAGGATGGCGCTGAGGTGGCAAGCCGCGGTTGGTCGAGCGGAGCGGTGGAGCTGAGGTGGCGGGCTCCTATTGGGGGGAGTGAGGTGGCCGGCGAGATGGACACGTCCGGCGCGGCGTGGACGCGTCCGGCGGCGCGAGAGGAGGAGTTTTAGGGTTTCAACCGCGAATATTTCGGGGATGGCCACATATTTATAGGTAGAGGGAGCTAGGAGAGTCCAAATGAGGTGCAGTTTTCGGCCACGCGATCATGATCGAACGCTCTAGATGATGGAGCAGAGTTAGGTGGGTTTTGGGCCAAATTGGAGGGGTGTTGGGCTGCAACACACATGAGGCCTTTTCGGTCCCTCGGTTAACCGTTGGAGTATCAAACGAAGTCCAAATGATACGAAACTTGACAGGCGGTCTACCGGTAGTAAACCAAGGCCGCTTGGCAAGTCTCAGTCCAATCCGGAAATGTTTAATCCCCACACGCGAAAGAAAGCTAGAAATGACCACCGGAGGAGAACGGAGCGCCGGAATGCAAAACGGACAACGGGGAAAATGCTCGAATGCATGAGACGAACACGTATGCAAATGCAATGCACACGATGACATGATATGGGATGCATGACAACGACAACAACACACGGAGACAAAAACCCGAACCCGAGGAAAATAAATATAACTTAACGCCGGAAACGGCAAGAGTTGGAGTACAAATAGGGGAAGTTACATCCGGGGTGTTACAGTGACGAAAGAAATAACAGGAAAAGTTTGGGGGCCAACCTTGAAGTGGAAAAAAGGCATGTGATTATTGCAAGTGTGTTCATGGGTGAATCCGAAAATGGAATATTTAATATAGCTCCCTAAAATAGTAGGAGACTTTTATATGTTATAAAGAGAATTTCACCTTGTGAACTCCCTCGATTTAAATGGACCGAAGATCCATACAGTTTTATTTGGTTGAGTTTTAAAACATGTTGCAAGATGACATGATGCAATGCACATGATGCAAAAGGGAAAGCAACAAGCAAAATAAAACACATGACGAAACCCGGAATCCATGGATGGCATCTGAATCTCCGGTCTTGGGGCGTTACAACACTCCACCACTACGAGAGGATCTCGTCCCGAGATCTAGAATGGCATCGGAGGGGCAACGGAAGAGAAAGAGAAGAGGTAAAACTAAGTTGCTTCTTTGACAAACGAGTGAAAGCATGAACCTTGAAGAGGTTAAGCTATTTCGAGAAAAGAATACAACGGAGATGAACGAAGTTGAAAGCACTCCGTTAGAAAAAGAGGGACAAGGAAGAACAACTTCGGGCAGCACTCCGATTGAAAAGAGATGCAAGACTTTATAAGATGAAAAGAACTAGAAGAGAAGACACAACACTCCGGTTAGATGGATAAGCACATGAAAGAACATGATCTTTGATGAAACGAGATGATGGTTGAAGGAAGCAATAGCACAATGCCTCCGTAATGAAAGAATAGAAGTTGGATCGTCGGAACACAAGAACGGAGAAGAAAATGGCAACTCCTGCCACAAAAGAGCTAGAAAAGGCATACTTAGGAGAATGGTCGAACGGAGTAGTTGGAAGACCAACAACGAAAAGAGTAAGCTTGTAGTGGGCTTATGAAGAACATCTCAAAACTACGAGGTGAAATTCTGCCACTAACGAAAACGATAAATTGGATTGATACGAACGAGGAGACGAGAAGATTATTTCACCGGGAGGATAAATGAAGAACTTGGATCATTTATAAGCACCATAGATAGCAACAATCCTTAGGGAAGGCTTTAGGTGAAACAAGACACAAGATAACTCCAATGAAGAGGTTGATGGATTTAAAATACCTCATTCTTAACAACATGTGAATCATGAAATATGAACTCAAATTATCAAGAATGACATAATACCACCTCCAATGATACGGTAGAAAGAATTGCACTCTGGATACAAGATGAAGAATGCTTGAGCTCCTTAGAAAAGAATGTTGATGAGCACTTCGAGAAGGAAATAAATCCTTTATCAACCATCATGTAAAGCCTCCTTGAAGAACTCCGGTAAGAAAAGAATGAACAACCAAAATGAAGGATAAAAGAATAAGGTTGAAGCCTTGCAATGATAAGATGGATCTTCATGATGATGAAAGCTTGGAACTCCGGGAAAAAGAAAAGATGAACCAATTGAAACCGAGAATTTGATGAACCTTCGGAATAATTGAATTTACTCGATGAAACAAGAATAAGAATTACATTATGCTTATCCTTCACCAATTTAAATTGATGACAAGCAACGGATTTGGCATACTACTTATTCTCGTAGAAAGGATTAAGATAGATATAGCGTAAACTTCAGAAGGTCTTTGACGAACCACCGGTAGGGTTGAAACAACGAATAAATTGATATGATAACGAAGGAAGAGAAGTCTTGAACGAACCACCGTAAGAATTAAAATGACCGAGGAAATGATAAGGACAACACCGGGAAGAATTTGCAAATGAACGAAGAAGCTTGAGAGAATTTAGATACATGAGAATGAAGCGATCACGAGCTGATAAGAGAATACTTGAATGATGCACTGGTAAGATTAGGAGAACGATAACTGAAAGCTGGGAATGAATAAACCGAAATGATGGCCTTCGGAGAATCAAACTAAAAAGAATCTTGAATTGCTCTGGATGGGTGAAAAGAATTTCACAATAGAAAACAATTATGAGAGGATGGCATAACGCTAGAACCACAAATCTTTGAGAGAACGGATAAGATATGAAGGTAAAACTCTTCTTCGGTCTTCAAAATCCGAGAATGACGACGAGAGACACCACCATGAATTGTTGAGACACTCCGGAATAAAGAAGAATAGAAAAGTTGAACCAATGATGAAAAGAATTTGAAAGATCTTGGAGAAGACATTTGACTGATGATAATTCATTCTTACGTCAAACTTCGAAATACATTTGAGAATAACTCCGGTAAAAATTAGAAGAGTCAGGTAAGATCCTGGGAAAAGACCTGTGGGTTAGGGCCCACTCAAAAGAACACCGTTGAAAAGTTTTAAAAGAGAGATTGCATCGGTTGAATTAAATGACTTGAATGAGATAACAACCTTGAAAGATCTTGACTGAATGCAGAGTGGAAAACATGAATCTTCTGAGATATCTTTAGCACTCCGGAACAATTGAATAGCAAACGGGGAATGATTGGGAGGTACGCCAGCAAGAGAAGACATTTGAAACGAGGAAAGGATGTGACCAACACAGAAAACTTGAATTGAATCCACCGGAGAAGAAAGAAAACCGAGAATGATGAGCTTGAAGCTCCATTAGAATCTTCATGAGAATCGCCGGATAAGAACATTGACGGAAAAGGAATGAAGAGGCCTCACATCAATAAGATGGATACTCGATTAAGAAATCTGAATCCTTGGAGAAAAACAAAGGGAGGGAGGGTGGGAAAAAACAAAGACAATTTGGAATGGATGAAACGAACACCATTGAGAAACTTAGAATTGATCTTGCGGATGTGGGATGATCGGATTCACTTGAAAAGAAACACGCCGGTTGAAAAGGATTGACATGACAATCTTGATTATCATGAAGGATTAGTATTCGCATAGAAACGTGAGGACACCACTTAGGAAAGATATGGAGTCAACATTTGACTTCGAAGCAACTCGAATACCACGACTCAAAACAAAACAAAGGATTGGCTTGCAGAATAAGCCAGAACAAACATATGATAGAGATTTCGTCCGAAGTTTTCGTGGTGGGGCCTACACGGGCTCGATCGTACAGCACCATCATGTACAAGGCAGTGCACATGGCATACGAAGCGTCCTCGAGTCGGCATAGCCAAGGACTCTTTAAGACACAACGAGACCACTGTAAAACCAACCGTGAATAGGCGGACCACTAGACGTCGAACCCCAATTTCATATCATACATCTGTCGGAAAGATATCCTAAGAGCTACTTGAATTCCCACTTATAAACTCCTGAAATTTTCCGGTTATGCAATCAGGTGTTGGGGACACAGGGGAAGCATAATATCTCACCCAAACTAACAAATCCTACATCCAGCTGTATCCATCCTTCAACACATAACCAAGAAACCTTCGGAAATCATCTACCTCAACCTTCGAAAAGCATCCGTTATACGAGTTATGGCAATAGATCGAACTCCCGCCCCAGTACTGGGTGGCGTCGAGGTTATCTCACCAACAACTGCATAAAAGAGATTTTCGATGTCGGCGAAACTAATCTCAGGTATTCCAGAACTGCAATGATAAAATTGTGACGATAACACCTCGGAGCTCAACTCCCCGGCACACTGCCACAGCCCCTAAATGTCAGGAGGCACCAAGAACAATGTTCTCGTCACAAAACCATCGGAATGATTCCAAGATACCCGCGTGATCCTAAAATTTTTTTTGTGAAAAATTTGAGAAGAGAAGAGTCAAAACTCTACGTCAGGATGCCTCACCAGAGCGACGAAGGGACTAAGGAGTAAAAAGAAATCCTAACACTTCGATATATAATTCCTAAATGACTCAAAACATTTTTCTAGACTCAACAATGTCAGCTAATTCGATCAAGCAGGGGGGCTCTTAAGGTCGGGGAAGGCTTTGATTACCAACTTGTAACGCCCTCGATGCGGCTATATCTCCCACGTGTCGAAGCACGACTTAGAGGCATAAC
The DNA here is from genome assembly GCF_018294505.1 of Triticum aestivum. Lineage (NCBI taxonomy): Eukaryota > Viridiplantae > Streptophyta > Magnoliopsida > Poales > Poaceae > Triticum > Triticum aestivum. The sequence goes on along the minus strand of NC_057797.1, from coordinate 174,882,566 downwards.
CGCATTGAAAGCAATGTCGCAAGTGAGGTAATCTTCACACAACCCATGTAATACATAAGGGAAAGAGATACAGAGTTGGCTTACAATCGCCACTTCACACAAATACATGAATAAAGCATTACATCAACCAAATACATACAAGGTCCGACTACGAAACCAAAATAAAAGAAGACTACCCCAAATGCTACACAGATCCCCGATCGACCCCAACTGGGCTCCACTACTGATCAACTAGAACGAACCAAAACAAAGGACAAGATCTTCATCGAGCTCCTCCTTGAGCTTGGTTGCGTCACCTGCACGGACTCGTCGGCACCTGCAAACTGGTTTTGGAAGTATCTGTGAGTCACGGGGACTCAGCAATCTCACACCCTCGCGATCAAGACTATTTAAGCTTATAGGTAAGGTAAAAGGTATGAGGTGGAGCTGCAGCAAGCGACTAGCATATATGGTGGCTAACATATTCGCAAAAGAGAGCGAGAAGAGAAGGTAAAAGCACGGTCGATAAACTATGATCAAGAAGAGATCCTAAATCAACCTACGTCAAGCATAACTCCAACACCGTGTTCACTTCCCGGACTCCGCCGGAAAGAGACCATCACGGTTACACACGCGGTTGATGTATTTTAATTAAGGTCAACTTCAGGTTTTCTACAACCGGACATTAACAAATTCCCATCTGCCCATAACCACGGGCGCGACTTTCGAAAGTTCAAATCCCTGCAGGGGTGTCCCAACTTAGCCCATCACAAGCTCTCACGGTCAACGAAGGATATTCCTTCTAGCGGGAAGACCCGATCAGACTCAGAATCCCAGTTACAAGACATTTCGACAATGGTAAAACAAGACCAGCAACACCACCCGAATGTGCCGACAAATCCCGATAGGAGCTGCACATATCTCGTTCTCAGGGCACACTCAGATGAGACTAGCTACAAGTAAAACCAACCCTCAAGTTTCCCCGAGGTGGCCCCGCAGGCAGCTCAGTTCGGACCAACACTCAGAGGAGCACTGGCCCGGGGGGGGGGGGGTAAAAATAAAGATGACCCTTGGCAGGCCTACCCAAGGGAAAGAAAAGGCTAGGTGGCGAATGGTAAAACCAATGTTGGGCATTGCTGGAGGAGTTTTATTCAAGGCGAACTGTCAAGGGGTTCCCATTATAACCCAACCGCGTAAGGAACGCAAAATCTGGGAACATAACACCGATATGACGGAAACTAGGGCGGCAAGAGTGGAACAAAACACCAGGCATAAGGCCGAGCCTTCCACCCTTTACCAAGTATATAGATGCATTAATTAAATAAGATATATTGTGATATCCCAACAAGTAAACATGTTCCAACAGGGAACAACATCTCCATATTCCAACAAGGAACAAACTTCAATCTTCACCTGCAACTAACAACGCTATAAGAGGGGCTGAGCAAAGCGGTAGCATAGCCAAACAACAGTTTGCTAGGACAAGGTGGGTTAGAGGATTGGGTCAACAATATGGGAGGCATGATAAGCAAGTGGTAGGTATCATAGCATAGGCATAGCAAAAGAGCGAGCAACTAGCAAGCAAAGATAGAAGTGATTTTGAGGGTATTGTCATCTTGCCTGAAATCCCGCAAGGAAGAAGAACGAGTCCAAGAAGAAGACAAATAGACATAGCCGAACGGGTCCTCAAAACTCCGGAACGGAACCGACGCTGACGAGGGAAACAACCCGGAAAGAAGCAAATAACATAGTAAACAACCATCACATAACATGGCATGATGCACAACCACGTATGATGCATGTCCGGTTTAAATATGCATGGCATGGCAAAGTGCACAAGCAAATTCTACAAATTAAGTGGAGCTCAATATGCAACGAGTTGCATATTGATGGAACACCACATTAATTATTTAGTTCTCTCCCGGTTAGCTACCCAACAATATTAAATGTTGGTTAACATGGCAAGAGGTGAAGCATAACAAAACTATATCATCTAAACAACTTAAATGGGGCCGGATATAACAAATAACAAATCCGTTAAGTCCCCATATGCATTAGCAATTTTTAAAGCAACAACAAATTTTAACCATCTTAAAGTTGTTAACATGGTGTGGATGACATGTTCAAGTTTATGCAATTTTTATTAAAAGTTGACAAGAGCATTAGGAAGCATTTTTCACCGTAGTAGAAAGAAAGGGGTGCCACGGCAACGATAACAAAACGGTGCCATGGCAATGTTCCGGTTCCGACAACTCATTGAGACGTCGGTGCAAAAGAAAGTGTGGCGGGAGCGTGCAAAAGATGGTGGGGTGATCCCGGTTACCGGGTTCCCACATGTCGGTGGCAAGGCAAAAGAGGGGCAACGTGCACCGATAGTTCAGACTCGAGGCAAAACAAGGGTGCATCTCATACAAGATGCATTCGTTCGTTCACGGGCGGTCGTCTCAGGGTTATACCTTCGAAGCATGCAAGAGGGACGGTTCGTGTTCGGGTTCGGTGCAAGTAGAGGAAGTAGGCGTTCTCGCGACGGTAGTCGTACACGACGCATTGTGGAAGTAGTAGTACTCGCGGACTTCGGCAGCGGTAGTCGTTCGGGGTCTTGGCGGTTCGTCGTGTAGTCATACATGTTCGACGTGGTACACGGTTCGAAGTCGTGCATGTCCCGTAGATGTTCAGGGTTACCGTGAGTTACTTGTCGAATCCAGGGTCTCAGTCGTCGGTAGTGGTACACGATTCGAAGGTGAACTTGACGAAATCGAATCCCTTCGGGGTTGTCGTGGTACTTGGGGTCTTCGGACCCTCCGATCTCGTTCTTGCGACAATAGTTGAACTTGAAGTTATTGGTTCATGGGTCTTCGGCGTCGGTAGTCGTACACATATCGTAGAGGAACTTGGTCTTGTGAAGAGGTACTTGACGGTAGTGGTACTTGACGCGTTCGAGGGTCGTTCATGCCATGGTACTTGGCAAAATCCTCAGAAAAGGTGCTTGACGGTCCGGGTAGGGTTCTTGGTGTCTCATCCTTGCTGATCCAAAACAAACGTGAGACGGAAGGCCTCTGGTGGGTAGCAGCAAGGCAGGGACGGGAGGACCCGACCCAATGCGACTGGATCTGGCGATCTCCGGTGACGAACGTAGCAGGGCGGCTACGTGAGGCTTGACAGCAAGGACTTGAAGCGAGGAGGAGCCCACGGCAGGAGGTCGGCAACGTGGTGGAGCGAGGTAGTGGCTCCGGTCCACTGCTGTTGTTGACGCCGGCACCGCAGACAAGGCAGGGAGACGGCACGACGCTCGCCGGAGATAGAGCCGGCGGTGGAGGGCGGTCCTGGTGTGGGCACCATGGCCGGAGGCGGGGAGGTACTTGGGCGGCGGGAGGAGCAGCTCCGGCAGGACGAGGGACTCGGCGACGCGGACTTGGGGCGCCGGCGACGGGCGACGTCTGCGGGCGCAGAGGACGATGGCTATAGGCGCGCGGGTGCTCGAGGGGCTCCTCTCCTCGAGCGCTCGGCGACGGGGACTCCTGAAACTGCTGCTGGTGGCACTCGGCGGCGGCAGAATTGGAGGCGGGGCGGCGAGCGATGGAGAGTTGACGGGAGGAGGAAAAATGGATCGGGCACGGGGCTCTCATGGCGTGTGGAGTGAGTGGCGGCGCGAGGGAAAGGAGAGAGGCGCACTGGTGAAGAAGACCGAGTGGGAGGAGGGACGCGGATCGGGAGGAGCGGGCGATGCGCTCCTCTCTGTCTCTCCTGGCGGTGCGAGGAAAGAACGAGGGGAGAGGATGTGGGGATCGGGAGATGGGGATAGGGTTAGAAGGGGGGTTTGGGCTTGCTGGGCCACGGGGATGGTGCGGCTTGGAAGGGCTGAGGCCTGCACTCTCTTTCTCTCTTTAGATACCTATCCCTGTTTTAGCAAATAAACAGAGGGTTTGGAAAAATATAGATAGGGATAGGAGAAGAATTGGAGCACGGGGCAAATTTTCTTGGACTTGCAAAAAAATACTTGGTCCGAGAAAATTATAAATGGCCAGATCGGAATATAAGAATTCAAACTCATTTGAATTTAGTCAAATGGTTTGAACTAGGACTAGGGTTTTGAAATGCCCAGAAATGTTGAGAATTTAGGTGGAGCTCGGGGAAGTGACGAAAGATGTCGGCGTTCTGGGAATGGGGGTCCCCAGACTTGCCTGCCTGCGGCCTGCGGCGTGGCTCGAGGAGGGGCCCAGCACGGCCCATCTTCATCAACACAGACCCAAGACCCTCGCGAGGGGCCAAGCCTCGCGGGGCGGACGACACGGAGCTTCCTCAGGCACGGCCTCATCAGGCTGGCTCGCGAGGAGGCGGAGAGATCAAGGCGGGGTACCTCACAAGGTGCCCGTGACGCAAGCCATGATGACCAAGGGTGCCAGGCGGGCGCCAGCCCACGCAGTGTCCTCCTTTCCTCTTTGGTGCAAAGGGAGCAAGCGCAGGCGAGAGCATCAAGTAAAGGCACCCGTTTTGGTGCAACAAGACCAAGACCAGTCCAACAGCAGGGAGGAAGTCATTGTGGAGCCCAAGCCAGCGTCACCACCAGAGCCTTTGGCAGGCGAGGACCAACTTTAGTCAGGATAAGTGTACCAGATGTTCCCCTTCAAAATGGCCAATTGTTGGTGCCCTTCCCGCTCAATATTTGGGAAGAGGCCCAGGGCCTTTGCCTATAAATAGGACTAGCCACCCCGGGGTAGGGGGGCAATCAAGAAGGGAGAATCTAGAAGCCAAGAGAGAAACAAGCTAGGATAGGATCGAGTAGCATCACACAGAGAGAGAGAGAAGGGCGACTGAACTCCTCCCAGCAGTTCATCCCCCCAGCCAAGAACAGACCCTCGCGAGGCTGTTCTTCCTTGCACTGCTCATCGTCATCAGCCCAAGAGGCAATCCACCACACCACACACTGGAGTAGGGTATTACACCACAATGGTGGCCCGAACCAGTATAAACCCTGTGTCTCTTGTTCTGTTCTTTCCATAGCTTAGATCTTAGCGAGGCAGAGGGGTGCAGGTAGGTAGAAGGCGAAATCTCCGCGCGCACCCTGGTGTTCGAACCTCGAGGGTCTGCTGGAACCCAAAATCTGACATTTGGCGCGCCAGGTAGGGGTGCATCGGAGTTTTCCCTTCCGCCACCGCCACGACCTGCCCCGCGATGAGTAGTGCGTTGCCCGCTCCGGCCGCCGGCGCCAACACGGGGGTCAGGGGGCTCCGAGCCCTGGCCCCAGCCCTGCAACGGGTACGGTGGCCAGACAAGTTCAAGCCAACGATGCCGTCGCGCTACAGCAGCGTGACTGATCCACTGGCCTTCTTGCTGGCGTATGAGGAGGCCATCCTCAAAGCTGGAGGTGATGATAGGGTCATGGCCAACTGGCTTCCCATGGCCCTCACTAGCGCTCCGCGCGCATGGCTCCTCCACCTGCCGGTAGCCTCCATGGCCTCTTGGGAAGAGCTTCGCAGCCTCTTCCTCGCCCACCACGCAACACCAACACCCCCGGTCGTCGCGGCCCTCCTGGGCGGCTCGCAGGCGCCGCCTACAAGTCACCACATCAAGCCGTTCATCCGCCGGGTCAGCGTCGCTTCCACGCGGCAGGGGGCTCCCCCGGACCGGGCGGCGCCCAAGGCCGGCCTGACCTTCAGCTCAGAGAACCACCCCTCGAACTTGGCCTTCTCGGGTGCGCTCCCCATGTTGTGCACCCCCACCATCTGCCAGGTGGCCGTCACTAGAACTCTCATCGATGGCGGCGCGGGCCTCAGCGTGCTCTCGGTCGAGGCCTTCAACCTCCTCTGCATACCCCTGGAATGGCTGCAACCCAGCCAGCCCTTCCCAGGCATTGGGGGCGGGTCATCCAGCTCCTTGGGACAGATCCGGCTCCCAGTAACCTTCGGCACCTATGACAACTTCCGCACGAAGCTGGTCGACTTCGACATCGCCCCCATCGGCCTCCCCTACAACGCCATCCTCGGCTATCCAGTGCTGGCCCAGTTCATGGCCGCAACGCACCCGGTGTACAACCTCATGAAGATGCCCGGGAGCAGCTGTGTCCTCACCGTGCACGGGGACACCGGAGACGCGCTCCGAGTGCTCGAGCTCGCCTTCAAGACGGCGGCGTCGGCACAGCCCGCCGACTCGGAGACCCCCGAGCCCAAGGGGGCTGCACCCGCCAAGAAGAAATAGTTGGTCACCCAAGACAAGGCAGAAACCAAGCAGATACCCGTCGATGAGGACGGGTCCACCAATGCCACTTTCACCATAGGCGCCAACCTCGAGCCCGAGCAGGAGGAGGCCCTGGTCAGGTTCCTGCGCGCGAACAAGAAGGTATTCGCTTGGGAGCCTAACTAGTTGGCGGGGATCCCTAGGAGCGTAATCGAGCATCACCTCAACATGTGCCCCAACGTGCGCCTTGTGAAGCAGAAGGCAAGGCGGCAGTCCACAGAAAATCAGGCCTTCATCATCCAAGAGACCCGCAAGCTAGAAGCCGCTGGGGTCATTCGTGAGGTCCGATACCCGGATTGGTTGGCCAACCCTGTCGTTGTGCCAAAGAAGGGAGGGAAGGAGCGCATGTGTGTCGAGTTCACCGACCTCAACAAGGCATGCCCGCAAGATCCGTTCCTGCTCCCCCGCTTCGACCAGATCGTCGATTCCACCGCAGAATGCGACCTGCTATGCTTCTTGGATGCCTTCTCTGGGTATCACCAGATCAAGATGGCGGTAGAAGACGTCGAAAAGACAACCTTCCTAACCCCGTGTGGGGTGTACTGCTACACATGCATGCCATTTGGGCTGCGTAACGCAGGGCGACCTTTCAGCGGCTGATGCACATCACCTTGGGCCCGCAGCTCAGGAAAAACGTCGAGGCTTACGTTGATGACATAGTGGTGCAGTCTCGGGAGGCCAGGACCCTGGAGGAAACCTTCGCGAGCCTCAACGCAGTGAACCTGCGGCTCAACCCAGAGAAGTGTGTGTTAGGAGTCCCCTTGGGCAAGCTCTTGGGTTTCCTCGTGTCCCACCGAGGCATCGAGACTAACCCGGAAAAGGTCAAGGCGGTCGAGGACATGAGCCCGCCAAAGACCCTCAGAGAAATGCAGAAGCTCACTGGGTGCGTGACCATGCTAGGGCGCTTCATCTCCATGTTGGGGGAGCGAGCGCTGCCCTTCTTCCAGCTAATGAAGAAAAAGGGGCCCTTTGAATGGACTGAAGAGGCCGACAAGGCGTTCCAAGATCTCAAGAGATACCTGACCAGCCCTCCAGTCATGGTGGCTCCGCGCCCTCAAGAGCCCCTGGTGCTTTACCTCGCCGCCACTCCCTACTCCGCCAGTGCAGCCCTGGTGGCGGTTAGGGAGGAGCGTCGAATCAAAACCACAGCAGCAGCCTGGGACAAGGCAAAACAGGAACAAGGAAGGCCCACAGAAACCGCCACCGCGGCTAAGGAGGATTAGCCGCCGCAGAGGAGTGCACTGGAGGCGGAAGGGGCCCCTCTCCCAGATGGCCAGCCTCCGGAGGCCCAGGAGGCGCCATGGTCTCCAGGGGGCGTCACCAGCACTGACGCACACAACATCGTCGAGCACCCAGTGTACTTCGTCAGCACGGTGTTGCGGGACGCGAGGGCACGGTACCCCATGCCTCAGAAGCTCCTCCTCGCGCTACTGGTGGCTTCGCGCAAGCTGCGGCACTATTTTCAGGGTCACCCCATCAAGGTCGTCTCGTCATACCCCTTGGAGAGAGTGCTCGGGAGCCCTAACTCAGCCGGAAGGGTCGCTGAGTGGAACATAGAACTGCAAGCGTTTCAGCTCGAATTCAGCACGACCAGAGTCATCAAGGGAGCAGCATTAGCGGATTTTGTGGCAGAATGGATGGAGGCCCCAGGCCTCAAGGCCGACGAGGATCGGTCCCTCTCCCCGGGAAGCGAGGTGCCAGAAGGCTGGGTCATGTACTTCGATGGGGCGTTCTCCAGGCATGGCGTTGGGGCTAGGGCGGTGCTCATATCGCCCACTCAGGACAAGCTCTACTACGCTGTACAACTCTGTTTCCAGCAAGGTGAAAAGGTCTCCAACAACATAGCGGAGTATGAAGGTCTAATAGCGGGCTTGAAGGCCGCAGCTGCCCTGGGGGTGAAACGCCTCACCATCAAGGGCGATTCGCAGCTCCTTGTCAATTTCTCCAACAAGGTGTACGAGCCGAAAGATGAGCACATGGAAGCCTACCTTGCGGAGGTCCGCAGGATGGAGAAGCAGTTCTGGGGGTTGGAGTTGCAGCATGTGCCCCGTGGCACCAATCAGGAGGCCGACGACATCGCCAAACGGGCGTCCAGGCGGTTACCTCAGGAGCCTGGCGTCTTCGAGGAGCGGCTCTTCAAGCCCTCAGCCCTGCCGTCATTGTCAAACACGGCTCAGCCTCGGGAGGAGCTCCCCCAGCCACCTGCCTCAGGAGCCCCGGTCTGTGGCCCGGCCTCAGGAGCACGCCTGCTCCTGACGATGGAACCCTCAGGAGGGGTGCTGGATCACGGAGCTCCGGAGTTACTTAACACAAGGGACCCTGCCGGAGAAGGAGGAGGAAGCGGAGCGTGTGGCACGGCTGGCCACGGCATACTGCATCAAGGATGGAGAGCTCTACCGGAAGCGACCAAACGATGTATCCTGCGCTGCATCTCCAGGGAGCAAGGAAAGGAACTGCTGGAAGATATACACGGCGGAGACTGTGGACATCATTCATCATCACAGACCCTCGTCGGCAAGGCGTTCTGCAGTGGGTTTTATTGGCCCACCGCACTCAATGACGCCGTCGAACTGGTGAAGGCTTGTGAGGCCTGCCAGTTCCACGCCAAGCAGATCCATCAGCCGGCAGGAGGCCTGCAGACTATACCCCTTTCGTGGCCGTTCGCAGTCTGGGGGCTGGACATCCTGGGCCCGTTTCCTCGGGCGCCAGGGGGCTACCGCTACCTCTACGTTGCCGTGGAAAAGTTCACCAAGTGGGCTGAAGTAGAGGCTGTCCGCACCATCCCCGCGGGTTCCGCGGTCAAGTTCATCAGGGGCATCGTGAGCCAGTTCGGGGTGCCGAACCGCATTATCACAGACAACGGTTCGCAGTTCACCAGTAACCTCTTCAAAACATACTGTGCTAACCTTGGAACGCAGATATGCTACGCTTCGGTGGCGCACCCCCGAAGCAACGGCCAGGCCGGGTGAGCCAACGCAGAGGTCCTGAGGGGCCTCAACACCAGGACGTTCAAGAAGAAGTTGGAGGCCTGCGGCAGAGGTTGGTATGACGAGCTTCAGTCCGTGTTGTGGTCCATCCGCACAACCGCGACCAAGCCGACTAGAGAGACCCCGTTCTTCCTGGTCTACGGAGCCGAAGCGGTCCTCCCTCACGAGGTCAGACGTCGCTCCGCACGGGTCCTGGCATTCGAAGAGGCGCAGCAGGACGCCATGCGGGGGATGGACCTTGTGCTGGGGGAGGAACGTCGCCGAGAGGCCGCGCTGCGAGCAGCGAGGTACCAACAAGCACTGCGACGATATCACTGCCGCAACATCTGCCCCAGAACTCTCGAGGTAGGCGACCTCGTGCTCAGGCGGGTTCTCTCCAGGGAGGGACTGCACAAGCTCTCTCCCATGTGGGAGGGCCCGTTCAAGGTTGTTCATGTTTCCAGGCCTGGCTCCGCGCGCTTGGAGACTCAGGAGGGGGTGCTGGTCCAGAATGCATGGAACATCCAGCACCTCCGGAGGTTCTACCCCTAAAAAGGCCCAGAGCCTATGAATAAGGCGAATGCTTGTGAAGATTATCCTTTTTGGAAAAGGCCCAGAGCCTGTGAAGAAGGCGAATGCCTGTGAAGATTATCCTTTTTGGAAAAGGCCCAGAGCCTGTGAAGAAGGCGAATGCCTATGAAGATTATCCTTTTTGGAAAACACCCAGAGCCTGTGAAGAAGGCGAATGCCTGTGAAGATTATCCTTTTTAGAAAAGGCCCAGAGCCTGTGAAGAAGGCGAATGCCTGTGAAGCTGTCGCATTTGGGAAAAGGCCCGGAGCCTGTGAAGAGGGCAAATGCCCATGAAGCCTGCTCCCCCCAAGAAAGGCCCGGAGCCTGTGAAGAAGGCCAACGCCTGTGAAGCTTGCCGCCCGTGACACTCTCACGTAATAATGAGTTGGGGCTGTACACGCCCCGGAGTCTCAGGAGCGCCGTCCTCAGGCCCTGGGGCTCCCTCCCACGCCCAGTGGCAGCACTTAGCTCCGCGCTGGTGAGAAGATGTCGAAGACTAGATTAGGTGCCGGATGCGGCTTTTTCATTTGCTTTCCGCAGTTGGCTTGTTCATTCTCATTCGAAGTTTTATTGAAGTTGTTGCCGTCTTTGACTTGTGGTTCTTCGACTTTTCACTCTCCTGCCTCGATTTCTCTTATGCAAGGCCTCGCGAGGGGGGCAGCCGAGCGCCCTCGTGAGTGTTTCCGTCCTAGTCGTTCAAGGGTTTCACGACCTGGGTCCATTACAGGAGCACCCCTCCAGTCCGTGCCCCACGGGCACCGTGACACGAACACAGGGCCTGGGTCGGTCGCTCCCCCCCACGGCTAGGGTCAGGAACTATCCACACGCGGGCACGTAGCCGGAAGGCACGATAACGGAAGCAAAGCGATGATTAACAGCAATAACCCAAACACGCCCCCGCGGGGCTCCACGCTACTGTCTTTTTACATAGGAAAAAGGAAAAGAAAGAACAAATCAGGCGCAGCTCGCCTCGCACCAGCCTGCAGGGAAGACTCGAGCTACCTCCAGGGCTCAGGCAGACTCCCTCTCGCGCTTCACCGAGGCACGACGGCGGGCAGACGCGCTACCACCTCCCAAGCAGGTACGACGGCGTGGAGGCTGACCGCGGCCACCGCTAGAAGAGTCGCCGCCTGAAGAAGAACCGGTGAGGCTTGGGGAACCCTGAGCGCCGCCAATCACGCGAGCGCTGTCCTCTCCATCATCGCCGGGGCTGGGTCCCCGGCCGCGGTCGTCATCCTCAGGGCAGCACCCTGCGCGGCGACCATCTTCCCCAAACACCCTCACGTAGAGGGTGGCATCGCCGTCAAACTTGAAGTGCAGGATGCACCAACGGCTCAGGCCACGCGCGCGGGCAACCGTCTGCCAACCGCGGGTCAAGGCCAGGCTCCCGGCCGCGGAGACCTCAAGTGAAGCCCATGAGGCCCGGCTGCAGCAGCCGTCTGCCTAAAGCCAGAGGCCGCCCGGGGCGCCGGCCGGGAGCTCGCCGAGGAGGAAGCGAGGAAGTTGAAGTCGGGTGCTAGTCGGCTCAGCCGACCACACAATAAACTCCGGCAGCACCTCTGCAACGCGAAAGCGCGGCCTAGGGGAATGCGCGACCGAAGCGCGCCCCTCGGCCGCAGTAGTCCACCCGTCACCGTGCTGGAAATCATCTCCATGGCCACGGGGAGCTGCCGTGGAGGCCACAGGATGTTTGCGAGGGCGCCCTCGGCCGCGCTTGGGCTGGGGAGAGGCAGGCTCAACCTGGCAAGCCTTCCCCTTCTCTGCGGCCGAGAACCTCCTCGACGGAGCCATGAAGAAGAAGGAGAAGCAAGGGGGGATGAACTGGAAGGGCGCACGCCGCTCCGTACTTATAGCCGGCGAGGGCCAACCGTCGGCCCCCACAATCGCAGGTAATCATGACCTGCTTTGCATGCAGGGACTTGTCCAATCCATGCAGTTGCCGAGGCACCGTGGGGAAGTGGAGACGCCCACGTCCAATCAACCGCCATGCGGCGCCCAAGGCCGCAGGCTGTTAGGGCCTGCGGCGCTCCGCTCTTGCCCTTTCGCCTCCCTGCACGGCCAAGTCCAGGCGCGCCTTGGGCCCGGGGGCTACTGTCGGCGTTCTGGGAACGGGGGTCCCCAGACTTGCCTGCCTGCGGTCTGCGGCGTGGCTCGAGGAGGGGCCCAGCACGGCCCATCTTCATCAACACAGACCCAAGACCCTCGCGAGGGGCCAAGCCTCGCGGGGCGGACGACACAGAGCTTCCTCAGGCATGGCCTCATCAGCCTGGCTCGCGAGGAGGCGGAGAGATCAAGGCGGGGTACCTCACGAGGTGCCCGTGACGCAAGCCTTGACGACCAAGGGCGCCAGGCAGGCGCCAGCCCGCGCAGTGTCCTCCTTTCCTCTTTGGTGCAAAGGGAGCAAGCGCAGGCGAGAGCATCAAGTAAAGGCACCCGTTTTGGTGCAACGAGACCAAGACCATCCCAACGGCAGGGAGGAAGTCATTGTGGAGCCCAAGCCAGTGTCACCACCAGAGCCTTTGGCAGGCGAGGACCAACTTTAGTCAAGATAAGTGTACCAGATGTTCTCCTTCAAAATAGCCAATTGTTGGCGCCCTTCCCGCTCAATATTTGGGAAGAGGCCCAGGGCCTTTGCCTATAAATAGGACTAGCCACCCCCAGGGTAGGGGGGCAATCAAGAAGGGAGAATCTAGAAGCCAAGAGAGAAACAAGCTAGGATATGATCGAGTAGCATCACACAGAGAGAGAGAGAAGGGCGACTGAACTCCTCCCAGCAGTTCATCCCCCCATCCAAGAACAGACCCTCGCGAGGCTGTTCTTCCTTGTACTGCTCATCATCATCAGCCCAAGAGGCAATCCACCACACCACACACTGGAGTAGGGTATTACACCACAACGGTGGCCCGAACCAGTATAAACCCTGTGTCTCTTGTGCTGTTCTTTCCATAGCTTAGATCTTAGCGAGGCGGAGGGGTGCAGGTAGGTAGAAGGCGAAATCTCCGCGTGCACCCCGGTGTTCGAACCTCGAGGTTCTGCCGGAACCCGAAATCCGACAAAAGAAATAACAGGAAAAGTTTGGGGGCCAACCTTGAAGTGGAAAAAAGGCATGTGATTATTGCAAGTGTGTTCATGGGTGAATCCGAAAATGGAATATTTAATATAGCTCCCTAAAATAGTAGGAGACTTTTATATGTTATAAAGAGAATTTCACCTTGTGAACTCCCTCAATTTAAATGGACCGAAGATCCATACGGTTTTATTTGGTTGAGTTTTAAAACATGTTGCAAGATGACATGACGCAATGCACATGATGCAAAAGGGAAAGGAACAAGCAAAACAAAACACATGACGAAACCCGGAATCCATGGATGGCATCTGAATCTCCGGTCTTGGGGCCTTACATGCATCACTTGGCCAGATTGCTCCCGACGTGGTTTTCGGTGATTCCAAGAATTACCGCAAAGAAAAGTTGACATTTGAAGTTGTGGATTTCTAGAGTGTCTATCATGCTATTCTGGGCAGGCCAACTTATGCACATTTTATGGCTCTACCATGTTACGTGTACCTCAAATTGAAGATGCCTGGTCCCAAAGGGGTGATCACAATCACTGGTAGTCGGAAGAAGGCGGAAGAGTGCTTCCAGAAGGGCTCAAAGATCGCCGATGCACAGATGGCCGTAGTAGAATTGCAGGAATATCAAAAAAAATGCAGATCCGAGTGATTTGTTGCGAGCCAAGAAGCCTGCCACTGATTCAGCATTCCAGTCGTCTGGCGAAACAAAGTCGATTCATATTCACCCGACGGATCCCAATGCTGCTCCAACTCACATTTCAACAACACTCGACTCCAAATAGGAAGAAGCGCTCATCCAGTTCCTCCGTGAGAACTAGGACATCTTTGCATGGAAACCTTCTGACATGCCAGGTGTTCCTAGGGGACTGGCTAAGCATCATTTGCGAGTCAACCCAAAAGTGAAACCAGTCAAAGAACATATTCGATGGTCCGCCGTACAGAAGAGGAAGGCAATCGGTGAAGAGGTGGCTCGGCTTTTGGCAGCTGAGTTTATCCATGAGATTTACCACTCCGAGTGGTTAGCTAATGTTGCCATGGTCCCAAAGAAGGATGACTCACTTCACATGTGCATTGACTTCAAGCATATCAATCGGGCCTGCCCGAAGGACCACTTTCCTCTCCCTCGCATCGACCAAATAGTCGACTCGACGGCGGGGTGTGAGCGTTTGTCCTTTTTGGACGCCTATTCCGGGTATCATCAGATCCGTTTGTACGGACCCGACGAGATAAAAACAGCTTTCATCACCCCATTTGGGTGCTTCTGTTATGTCACTATGCCATTCGGTTTGAAGAACGCTGGAGCCACATTCATGCGGATGATCCAGAAGTGCCTGCTCACTCAGATCAGTCGGAATATAGAAGCATACATGGATGGCATTGTAGTCAAGTCACGTAAAGGTTCCAACCTACTGGCTGACCTTGGTGAAACCTTTGCCAACCTCAAAAGATATGATATCAAGCTTAATCCATCAAAGTGCACGTTTGGAGTTCCAGGCGGAAAATTACTCGGTTTTCTCATTTCCGAATGAGGGTTCGACGCTAACCCAGAGAAAGTGGGTGCCATACTCCGGATGAAACGCCCTGTGCATGTGCATGATGTCCAGAAGCTTACTGGTTGTTTGGCTGCCCTAAGTTGATTCATTTCTCGCCTCGGTGAAAAGGCACGACCTCTTTACCGACTGATGAAGAAATCAGATAAGTTCGAGTGGACTCCTGAAGCTGATGCAGCATTTGCAGAGCTAAAAGCCCTGCTTTCCACCCAGCCGGTGCTTGCTGCCCCATTCAGCAAAGAGCCTTTACTGCTTTATATAGCAGCCACTGGACAAGTCGTCAGTATAGTACTTACGGTCGAGCGGGAAGAAGAGGGAAAAGCCAATAAAGTTCAGCGCCCGGTTTATTATGTTTCTGAAGTTCTGACTCCATCAAAGCAGAGATATCCACACTATCAGAAGCTTGTTTATGGGATTTACATGACCACGAAGAAGGTTGCACACTATTTCTCTGATCACTCTGTTATAGTCGTCAGCGATGCTCCATTGTTGGAGATTCTGCACAACAGAGATGCAACTGGTCAAGTGGCAAAATGGGCGATTGAACTCCTTCCTTTAGATATCAAGTTCGAGGCAAAGAAAGCTATCAAGTCCCAAGTAGTGGCAGATTTCCTCACCGAGTGGATCGAACAACAAGTGCCGACTCAAGTTCACTCGAAGCACTCGACCATGTTCTTTGATGGATCCAAAATGCTGAATGGTTCTGGTGCTGGGGTGGTACTGGTATCCCCCCGAGGAGACAAGCTTAGATACGTCCTCCAGATTCACTTTGAGTCCTCCAATAACGAAGCAGAATATGAAGCACTCCTATATGGGTTACGCATGGCCATTTCACTCGGCGTCCGTCGCCTCATGGTTTACAGCGACTCGGATTTGGTGGTCAATCAAGTGATGAAAGAATGGGACGTTAGAAGCCCAACTATGACTGGTTACTGCAATGTGGTGAGGAAGTTGGAAAAGAAGTTTGAGGGGTTAGAGCTCCATCACATACCCCGTCTGAAAAATCAAGCAGCCGATGATTTGGCAAAGATAGGTTCCAAGAGAGAAGCCATTCCCAGCAATGTGTTTTTGGAACATATTCACACACCGACAGTTGAGGAAGATCCTTTTACTGAAGAGCCCCCGCCGCCTAAGAGCACCACAGATCCGACTGAAGTCGAGGTCCCAGCTGTTGTCGATCTAATCATGGAGGTTCTGGTCATTACTCCTGACTGGACAGTGCCATACATTGCGTACATCCTTAGGAAGGAACTCCCAGAGGACGAAGAAGAGGCTCGACAGATCATCCGTCGATCCAAGGCCTTTACTGTGATAAGAGGACAACTGTTCAGGGAAAGCGTGACTGGAGCCAGTCAGAAATGCATAACGCCAGAAGAAGGTCGAATGATCCTCCACGACATCCACTCGGGGACCTGTGGTCACCATGCGTCCTCTGGGGCCATCGTGGCTAAAGCATACCGAGCCGGATTTTATTGTCCACGAGCAAATGAAATGGCGAAAGATATAGTCGACAGATGTGAAGGCTGCCAGTTTTACTCTGACATGTCTCACAAGCCAGCGTCAGCCCTGAAGACCATTCCCCTCGTCTGGCCCTTTGCTGTTTGGGGATTAGATATGGTTGGACCACTAAAAACTGGTAGGAGCGGCTTCACTCATGTGCTCATAGCAGTCGACAAGTTTACCAAATGGATTGAAGCTAAACCTATCAAGAATCTTGAAGCCAGCACCGCTGTCAGTTTTATCAGGGAATTGACATTCAGATATGGAGTTCCACACATCATCATCACTGACACTGGGTCGAACTTCGATTCTGACGAGTTTAGAGCTTTCCGCGCTTCTCAAGGCACACGAGTCGACTATGCTTTGGTCACTCACCCACAGTCGAATGGACAAGCAGAAAGAGCAAATGGCCTAATTCTCAAAGGACTGAAACCCCGACTGATGCGTGATCTCAAACACGCAGCAGGTGCTTGGGTCGATGAACTTCCATCAGTCCTTTAGGGTTTGAGTACAACTCCTAATAGGTCGACTGGACGAACTCCTTTCTTTTTGGTCTATGGAGCCGAAGCTGTTCTACCAAGTGACCTGCTCCACAACGCACCCCGAGTCGAGCTCTTCTCTGAAGAAGAAGCAGAACAGGCCCGACAAGATTCAGTTGATCTCTTAGAGGAGGAATGTAACACCCTCGATGCGGCTATATCTCCTACGTGTCGAAGCACGACTTACAGGGTTAACCGCATTGAAAGCAATGTCGCAAGTAAGGCAATCTTCACAACATCCCATGTAAATAGATAATAAAAGGGGAAGGTACATAGTTGGCTTACACTCGCCACGTCAAACAAACTACATAAATAGCATTACATCATCCAATCACTCATGGCCCGACTACGGTGCCAAAATAAAAGATCAACCCAACATGCGACATGGTCCCGATCGCCCCAACTGGGCACCACTACTGATCATCAGGGAAAGACACATAGTAAAGGCGTGAGTCTTTATCGAACTCCCACTTGAGCTCAAGCGCATCATCTAGAACGGAGTCATCAGGCCCTGCATCTGGTTTGGAAGTAATCTATGAGCCACAGGGACTCAACAATCTCGCACCCTCGCGATCAAGACTATTTAAGCTTATAGGTAAGGCAAGGTAATATGTGGAGCTGCGGCAAGCGACTAGCATATATGGTGTCTAACCTGTTCGCGAAAGAGAGCGAGAAGAGATGGCAAAGCGCGAACAAAGAACTAGAGAACAACCTGCGGCAAGCATTACTCCAACACTGTGTTCACTTCCCGGACTCCGCCGAGACGAGACCATCACGATAACTCACACAGTTGATTCATTTTAATTAAGTTAAGGTTCAAGTTATCTACAACCGAACATTAACAAATTCCCATCTGCCCATAACCACGGGCACGGCTTTCAAAAATTCAAATCCCTGCAGGGGAGTCCCAACTTAGCCCATGACAAGCTCTCACGGTCAACGAAGGATATACCTTCTCCCGAGACATTCCGATCAGACTCGGTATCCCGGTTCTACAAGACATTTCGACAAGTTAAAACAAATCCAGCAACACCGCCCGAATGTGCCGACAAATCCCGATAGGAGCTGCACATATCTCGTTCTCAGGGCACACTCAGATGAACACTACGTACAACTAAAACCAAACCTCGAGTTGCCCCGAGGTGGCGCTACAAGTGGCTCTGTTCGGACCAACACTCACAGGAGCACTGGCCCGGGGGGGTTTAAATAAGATGACCCTTGGGCTCCGGAAACCCAAGGGAAAAAGAGGCTAGGTGGAAAATGGTAAAACCAAGGTTGGGAATTGCTGGAAGAGCTTTATTCAAGGCGAACTGTCAAGGGGTTCCCATTAACACCCAACCGCGTAAGGAACGCAAAATCCGGGATAATAACACCGATATGAAGGAAACTAGGGCGGCGAGAGTGGAACAAAACACTAGGCAAAAGGCCGAGCCTTCCACCCTTTACCAAGTATATTGATGCATTAAGATAACAAGATAATATAGTGATATCCCAACAAGTAAATAATGTTCCAACAAGGAACGGTCTCCGATCTTCACCTGCAACTAGCAACGCTATAAGAGGGGCTGAGCAAAGCGGTAACATAGCCAATCAACGGTTTGCTAGGACATGGTGGGTTAGAGGTTTGACATGGCAATTTGGGAGGCATGATAAGCAAGTGGTAGGCATCGTAGCATAGGCATAGCAAAAGAGCGAGCATCTAGCAAAGCAAAGATAGAAGTGATTTCGAGGGTATGATCATCTTGCCTGCAAAGTTGTCAGAGTTGACTGGATCCTCGAAAGCAAACTCAACGGGCTCCTCGTTAGTGAACTCGTCTCCCGGCTCTGCCCAAACAAGACAAACAAGCAAACGAAACACAATCAACCACGTGCAAAGCTCAAACAAGAAGATGCAAACATGGTATGCTATGCGGGATGCGATATGTGATGCATATGCAAGATTTTACAAGGAATGAACGAACCTGGCCTCAACTTGGAAATCCAAGAGTGCCACTGGAAAGGTGAGGTGATTTCGGTTGAAATCAATATAAAGAACACCGGAATCGGAGACACGGTTTGGAAATGGCAAGCAATTCAAATATGGCACTGGTCTGCGATAAACAGCAAGTAGCCATCTAAATGCAACAAGACAAATATGCTACATCACTCAATCATGGCAGGGATCCATTCATAATGCTTAACAAAAGATGGACACTGAGCTACGGCCAATTCATCCATTAACAGGTTCAAACAAGCATGGCAAAAGTGCAATTGATAAACATGTTTCAGACTTAGTGAAATTAACACTTGTCTAGAATTTCAGATCAGGTAGCACACTTTGGAGCATGAAAACTAGATGCTACAGGAACTTAACATGGCAAAGCAAGACATGGCATGGAGCTACTCAAAGAGCTTAACAAAATTACCTTAGTGACCTTGAGCCAAAAGGGATCAGAAAATACAATTGCAAGCATGTGAGCATGGCAACAACATAATCAGATCCCAGACTTAGTGAAAAACTGGAGCATGCAAATCAGATATCAAGTAGGTATGTTTACGAGCTCGATGCTCTCACTACAGAGCAAGGCATGACAATCTAAGCATACACCCATCAAGAATACACATTATACAAGCTAGACATCGCAAGAACAACAACATAGCATGCACGGATCAACTACAACATCCTCAGCAAAATCGCTAACAAGTAGACAATCTGCCCAGATTCACGAAATAGCAAAAGTAGAGCTCGACTGACTCAAGCTAGGGTGCTCCATAATTGCAAACAAGGACATGGATGGATAGAGCACTGTAAGATTATCAAATCATCCTTACTGATCATCCTCAAAATAAGCACGGATCACTAGGAAACAACATGAACATATGGCATATTGGTAAAAACAGATCAAGGACTTAGTGGAATTGCTAAGTCCCTGAAATCAGCATTAACGAATGCACCACTTTGCAAGCTTGTGCTAGTCACCACACACATCACAAAAATACATGGATAGCACCTCTGGAAAGATGGCAAAGCATATGACAAAACACATGTAGAGCTCAGGGGCATATCATGCACACATTAATCATGGCAAAAATGACAAATAGCTATTTGGAGCAGCACATCTGACAATTATCTCAAATAGCACTCTTCCAATAGCATTTTGGGCATCAAGATGAACTCAAATGAAAATGATGCAATGAGAAGAAATGATGTGCTCTCTGAGACGAACATTTTGATATGCTACATGCCCAAAACGGATCTACGGATGCAAAGTTACGGCACGATGAACATGGCAATAGAATTAGGGTTTCGGGAGGAAAGTCAACCGTCTCAGATCTGGATCTGGGAGGTACTATTCATGCGCGGAAACCGAGGTTGGCCAGAGTTACTGTAGCTCGCCGGTGTTCGTTGAGGTACTTGGCGAGGAGGGCGCCGGAGGAAGGGGAAGAAGGCCGGGGTGGTGGAGGACGACGGCGGCAAGGTCGGCGGTCGCTGGCGTCGAGGTGCCCGCGGCGGAGCTCGACGCGATGAGGATCTTCGGCCGGGGTCTTGCGCCGGTGAGGCGGAGCGGCGACGGTGAACGCCGGTGCGGCGGCCGGAGCTGGGGAGGATGCGGCGCGGTGCGGCGCCCGGCGCGGGGAGGCGCGGCCCGGTCGGGCGGCGGGGAGGGCCGGCCCCGGGCTTCGAGGGCCTCCGCGGTGGGAGGAGGCGGCCGGCCACGTGGCGGCGCGGGAATGGCTGGCGGCGGCGTGTCCGGCACCGGCGGACAATTTCCGGCGCGCGGAGGATCAGATCTAGGGTTTCGGGGAGAGGAACCATGAATTTTGGAGGGGGGTACATTTATAGGCATAGAGGGAGCTAGGAGAGTCCAAATGAGGTGCGTTTTTGGCCACGTGATCGTGATCGAACGCTCTAGATGATGGAGAGGGTTTTGGTGGGTTTTGGGCCAAATTGGGGGGGGGTGTTGGGCTGCAACACACACGAGGCCTTTTCGGTCCCTCGGTTAACCGTTGGAGCATCAAACGAAGTCCAAATGGTACGAAACTTGACAGGCGGTCTACCGGTAGTAAACCAAGGCCGCTTGGCAAGTCTCGGTCCAATCCGGAAATTTTTAACCCCCACACACGAAAAGAAGGTAGAAATGATCACCGGAGGAGAACGGAGCGCCGGAATGCAAAACGGACAACGGGGAAAATGCTCGGATGCATGAGACGAACACATATGTAAATGCAATGCAAATGATGACATGATATGAGATGCATGACAACAACAACAACACACGGAGACAAAAACCCGAACCCAAGAAAATAAAATAACTTAGCGCCGGAAACGGCAAGAGTTGGAGTACATATTAGGTAAATTACATCCGGGGTGTTACAACACTCCACCACTACGAAAGGATCTTGTCCCGAGATCTAGGACTGGAAGAACGCTGGGTACTCAGAACGGATGTGATCCTCGCGTTCCCAGGTGGCTTCACGGTCGGAATGGTGTGACCACTTGACTTTGAGGAATTTGATTGACTTATCGCGAGTCTTGCGTTCAGTCTCTTCAAGAATAGCAACGGGGTGCTCACGATAAGAGAGATCTTCTTGGAGATCAATCTCTTCGAAGTTGATGGTGCGGTCAGGAGTCTTGAAGCACTTGCGGAGCTGAGAGACATGGAACACGTCGTGCACATTTGCAAAGTTTGAAGGAAGCTCGAGTTGATAGGCGAGATCGCCTCTCTTGCTGACGATCTTGAAAGGTCCCATGTATCTAGGGGCAAGCTTCCCTTTGATACCGAAGCGACGAGTACCTTTCATTAGAGAGACGCGGAGGTAAACATGATCTCCGATCTCGAAAGCCAAATCACGGTGCTTACTATCATAGTAGCTCTTCTGGCGCGATTGCGCTGCTTTGAGGTTATCACGAATGACTTTGCACATCTCCTCTGCCTCTGTGGTTAAGTCATTACCCAGACGTTGACGTTCACCGGTTTCAGACCAGTTGAGAGGGGTACGGCACTTCCTGCCATATAGAATTTCGAATGGGGCCTTTCCCGAACTTGCTTGAAAACTGTTGTTGTAGGAGAATTCAGCATATGGAAGACAATCCTCCCACTTCATGCCGAAGGAGATCACACAAGCCCTGAGCATATCTTCAAGAATTTGGTTGACACGCTCGACTTGACCGCTAGTTTGAGGATGGAAAGTTGTGCTGAAGCGGATGTTAGTGCCCATGGCCTTCTGAAAAGAATCCCAAAACTTGGAGGTAAAGATGCTGCCACTATCTGAAGAGATCACCTATGGAATACCGTGCAGTGAGACAATCCGAGAGGTATACAGCTCCGCCAATTGAGCTTCAGTGATATACTGTTTGATAGGCAGAAAGTGAGGCACTTTAGTGAGTTTGTCGATGACAACGAATATAGCATCATTGCCACGCTTGGACTTTGGAAACCCAGTCACGAAGTCCATCTCAATGTGGTCAAACTTCCATTCTGGAATGGCAAAGGTTGGAGGAGATCAGCTGGCCTTTGGTGTTCTGCCTTCACTCTTCTACAGACATCACACTCATTCACGAACTGAGCAATCTCGCGCTTCATTCGAGTCCACCAATAAGCCTGCTTGAGGTCCTGATACATCTTCGTGCTCCCAGGGTGGATGGAGAGGAGTGAATTGTGTGCCTCGTTCATGATCACTTTACGAAGATCACCTTTGGGCACAACAATATGATCCTCGAAGAAGAGAGTATCCTTGTCATCAAGGCGGTAGCACTTGTACTTGGGTTGACTCTTGGCAATCCCAATCTTCACCTTCTTCACCATAGCATCAAGAAGTTGAGCCTCGCGAATCTAGTCTTCCAAGGTAGGAGAGACTTGAAGGTTGGCGAGGAAACCTTGAGGAACAACTTGCTTATTGAGTTTGCGGAAAGCTTCACAAAGCTCGGGTTGATACGGCTTCAGAATCAGACTGTTGCAATAAGCCTTCCTGCTCAATGCGTCAGCAATCACATTGGCCTTGCCTGGAGTATACTCGATACTCGGATTATACTCTTGAATCATTTCGACCCATCGAGTCTGCCTGAGGTTGAGATTAGGCTGAGTGAAGATGTACTTGAGACTCTTGTGGTCAGTGAAGATGTCCACTTTTCTTCCCAATAAGAGATGTCTCCAAGTCAAAAGAGCATGCACAACTGCCGCCAACTCGAGGTCATGAGTGGGGTAGTTCTTCTCGTTGGGCTTCAACTGGCGAGAGGTATAAGCTCCAACTTTCTTCTCTTGCATCAACACTGCACCAAGACCTTGGAGAGAGGCATCACAGAAAACCTCGAACAGTTTGGATTCATCAGGAGGAGTCAGAACTGGAGCAGTGACCAATTTCTCTTTCAAAGTGTTGAAAGCGATGTCACATTCCGGAGACCAAACGTACTTGACGTGCTTCTGGAGAAGGTTTGAGAGAGGCTTCATGATCTTAGAAAAGTTCTCAATGAACCTTCGACAATAGCTTGCGAGACCGAGGAAGCTACAAAGTTGCTTCACGTTCTGAGGTGGTTCCCAATTGATAATTGCAGACACCTTCTCAGGATTCACCGCAATGCCCTTGGCAGGGATGATATGCCCAAGATATAGAACCTCATCGAGCCAAAACTCGCACTTGGAGAACTTGGCGTAGAACTGATGTTCCCTGAGCTTATCAAGCACCAAATGCAAGTGCTTGGCATGATCTTCCTTGTTCTTCGAAAAGACCAGAATGTCGTCGAGATAGACCAAAACGAAGTCATTTGTGTCGGCGTTGAAAATGAAGTTCATCATGCAAGAGAAAGTCGGAGGAGCGTTGACGAGGCCAAAAGACATAACAGTGTATTCATATGAACCTTAGCTTGTCCTGAAAGCCGTCTTGGGAATATCTTGCTCACGGATTCGAATCTTGTGATAACCCATGCGGAGATCAAGCTTGGAGAATACTTGGGCACCTTTGAGTTGTTCGAACAGCTCGTTGATGTTGGGAAGTGGGTACTTGTTCTTGATAGTCTTCTTGTTCAATGGACGATAGTCAACACAAAGTCGGTCCGTTCCATCCTTCTTCTTCACAAAGAGTACTCCACAACCCCACGGAGAGGAACTAGGTCGGATGAGACCCATTCGCTCTTGAATATCGAGTTGCTTCTTCAGCTCCTTCAACTCTTCAGGTCCGAGCTTGTAAGGACGTTTGCACACCGGTTCCGTGCCAGGCTCAAGATCGATGACGAATTCAATTGGCCGGTGCGGAGGCATTCCTGGAAGCTCTTCTAGAAAGACATCTTGATATTCACAAACGACTGGAATTTGAGAGATAGCATCCAGTTCACCCTTCTCATTGAGAGAAAACAGACGGATGGTATCATCACGAGCGGCAAAGACAATTACATCCTCAGACGAATGAGTCAATTGAATTTGCCTGGCTGCACAATCAAGATGCACCTTGTGCTTAGAAAGCCAATCCATTCCGAGAATAACATCAATATCCGAGTTACCAAGAACCACCGGAGAAGAAAGGAACTTGTACTCGCCCAACATGATAGAGACATCCGGGACGCAATTGTTAGAAGTCATTTGCTTGCCCGGAGACACAATCTTCAACGGGAAAGGGATCCTTTCGGTCACAAAATCATGCTTGGCAACAATTGGTGTTGAAATAAAAGAGAGCGATGCACCAATGTCAAAAAGAACTTTAGCAGGAACATCGTTAACAGGAAGGTTACCCATGATGACATCTAGCGAGTCCTGTGCCTGAGCTGCATTCAGCAAGTTGACCTTGGCGTGCTTGGGGTTATGCTTGACCACAGCTGTACTTGCCGATCTCACAGGAGGAGGAGGAGGGAGACGCCTCTGGTTGAAGCATTTGTTGGCATAGTGACCCTTCTGTTGGCACTTGTTGCACGTGACCTCTGAAAGCGGACGGTGATACGGAGCACTTGATCTTGGAGCTTGAGACGAAGTCTTGTTATGAAAGCCAGGGTTGGGTGGGTGGGAAGATCCACTGCCACCTTTGTTCTTCTGTTGATATGGCTGACGGAACGGAGGAGGAGGAAGCCAATACTTCTGCTGCTTGGCCACTTGAGTAGAGGAAGAAGGAGTAGCATCTCTGACTCGCTTCTTGTAAGCATCACACTTCAGTTGAGCAGCCTCTTGCTTCAATGCCATGTTGTAGAACTCATCGTACCTCAAGGGCTCAAAGAGAACAAGAGCTAGCTAGATTTCTTCTCTCAGACCACCCCTGAACTGGTATATCATGCTCTTCTCGTCATTGACGTTCTGCTTAGCAAAGCGCGCGAGCTTCTGAAACAACTTATTGTAGTCATAGACAGACAAAGAGCCTTGCTTCAGGTTGTGGAATTCCTCACGCTTGCTTTCAACCACGCTCTGAGGAATATGATGAGCTTTAAAGTCTTGACGGAATTCATCCCAGGTCATCACACGACCTCCTCTAGAATCCCTGTACTGCTGGAACCATTCTGCAGCTTGGCCTTTGAGTTGGAAGGAAGCAAACTTGACAAAGTCCTCAGGCATGACGTTACTGCACTCGAAATGCTTGCATAAGTCCACAAGCCAATCGTTAGCATCAGTTGCCTCAACACAATTGCTGAAGGTCTTTGGCTGGTTAGCAAGGAACTGGTTGAGTGTAGCAAAGTGATTCTGATTGTTGCCCTGGTTGCCTTGGTTCGCTTGGTTGCGCTCTTGAAGAATTTGCATGATCAATTGCGTGTTTGCATTGGTTGCGGCCATCACAGCTTGCCATGCCTCCGGAGGAGGAGGAGGTGGTGGCGGATCCTGATTCTGATTCTGATTGCTGCTCTTAGCGGGAGCCATCCTGAAGAGGGTGACATCCGTTAGCACATTGACAGATAAAATTGAAGCTGAATCAAGCGGGTTGAAATTGCAACATATAGTGTTCACATCTGAACATAAGAACGAATGCATTCCACTTGAAATGGTCACATATCCATAAATTGAGAAACCACTTAGAATTTAGGTAGAGGAATAAATCAACAAGGTACGGAGCAAGAACGAATACTCGGTAAGAAATCCCAATCTCAAACCAAATATCCGTGGAAGAAGAACTAGAGCTACAAGAATTCCCACCTATGAAACTCCTGAACCTTTCTGGTTATGCAATCAGGTGTCGGGGATACAGGGGAAGCACAATATCTCACCCAAATCTAGCAAATCCTACATCCAGCTGTATCCATCCTTCAACACATAACCGAGAAAACTTCGGAAACCATCTACCTCAACCTTCGAAAAGCATCCCAAGTTATGGCAATACTCCCGAACTCCCGCCCCAGTACTGGGTGGCGTCGAGGTTATCTCACCAACAACTGCATAAAAGAGATTTTCGATGTCGGCGAACTAAACTCAGGTATTCCAGAACTGCAACGGTAAAATTGTGACGACAACACCTCGGAGCTCAACTCCCCGGGACACTGCCACAACCCCTAAATGACAGGAGGCACCAAGAATAATGTTCTCATCACAAATCCATCGGAACGATTCCAAGATACCCGCGTGATCCTAAAAATTTTTTAGTGAAATTTGAGAAGAGAAGAGTAAAAACTCTACGTCAGGAAGCCTTACCAGAGCGATGAGGAGACTGGGGAGTAAAAAGAATTTCTAAACTCTCCGATATATAATTCCTAAATGACTCAAAACATATTTCTAGACTCAACAACGGCTGCTAAAAACGATCAAGTAGTGGGGGCTCCTAAGGTCGGGGAAGGCTCTGATTACCAACTTGTAACGCCCTCGATGCGGCTATATCTCCTACGTGTCGAAGCACGACTTAGAGGCATAACCGCATTGAAAGCAATGTCGCAAGTAAGGCAATCTTCACAACATCCCATGTAAATAGATAATAAAAGGGGAAGGTACATAGTTGGCTTACACTCGCCATGTCAAACAAAGTACATAAATAGCATTACATCATCCAATCACTCATGGCCCGACTATGGTGCCAAAATAAAAGATCATGCGACACGGTCCCGATCGCCCCAACTGGGCACCACTACTGATCATCAGGGAAAGACACATAGTAACAGCATGAGTCTTCGTCGAACTCCCACTTGAGCTCAAGCGCATCATCTGGAATGGAGTCATCAGGCCCTGCATCTGGTTTGGAAGTAATCTGTGAGCCACAGGGACTCAGCAATCTCGCACCCTCGCAATCAAGACTATTTAAGCTTATAGGTAAGGCAAGGTAATATGTGGAGCTGCGGCAAGCGACTAGCATATATGGTGTCTAACCTGTTCGCAAAAGAGAGCGAGAAGAGATGGCAAAGCGAGAACGAAGAACTAGAGAACAACCTGCGGCAAGCATTACTCCAACACCGTGTTCACTTCCCGGACTCCGCCGAGAAGAGACCATCACGGTAACTCACACAGTTGATTCATTTTAATTAAGTTAAGGTTCAAGTTATCTACAACCGGACATTAACAAATTCCCATCTGCCCATAACCGCGGGCACGGCTTTTCAAAAGTTCAAATCCCTGCAGGGGAGTCCCAACTTAGCCCATGACAAGCTCTCACGGTTAACGAAGGATATAACTTCTCCCGAGACATTCCGATCAGACTCGGTATCCCGGTTCTACAAGACATTTCGACAAGTTAAAACAAATCCAGCAACACCGCCCGAATGTGCCGACAAATCCCGATAGGAGCTGCACATATCTCGTTCTCAGGGCACACTCAGATAAACACTACGTACAACTAAAACCAAACCTCGAGTTGCCCCGAGGTGGCGCTGCAAGTGGCTCTGTTTGGACCAACACTCAGAGGAGCACTGGCCCGGGGGGGTTTAAATAAGATGACCCTTGGGCTCCGGAAACCCAAGGGAAAAAGAGGCTAGGTGGCAAATGGTAAAACTAAGGTTGGGCATTGCTGGAAGAGCTTTATTCAAGGCGAACTGTCAAGGGGTTCCCATTATCACCCAACCGCATAAGGAACGCAAAATCCGGGAACATAACGCCGATATGAAGGAAACTAGGGCGGCGAGAGTGGAACAAAACACTAGGCAAAAGGCCGAGCCTTCCACCCTTTACCAAGTATATAGATGCATTAAGATAACAATATAATATAGTGATATCCCAACAAGTAAATAATGTTCCAACAAGGAATGGTCTCCGATCTTCACCTGCAACTAGCAACGCTATAAGAGGGGCTGAGCAAAGCGGTAACATAGCCAATCAACGGTTTGCTAGGACATGGTGGGTTAGAGGTTTGACATGGCAATTTGGGAGGCATGATAAGCAAGTGGTAGGCATCGTAGCATAGGCATAGCAAAAGAGCGAGCATCTAGCAAAGCAAAGATAGAAGTGATTTCAAGGGTATGATTATCTTGCCTGCAAAGTTGTCAGAGTTGACTGGATCCTCGAAAGCAAACTCAACGGGCTCCTCGTTAGCGAACTCGTCTCCCGGCTCTACCCAAACAAGAAAAACAAGCAAACGGAACACAATCAACCACGCGCAAAGCTCAAACAACAAGATGCAAACATGGTATGCTATGCGGGATGCAATATGTGATGCATATGCAAGATTTGACAAGGAATGAATGAACCTAGCCTCAACATGGAAATCGAAGAGTTCCACTGGAAAGGTGAGGTGATTTCGGTTGAAATCGATATAAAGAACACCAGAATCAGAGACACGGTTTGGAAATGGCAAGCAATTCAAATATGGCACCAGTCTGCGATAAACAGCAAGTAGCCATCTAAATGCAACAAGACGAATATGCTACAACACTCAATCATGGCAGGGATACATTCATAATGCTTAACAAAAGATGAACACTAAGCTACGGCCAATTCATCCATTAACAGGTTCAAACAAGCATGGCAAAAGTGCAATTGATAAACAGGTTTCAGACTTAGTGAAATTAACACTTGTCTAGAATTTCAGATCAGGTAGCACACTTTGGAGCATGAAAACTAGATGCTACAGGAACTTAACATGTCAAAGCAAGACATGTCATGGAGCTACTCAAAGAGCTTAACAAAAGTCCCTTAGTGACCTTGGGCCAAAAGGTATCAGAAAATACAATTGAAAGCATGTGAACATGGCAAAAACATAATCAGATCTCAGACTTAGTGAAAAACTGGAGCATGCAAATCAGATATCAAGTAGGCATGTTTACGAGCTCGATGCACTCACTACAGAGCAAGGCATGACAATCTAAGCATACACCTATCAAGAATACACATTATACAAGCTAGACATGGCAAGAACAACAACATAGCATGCACGGATCAACTACAACATCCTCGGCAAAATCGCTAACAAGCAGACAATCTGCCCAGATTCACGAAATAGCAAAAGTAGAGCTCGATTGACTCAAGCTAGGGTGCTCCATAATTGCAAACAAGGACATGGATGGATATAGCACTACAAGATTAACTAATCATCCTTACTGATCATCCTCAAAAGAGGCACAGATCACTAGGAAACAACATGAACATATGACATATTGATAAAAACAGATCAAGGACTTAGTGGAATTGGTAAGTCCCTGAAATCAGCATTAACGAATGCACCACTTTGCAAGCTTATGCTAGTCACCACACACATCACAAAAATACATGGATAGCACCTCTGGAAATATGGCAAAGCATATGACAAAACACATGTAGAGCTCAGGGGCATATCATGCATACATTAATCATGGCAAAAATGACAAATAGCTATTTGGAGCAGCAGATCTGAAAATTATCTCAAATAGCACTCTTCCAACAGCATTTCGGACATCGAGATGAACTCAAATGAAAATGATGCAATGAGAAGAAATGATGTGCTCTCTGAGACGAACATTTTGATATGCTACATGCCCAAAACGGATCTACGGATGCAAAGTTACGGCACGATGAACATGGCAATAGAATTAGGGTTTCGGGAGGAAAGTCAACCGTCTCAGATCTGGATCTGGGAGGTACTGTTCATGCGCGGAAACCGAGGTTGGCCGGAGTTACTGTAGCTCGCCGGTGTTCGTTGAGGTACTTGGCGAGGAGGGCGCCGGAGGAAGGGGAAGAAGGCCGGGGCGGTGGAGGACGACGGCGGCAAGGTCGGCGGTCGCTGGCGTCGAGGTGCCCGCGGCGGAGCTCGACGCGGTGAGGATCTTCGGCCGGGGTCTTGCACCGGTGAGGCGGAGCGGCGACGGTGAACGGCGGTGCGGCGGCCGGAGCTGGGGAGGATGCGGCGCGGTGCGGCGCCCGGCGCGGGGAGGCGCGGCCCGGTCGGGCGGGGAGGGCCGGCCCCGGGCTTCGCGGGCCTCCGCGGTGGGAGGAGGTGGCCGGCCACGTGGCGGCGCGGGAATGGCTGGTGGCGGCGTGTCCGGCGCCGGCGGACAATGTCCGGCGCGCGGAGGATCAGATCTAGGGTTTCGGGGAGAGGAACCATGAATTTCGGAGGGGGGTATATTTATAGGCATAGAGGGAGCTAGGAGAGTCCAAATGAGGTGCGTTTTTGGCCACGTGATCGTGATCGAACGCTCTAGATGATGGAGAGGGTTTTGGTGGGTTTTGGGCCAAATTGGGGGGGGGGTGTTGGGCTGCAACACACACGAGGCCTTTTCGGTCCCTCGGTTAACCGTTGGAGCATCAAACGAAGTCCAAATGGTACAAAACTTGACAGGCGGTCTACCGGTAGTAAACCAAGGCCGCTTGGCAAGTCTCGGTCCAATCCGGAAATGTTTAACCCCCACACACGAAAAGAAGGTAGAAATGATCACCGGAGGAGAACGGAGCGCCGGAATGCAAAACGGACAACGGGGAAAATGCTCGGATGCATGAGACGAACACGTATGCAAATGCAATGCACATGATGACATGATATGAGATGCATGACAACAACAACAACACACAGAGACAAAAACCCGAACCCGAGAAAATAAAATAACTTAGCGCCGGAAACGGCAAGAGTTGGAGTACATATTAGGTAAATTACATCCGGGGTGTTACAAGGAAAGAGAGATGGCCTTGATCTGGTCGACCATTTATCAGCAAGACTTGCGTCGATTCCACACCAGAAACATGAGGGGTCGAGCCTTTCAAGAGGGAGACTTGGTTCTTCGAGTGGATCAACAGAAGCCACACAAGCTCGCTCCTGCTTGGTAAGGCCCCTTCATCATCACCAGAGTTCTCCACAATGGAGCATACCATCTTTACAGTGTCGATCATCAGAAAGGCGAGCCACGAGCTTGGAATGCGGAGCTGCTCCGCCCCTTTTATACTTAAGTACTCGTTCAAATAAAGTGTAATAAGAAGTACCTTTGTAATATGTTTATCAAAGACAAGAGCTTTACAGTCCTCTGGCACGATTGTTGTTGCTTTTGTTTACGTCTGAAAACCCCCTGTGTGTGACTTAGCTGTGAATCTGTTTCGCCTAAGTTTTCAAACAACCTACCGAGTGGTGAGCCAGCCTCCCGCTCGGGGGCTTAGCTGCGAACCTATTTCGCCTAAGTTTTCAAAATCCTACCGAGTGGTGAGCCAGCCTCCCACTCGGGGGCTTAGCTGCAGTCCAGTACTCGCCTAAGTTTGCAAAATCCTACCGAGTGGTGAGCAAGCCTCCCACTCGGGGGCTTAGCTGCAGTCCAGTACTCGCCTAAGGTTATAAAATCCTACCGAGTGGTGAACCAGCCTCCCACTCGGGGGCTTAGCTGCAGTCCAGTACTCGCCCAAGTTTAAAAAAATCCTACCGAGTGGTGAGCAATCCTCCCACTCGGGGGCTTAGCTGCAGTCCAGTACTCGCCTAAGTTTAAAAAATCCTACCGAGGGGTGAGCAATCCTCCCACTCGGGGGCTTAGCTGCAGTCCAGTACTCGCCTAAGTTTAAAAAATCCTACCGAGTGGTGAGCAATCCTCCCACCCGGGGGCTTAGCTGTAGTCCAGTACTCGCCTAAGTTTAAAAAATCCTACCGAGTGGTGAGCAATCCTCCCACTCGGGGGCTTAGCTGCAGTCCAGTACTCACCTAAGTTTGTAAAATCCTACCGAGTGGTGAGCAATCCTCCCACTCGGGGGCTTAGCTGTAGTCCAGTACTCGCCTAAGTTTAAAAAATCCTACCGAGTGGTGAGCAATCCTCCCACTCGAGGGCTTAGTTGTAGTCCATTACTCGCCTAAGTTTAAAAAATCCTACCGAGTGGTGAGCAATCCTCCCACTCGGGGGCTTAACTGCAGTCCAGTACTCGCCTAAGGTTATAAAATCGTACTGAGTGGTGAGAAATCCTCCCACTCGGGGGCTTAGCTGCAGTCCAGTACTCGCCTAAGTTTGTAAAATCCTACCGAGTGGTGAGCAATCCTCCCACTCGGGGGCTTAGCTGCAGTCCAGTACTCGCCTAAGTTTAAAAAATCCTACCGAGTGGTGAGCAATCCTCCCACTCGGGGGCTTAGCTGCACCACCAGTACAACGTACGCTCCATCCCTACCCGCAAGGACGACGAGGTGCAGGTCGACCGCGACCCTCTTCTCCGAGCTACGCCAGAAATACAACGTATGCTCCGCCCTTGTCTGCGAGGATGACGAGGCGCAGGGTGACCGCAACCCTATTCTTCGAGCTACGCCACAAGTACAACGTGCGCTCCATCCTTGTCCGCAAGGACGGCGAGGCGCAGGTCGACTGCAACCTTCTCCTCCGAGCTACGCCACAAATACAACGGAGCAGATCCCAAAAGCAATCGCAAGTATACTCAAAAGCAGTTCAGATAAATCCTAAAGTTCCAAGCAACAAATCAAAAGTATTCGAGCATCAAGCCCAAAGGAGTTTAATGGTTACAGCAACCACTCAGCATTCTGAGGCAAATTTAAGACAGGTTTAAATCTCATAGTTTGTTCACTCGGCAGGAGGAGGACTGGCGGGTGCGACGAATTCGTCCAAGTCGATTCCATCTGCGATCCGAGTGGTAGTGCTACGTCTTGAGCTTGTGTTGGTTTTCCCCGAAGAGGAAGGGATGATGCAGCAGAGTAGCGTAAGTATTTCCCTCAGTTTTTGAGAACCAAGGCATCAATCCAGTAGGAGGCCACACTCAAGTCCCTCGTACCTGCACAAAACGATAGCTACTCGCAACCAACGCGATTAGGGGTTGTCAATCCCTTCACGGTCACTTACGAGAGTGAGATCTGATAGATATAATATTTTTTGGTATTTTTGGTATAAAGATGCAAAGTAAAAAGTAAAGGCAAAGTAAAAAAGCAAAGTAGGATTAAAGTAATGGAGATTGATATGATGAGAATAGACCCGGGGGCCATGGTTTCACTAGTGGATTCTCTCAAGAGCATAAGTATTCTACGGTGGGTGAACAAATTACTGTTGAGCAATCGACAGAATTGAGCATAGTTATGAGAATATCTAGGCATGATCATGTATATAGGCATCACGTCCGTGACAAGTAGACCGAAACGATTCTGCATCTACTACTATTACTCCACTCATCGACCGCTATCCAACATGCATCTAGAGTATTAAGTTAAAAACAGAGTAACGCTTTAAGCAAGATGACATGATGTAGAGAGATAAATTCATGCAATATGAAATAAACCCCATCTTGTTATCCTCGATGGCAATGATGCAATACGTGCCTTGCTGCCCCTTCTGTCACTGGGAAAGGACACCTCAAGATCGAACCCAAAGCTAAGCACTTCTCCCATGGCAAGAACTACCAATCTAGTTGGCCAAACCAAACGGATAATTCGAAGAGACTTGCAAAGATAACCAATCATACATAAAAGAATTCAGAGAAGATTCAAATATTATTCATAGATAGACTTGATCATAAACCCACAATTCATCGATTTCAACAAACACACCGCAAAAAGAAGATTACATCGAATAAATCTCCACAAGAGAGGGGGAGAACTTTGTATTGAGATCCAAAAAGAGAGAAGAAGCCATCTAGCTACTA
Organism: Triticum aestivum; assembly: GCF_018294505.1. NCBI lineage: Eukaryota > Viridiplantae > Streptophyta > Magnoliopsida > Poales > Poaceae > Triticum > Triticum aestivum. Next base: position 174,849,275 of record NC_057797.1, on the reverse strand, counting down.
AATATGGACCCGAAGGTCTAAGGTAAACTACTCACACTTCATCGGAGAGGCTATGATGATGTAGAAGCCCTCCGTGATGACGACCCTCTCTGGCGGAGCTCCGGAACAGGCCCCAAGATGGGATCTCGTGGATACAGAAAGTTGCGGCAGTGGAATTAGGTTTTTGGCTCCTGTTCTGATCGTTTGGGGGTACGTATGTATATATAGGAGGAAGGAGTATGTCGGTGGAGCACCAAGGGGCCCACGAGGCAGGGGGGCGTGCCCTAGGGGGGGCGCCCCCCACCCTCGTGACCTCCTTTTTGACTCCTTGGAGTAGGTTCCAAGTCTCCTAGATCACGTTCGGTGAGAAAATCACGTTCCCGAAGGTTTTATTCTGTTTGGACTCTGTTTGATATTCTGTTTCTCCGGAACACTGAAATAGGCAAAAAACTACAATTCTGGGCTGGGCCTCTGGTTAATAGGTTAGTCCCAAAAATAATATAAAAGTGGAAAATAAAGCTCAATATAGTCCAAAACAGTAGATAATATAGCTTTGAGCAATCAAAAATTATAGATACATTGGAGACGTATCAGGCATCCCCAAGCTTAATTCCTGCTCGTCCTCGAATAGGTAAATGATAAAAAGAGAATTTTTGATGCGGAGTACTACCTGGCATAATTTCAATGCAAATCTTCTTAATTGTGATATGAATATTGAGATTCGAAAGATTCAAGACAAAAGTTTATATTGACATAAAAATAATAATACTTCAAGCATACTAACAAAGCAATTATGTCTTCTCAAAATAACATCGCCAAAGAAAGTTATCCCTACAAAATCATATAGTCTTGCTATGCTCTATCTTCACCACACAAAGTATTTAAATCATGCACAACCCCGATGACAAGCCAAGCAATTGTTTCATACTCTAACTTTTTCAAAACTTTTACAATCTTCACGCAATGCATGAGCGTGAGCCATGGATATAACACTATAGGTGGAATAGAATGGTGGTTTTGGAGAAGACAAAAAGGAGGGGAAGATAGTCTCACATCAACTAGGCGTATCAACGGGCTATGGAGATGCCCATCAATAGATATCAATGTGAGTGAGTGGGGATTGCCATGCAACGGATGCACTAGAGCTATTAGTATATGAAAGCTCGAAAAGAAACAAAGTGGGTGTGCATCCAACTTGCTTGCTCATGAAGACCTAGGGCAATTTGAGGAAGCCCATCATTGGAATATACAAGCCAAGTTCTATAATGTAAAATTCCCACTAGTATATGAAAGTGATAACATGAGAGACTCTCTACTATGAAGATCATGGTGCTACTTTGAAGCACAAGTGTGGTAAAAGGATAGTAGCATTTCCCCTTTTTATTTATTTTCTCTTTTTTGGGCCTTTTTTTTCTCTGGCCTTTTTTTTGGGACAATTCTCTATTAAATGATGATCATCACACTTTTATTTATTTACAACTCAATGATTACAACTCGATTCTAAAACAAAGTATGACTCTATATGGATGCCTCTGGCGGTGTACCGGGATATGCAATGAATCAAGAGTGACAAGTATGAAGAAATTATGAACGGTGGCTTTGCCACAAATACTATGTCAACTACATGATCATGCTAAGCAATATGACAATGATGAATGTGTCATGATGAACTAGATGGTGGAAAGTTGCATGGCAATATATCTCGGAATGGCTATGGAAATGCCATAATAGGTAGGTATGGTGGCTGTTTTGAGGAAGGTATATGGTAGGTGTATGATACCGGCGAAAAGTGCGCGGTATTAGAGAGGCTAGCAAAGGTGGAAGGGTGAGAGTGCGTATGATCCATGGACTCAACATTAGTCATAAAGAACTCATATACTTATTTCAAAAATCTAGAAGTTATCAAAGCAAAGTATTATGCGCATGCTCCTAGGGGGATAGATTGGTAGGAAAAGACCATCGCTCGTCCCCGACCGCCACTCATAAGGAAGACAATCAATAAATAAATCATGCTCCGACTTCATCACATAGCGGTTCACCGTACGTGCATGCTACGAGAATCACAAACTTTAACACAAGTATTCTTTAAATTCACAACTACTCAACTAGCATGACTTTAATATTATCACCTCCATATCTCAAAACAATTATCATGTTTCAATCTTTTCTTAGTATTCAACACACTCAAAATAAAGTTTCACAAATCTTGAATACCAAGCATATTATTATTATTAAGCAAATTACCATGCTATTAAGACTCTCAAAATAATTTAAGTGAAGCATGAGAGATCAATAGTTTCTTTAAAACAAATCCACCACCATGCTCTAAAAGATCTAAGTGAAGCAGATAGAGCAAAATTATAACGCTCAAAAGATATAAGTGAAGCACACAGAGCAAAACTACATAGCTCAAAAGATATAAGTGAAGCACATAAAGCAAAACTACTTAGCTCAAAAGATATAAGTGAAGCACATAGAGTATTCTATCAAATTTTAATTCATGTATGGCTCTCTCAAAAGGTGTTTACAGCAAGGATGATTGTGGCATACTAAGACACAAAGACACAAATAATACAAGGCGCTCCAAGCAAAACACATATCATGTTGGTGAATAAAAATATAGCTCCAAGTAAATTACCGATGGAAGTGGACGAAAGAGGGGATGCCTTCCGGGGCATCCCCAAGCTTCGACTTTTTGTTGTCCTTGGATTATCTTGGGGGTGCCATGGGCATCCCCAGGCTTAGGCTCTTGCCACTCCTTGTTCCATAATCCATCAAAAGATTTCACCCAAAACTTGAAAACTTCACAACACAAAACTTAAAGTAGAAAACTCGTGAGCTCCATTAGCGAAAGAAAACAAAAGACCACTTCAAGGTACTGTAATGAACTCATTATTTATTTATATTGGTGTTAAACCTACTGTATTCCAACTTCTCTATGGATTATAAACTATTTTACTAGCCATAGATTCATCAAAATAAGCAAACAACACACGAAAAACAGAATCTGTCAAAAACAGAACAGTCTGAAGTAATGTGTAGCTAGCGCAAGATCTGGAACCCCAAAAATTCTAAAATAAATTGATGGACGTGAGAAATTTATCTATTAATCATCTGAAAAAATAATTAACTAAATAGAACTCTTCAAATAAAAATGAAAGCAGTTCTCGTGAGCACTGAAGTTTCTGTTTTTTTACAGCAAGTTCAACAAGACTTTCCCCAAGTCTTCCCAACGGTTCTAATTGGCACAAACACTAATTAAACACAAAAAACACAACCAAAACAGAGGCTAAATAATTTATTTATTAAATAACAGCAAGGATAAATATTGGGTTGACTCCCAACAAGCGCTTTTCTTTAAAGCCTTATAGCTAGGCATGATATTTCAATGATGCTCACATGAAAGACAAGAATTGATGCACAAAGAGAGCATCATAAAACACGTGACAAACACATTTAAGTCTAACATACTTCCTATGCATAGGCATCTTATAGGCAAACAAATTATCAAGGCAAGCGAAAACTAGCATATGCAAGGAAGAGGAAAGAAACAATAGCAATCTCAACATAACAAGAGGTAATTTAGTAACATGAAAATTTCTACCACCATATTTTCCTCTCTCATAATAATTATATGTAGGATCATAAGAAAATTCAACAAAATAGCTATCACATAAAATATTTTCAACACGATCCACATGCATGCAAAGTTGACACTCTTCCAAAATAGTGGGATTAACATTAACTAAAGTCATGACCTTTCCAAACCCACTTTTATCAAAAACTTCATAAGATTGAACATTCTCCAAATATGTGGGATCTAAAGTTGACATTCTTCCAAACCCACTTTCAATATTATTGCAAACATTATAATCAATCTCATATTCATCCTGGGGTTTAAATAAATTTTCAAGATCAAAAGAAGAATCACCCCAATCATGATCATTGCAACAAGTAGAGGACATAGCAAAACTAGCATCCCCAAGCTTAGGGTTTTTCATATTATTAGCACAATTGACATTAATAGAATTTATAATAGAATCATTGCAATCATGCTTTCTATTCAAAGATCTATCATGAATCGCTTCATGAGGTAATTCAACACACTTTTCAGATTCACGAATTTCAAGCAAAACTTCATAAAGATAATATAGTGCACAAAACTCACTAGCAATTGGTTTATCATAATTGGACCTCTTAAAAATATTATCAAGTGGATGAGGATCCATATATCTTAGGTTCTCTGTTTAGTAATAAATAAACAACTATTCTAACCATACGAGCAAACAAGAGGCAAGCGGGCAAAAGGAGGCAAATAGAGAAAGAGAGGGAGGATAGAGAGAGAGGGCGAATAAAACGGCAAGGGTGAAGTGGGGGAGAGGAAAACGAGAGGCAAATGGCCAATAATGTAATGCGAGAGATACGGATTGTGATGGGTACTTGGTATGTTGACTTTTTGCGTAGACTCCCCGGCAACGGCGGCATAAATTCTTCTTGCTACGTCTTGAGCTTGCGTTGGTTTTCCCCGAAGAGGAAGGGATGATGCAGCAGAGTAGCACACCGAACACTTTGAGTGGACGGACGCTGCCACAGCCGGATTGGAAGAAATAAAAGCCATACTGGCAACCAACCCAATCCTGGTCGCGCGAAACATCAGCGAACCAATGCTGTTGTACATTGCGGCAACTCATCAAGTTGTAAGCGCAGTGCTCGTCGTCGAACGAGAAGCTGACGGACATAAATTCCCTCTTCAAAAGCCGGTATACTATGTATCCACTGTCCTCACTCCATGCAAATCACGGTATCCACATTATCAAAAGATAGCCCATGCGGTATTCATGGCATCCCAGAAGCTGCAACACTACTTTCAAGAGTGTTCGATTATAGTAGCCTCAGAAGTGCCACTTAATGATATTATAAACAACCGCGACACTATGGGCCGGATTGCCAAATGGGCCATTGAGCTCCTCCCATTCGACATAACATACAAACCCCGGTGAGCCATTAAATCGCAAGTATTGGCCGACTTTGTCGCTGAATGGACGGAAGACGAACTCCGTAATGAGTACGACACATACTCCAATTGGATCATGCACTTCGACGGCTCTAAAATGTTGGCTGGTCTGAGGGCTGGCATCGTCCTAACGTCCCCAACTGGAGATATAGTTCAATACGTACTGCAGATACTGTATACAGACTCCAACAACGCAGCCGAATACGAAGCCCTGTTACATGGTCTTCGGATGGCAGTTTCCATGGGCATTCAACGCATGGAGGTGCGTGGGGATTCGAACCTCGCAATATCCCAAATAAATGGAGACTTTGATGCCAAGGATCCAAAGATGGCGACCTATCGAAATGCCGTCCTAAAGATGTTAGCTCGGTTCGAGGGGCTCGAATTTCACCATGTGGCTCGGGAAAACAATCAGGCGGCGGATATCCTCGGCCGCATCGGCGCAAAACACGATGCGGTCCCCCCAACATCTTTTTGGAGAGGTTGTTTAAGCCATTCGTAGTATGGGAACGGGACACCGGTAACAATAGTCCGGACCCGGCCAAAATGCCCGGTACCGAACACTCTGACATAATCGGAGGCTCTGCCACCGAAATAACACCTTCAGCCCACGTAATAATGGCCATCATTGTCCCATAGACAGAACCATTCCTGGCCTACCTAACTAGGCAGGAACTCCCCGAGGACCAAAATGAGGCATGCTGCATAGTGCGGCGATCTAAAGCCTATAGGGTCCATGAGGGAGAGCTATATAAAAAAAGCACTACCGGAGTCCTTCAAAGGTGCATCTCCAAAGAGGAAGGGCGGAAGCTTTTGGCAGAAATTCACACCGGACTCGGCGGCCACCACGCTGCAGCCCGGGCCCTCGTAAGCAAGGCCTTCCGTACAGGGATTTATTGGCCGACGGCCCGGGCAGACGCACAGGACTTGGTCCAACGCTGCGCCGGTTGCCAGCTTTTTGCAAACCAAAGCCACATGCCACCCACCGCCCTCCAAACAATCCCCATCACCTGGCCCTTCGCGGTCTGGGGGCTTGACATGGTCGGACCCCTTAAGGGGGAAACCCATAAGAAAAAATACTTACTGGTCATGGTGGATAAATTCACCAAATGGATAGAAGCCAAACCTGTTAAAACAGTCGAATCCGGACCGGTGATAGACTTCATATCCGGGGTTGTACACTGTTATGGCGTCCCCCACAGCATCAGCATTGACAACAGCACGAACTTCACGGCCGACGAGGTAAAACTCTGGTGCAGCAACATGGGCATCAAGCTCGATTATGCTTCCGTCTATCACCCCCAAACCAACGGCCAAGTTGAGCGAGCAAATGGTCTTATCATGAGCGGCATTAAACCCAGATTAGTGCGGTCCTTAACGGAGTCTAACACGCACTGGGTAGAGGAGCTCGACTCCGTACTCTGGGGGCTGCGGACCACGCCGAATCGTAGTACCGGATATACACCCTTCTTTATGGTGTACGACGTAGAGGCAGTTCTGCCCTGCGACATAATTCATGACTCACCTCGAGTGCGCATGTACGAAGAAAGAGAAGCCGAGCTCGATCGATAGGACAGTCTGGACACCCTGGAGGAGGAGCGCGATGTGGCAAAAGCCCGTTCCGCATTATATTAGCAACAGGCTCACAGATACCAGAGCAGAGAAGTACATGCCAAAACTTATAACGTTGGTGAGTTAGTTCTACGCCTGCCGGAGAAGAAAAAGACCAAGCTCGAGCCCAAATGGGAAGGTCCCTTCATTATTGACCAAGTTCTGACCGGTGGAGCGTACCGTCTGCGGGATGCATCGAATAATCGACTTGAGCCGAACCCATGGAATGCAGCCAGGCTCCAAAGATTCTACGCCTAGCGTCGGACTCTATGTTCGTCTCCTTCCTCTGTCCATTTTTTGAATATATATTATCTGTCTTTTTTCTCTTTCTTTATTTTATTCTTTCTCAAGGCCTTCAAGGGCCAAATTGCGCATCGCCTGCACACTATAGATGCGCTAACCGCGCTCATTTTACCTGGGGGCTTCTTACACAGAAGCTTAATTATCTATCTGGGCTTCATGCCCAGCACATGTGTTATTCTTCTGCATGTACCTTTTCTTCGGCATTATATGCATCGATATGACTTAAGTTTTGGCCAAGCTGGGTTGCCTGGCTCTTGTATTTATGCCCTACATTCCCATTAATTCAGCTAGGGCATAAGGGGAGCACCTCTGCGATTGTTACTGCCGGGTCAGCCGGATGTGTACCTCAGACTGGGTGAAACCGAAAGCTAGCGTTCTTAAGAGAATATTCGGTCGGTGAACAAAAGATGTTTTTTTATTTATTTTCCATATGTGCCCCCAGATGTTTTTCCTGCGTTTCCTCTCGCAGTCCGGACATGCACTTTAGGGCATGCGTACCCAGGGAAAGAACCCTTAACGGAACTATTCTCCCTGGAAGATGTTTCTTACTACCCATGTAATATAACATAACTAGTTGGGCACTTGTCTGTTCAAGCACTAATGAACCCTACGCCTGGTCTCCACGCATACCCCAGTTCTTATATAACTGAGCGGGTATCCGGATACACTCCGGACTATCGGGTCCCGGGGTTGAAGCGAAAAGGTCCGCCATGACAAATGATCTACAATCCGGCTAGAAGGCATTATACATGTCACTTTAATTACATAGTCATGTAGACTGACTAAATTCCTCTTCTATACCATCCAATAGGCGGTCTAGCCTACAATCCTGTTGGGAATACTTTGCGGCTAATTCTACTTGCCCATAGACTAAGCTAACAGGGATCTCTTTCCCGTCGGGCCCCACAAGTCCGACCTCGGCCATGTGATTTGGGTCAGCCTTAGTATACCGCGTCTTCACCATGGCCCAGGCTTCCCTGGCACCATGACGGCAGGAAAATATCTTCCATAATCGGAAGCGCCGCCGTGCTCCCTTGACCTTCTCCACAAGCTCTCCAGCGCCTTCTGGCAGGGAGACGGATGGCCACAAGGCCTGGGCAATACCTTGCATCACCTGCCGAACTTGTTCGTGCAGTTGTCAGAGCTCGGATAGAAGATCACCCACAGACTCGAGCATTTCCTCCACAGGACGACCCGTCAGCATACCTGCAGACATAACTCTGTTAGCCGGCTTCTCCGCCGTCCCCTTTATTATGGGTTCATTCAAGCACTTACTGAATATGCCGCGTCGAAGCCGCTTATTCTCCTTCTCGGATTCTGCAAGCTGGGCTCGAACATCTTTTAGTTCCACGCTCAGCTTAGTATTGGCGTCTTGGAGATTGTTTTTCTCCCGCTGACCTCAGTCAGCACGCATTCGCCAGCATTTAGCTGTCGTACGGCGTGCTGCTCCTCCAGATTCTCTCCGGATTCATCTGCAACATCTATTATTAGATGTGCAGCCATGCCGCACGCTATATGGTACCTATCATTCTTTGCAAGAAATGTTACCAGCTGGGGAATTTTTAGGTTCCTTCAATGCGGCAACAGCGGCCCGAAGTTGGGTCTTGCATTCCTCCAGCTCCTGTGATAGTCGTCTATTCTTCTTTGTAAGAACCTGCACAATAAGATGATCCTTAAATCAGTTCTGCTAACTGTTTCAAGTCTCAGGGGCTACTGATACATATAATCGTCATATTTGCTTACCCGTACATCCTTTACATACTGGTCTGTGGCTCTGGCTAGACCATTTTGAGCAGCACAGAGGTACGCCTCTCCAGAATTGAAGGCATCAAATGCCTCTGGTGAGAAGCAAGCATCACGGAGTATGGCCTGGCGACGCCTATGATTCATGGCACTCTCCACTTCTGAATTTGTAGCGGATAGCCTATCCACATCCTCTGTAGGGGGAGTATCCGGCATCCGCCCCATGTCGGCTTCCGCCTCTATGTCCGGTCCTGGAGCCCGACTGGTGGAAGCATGATCGGCAGCCTCACCGGACATATTCCGGTAAGCGTTTTTTTGTTAAAGAAACATGGACATCATTACATTTCAAGAAATACGACAACCACAGAGCGGGGTTTCTGTCATACCTCTGCACAGGCGTCTCCGTCCTGACCGCCTTCCTTTTTGGCCTGCCCGGCCTTGGTGCCTCTTGTTGGCGAGTTGCTGCGGGTTCAGTATGGCGTCCCGAATGCCTTCCCTGTAAAAACACCATATGTATATGGTAGGTGAAGTGTCTAAAAGGGGATCCTAGTTTTTGGAGTTGGGATTTTTGTTTTTTCTTACGTGCGACGCAGGAAGCAGTCCGGGATTGTCGGCCGTAATGGCCACCATGGCATCATCACAGCTTAATTGATAGAACTGCCGGTCTATCAGCTCCACGAATATGTCCGGATCTTCTTTGAGTCCGGGACCGAGGGCCCGGTCAGGGTCCTCTGGTTGTGGAGATGGGCTGCTGACCTCCCTTATGGCTTTTCGCAGTTCCTGCCGCAAAATGGCAAGGTGAGTATGTACGACAAAGAATGCGGGAAGAATGGGAGTAAGGAGATATAACTCACCCAGCTTGGAGGGTTGTACATGGAGAATCCATCCCGTGGCTTGATGCGGATGAACTCCTCTTCGTCCCCCTTGAACAACTCGGACAGAATTTTTGCTAAAGCGGCAGCGTTGTCCGGACCCTTACGCCCGCAACGGGTGGCGTCATCTTCCTCGTTAAAACACCACAGGGGGTGCCCTCGATATTGAAGTGGTTGCACTCCCCGCATTATGCATATTGACATAACCTCGATTACTGTCAATCCTGATTGAGACAACGCTTTAATCCGGTTCATCAGGTAAAGGACTTCTCCATTGTCTTCCTCCTGGGGGCTCCATGGGCGCCAACTTCGGCGTTTCTTCAGAGGAGCATTGCTGAACTCAGGAAGACCCCGCCGAACAGGGTCCGGAAGGGGGACGTCCTCCATATAAAACCATTCCGAAGGCCAGTCTTCGGACATCTTCTTCGGAGTACCGGACAGGTATCCGGTTACGGCAATGCGCCATATTTTGGCTCCGCCCACTTGATAAAGTGACCCCTTCTATGTGTGAGGGACGAGGAAAAATAACCTTTTCCACAGCTCGAAATGAGCCTCGCAGCCCAGGAATAACTCGCAGAGGGCAACATTGTCGGCGATGTGTAAAATGGAAGCAGGGGTGAAATCATGCAGTTGGAGGCCGTAAAACTCCAGGAGCCCGTGGAGGAACGGATGAATTGGAAATCCGAGTCCCCTTAATAAGTAAGGAACAAGGTATACTCGCTCCCCCGTCGAGGGGCTGGGGAAGCTCTCCGCTTGCTCCCCGCCATTGTAGGTGGCGAGCCCGACTCGGACGGGAACCATATACGCTGGAGGGAGAAATCCCTTGGTCTGCAGCTCGACTAATCGACTGTGTGGGACGGAACACCTCTCCCCATCACCGGGCTTAGGGCTACGGGGGCGGGAGGAGGAGCTGCGGAGGTCGGCCATGCTGGAGTGGATCTTTCCAAAGTGCGCTCCGATGAATTCTCGCTGGGGGAGGATGGTATGGATTGGATCTAAGAGTCCCCATCCCTTTAATAGACAATTTATTTATCTGGCTAGGGGGGCGAATGTAAAAATGCCCTGGCTCCTAGTATTCACTCAACGCGTGGAAGATAGCCCTTATTGGGCGCGGAAGCCAAGAAGCCCAACATTAATGGTACCGGACACTACTTGACAAACTTTCAAAATTTGGAGAGGAACCCGCCTTGCAATGCCGAAGACAACACTGCGCGCCGGACTCATCGTCATTGAAGCCTGGTTCAGGGGCTACTGAGGGAGTCCTGGATTAGGGGGTCTCTGGACAGCCGGACTATATCCTTTGGCCAGACTATTGGACTATGAAGGCACAAGATTGAAGACTTCGTCCCGTGTTCGGATGGGACTCTACTTGGCATGGAAGGCAAGCTAGGCAATACGGATATGTATATCTCCTCCTTTGTAACCAACCTTGTGTAACCCTAGCCCCCTCCGGTGTCTATATAAACCGGAGGGTTTTAGTCCGTAGGACAACATACAATCATACCATAGGCTAGCTTCTAGGGTTTAGCCTCTCCGATCTCGTGGTAGATCAACTCTTGTACTACTCATATTATCAAGAATAATCAAGCAGGACGTAGGGTTTTACCTCCATCAAGAGGGCTCGAACCTGGGTAAAACATCGTGTCCCCTGCCTCCTGTTACCATCAGCCTTAGACGCACAGTTCGGGACCCCCTACCCGAGATCCGCCGGTTTTGACACCGATAACATCTCTAAAAGAACCAGAAGCAGTCGAAGAAAAATCATCATCCACTCGACCATGAAGCCATGTTCCACTCGATAATCTTGAAGACACTCGACCATACGGACAGCCACTCGACTACCAGGAGATCTAGAGCCATTCCACTCTGCAATGGTCGGGATTTAAGTCATAGCCTTAATGGTCATTATGTACTTTTATTACAGGCGTTACCAGTAACGTCTCCATCTTTATGTACCTTAGATCCTTTGTAACTGAGGGCGAGAGGGGTCTGGCGAACTCTATATAAGCCAACCCCTCCTCAGGGACAAGGGTTCGCACCCCCTGTAACACACACGCATATAATCCAGTCGACCGCCTCCGGGCTCCGAGATGTAGGGCCGTTACTTCCTCCGAGAAGGGCCTGAACTCGTAAAACTCGTGTGTACAACTCCTTCATAGCTAGGATCTTGCCTCTACATACCTACCCCCACTCTACTGTCAGACTTAGAACCACGATAGTTAGGGTTGATAGTGCTTAGCGGCGGCTAACCCCTAGCATAGAGGTCGAGTGTGCGTCATTTTGTTCCTTTTCGTCTTCTTTGGTTCGCAGGGTACATGGACATTTCTGCTGAGCTATTGGGAGGAGAAAGAACGGGCCGGCGCTCCGGCCCTGACAAACCAAGGTTGTCGGGGGCTGTAGACACAAGGATCCAACCGCAGCAGGCCAAGGTTGCCGGGGGCTACAACGTCCGATAAGTTTTTCTCCCCCACTCCATGCGCCCGTGTGAACCTTGAACGTATAAGGCTTCGCTCGCTCTCGTACCATCTTGCCCCCTCTGTTTCATGTGCGAGAACTCTAGTTTGGGCCAGAACTTGGTTGTAGTGCGGTGGGAAGAGGGCGAGCGAAAGGCCTAATCCTACTCGGCCCCTACCTCCGCCAAGAGCATGAGCATAGTCAGGCCATAGAGCAGGAGGACGGCAAGGCCTGTTGCCGGGAGACTATGTTTATCTTAAGATAACGAGGACACGTTCCTCGGTGTGGCCCCTGCCCATGCGCAAACAAAACCCGGAAAACACCCTTCCGTTCATTCATACGTTGCAAACAAGTACAATTCATACGGAATGGGTACACGAGCAAGGGGATTACAAACTTTGAGATCTAACAAGTGCCCGCAGGCTTACAAACTAGAAAAGATAAGTGCCCCATGATCCCCGTTGTTGCCCCTTTCCTCCCAGGTGCAGCGGGTGAAGGCAAAATGGAAGGGATGGGGAACGCACCAATGGAGAGCTTGACAAGGAAGGCCCTCGGCAGAGTGCACGACGGAGGGAGGGGCGACGCGGTCAGTCAGAGACGAGGTCGACATGTCCTCGCTCAGCGCTCTCGTCGTCGCTGTCACTGTCCTCCTCATCACTCCCACTTGAAGAGGAGTCTTCATCGTTGGAGGAGCTCTCCACGCAGCACTTCAGGCGAGTCCCAGAGTCACCAAAGACCTTGACGGAGAGCAGGCCATTCTCCATTAATTTGAAATAGAGAACGAGATCCGCCGTCAGGCCATGGATGCGAGCAAAGGTCTTCCATCCGCGGCGAAGATACATGACCTGAGGGGCGAGGAAGTCGACGTTGACCCGCGTGCCACCGTTCCCGCAACCCCTCATGTGCAACCTCGGGGTCTGGGGTGGATCGAGCCTCGTCTCCCGAGCGAATGGTGCGGGAAGACGAAGGCGACGATGCGGTGCCCGACACAGCCTGCTGAAGAACTCGCGAGGCTGGTCCCCGACATGGCCCTCTATCGGAAGAGGCATCGCTGGCGGAGACAAGGCCGGTGTGCCATCCCATCCCCCTCTTCCCCGAGTGCCACGCCGTCCTCGGCCTCGCCCCCTCCCCCTTCCCCTCGTGGCCGGCTCCGCCACCATGGGCTCTTGGGAAGGAGGGACGCGCTGTCGAGTAGAGACCCTCGCCGCCACCGTCGAAGGACCGGCGCCCCCTCTCGCCATGACGGATGAGCCGAGGTGGAAGGAGAGGGATGATGAAAGATTGTGGAAGGCCATCCCCTCCCCCCTTCTTATAAAGGGGCAGGGTCGGGACTCGGCCGCCCCACTCGGCCAATCCAACCATCAGGGGCGCAGGGAATCAAGGCCGACCCACTGCCCCAATCAGCAGCGGCCCGTTTCCCTGTCTCGCCATTCAAGGCCCGTACCCACCGCCTACCACCTTCAGAGCACGGGGGACACATGGCGGGCGAGCGGAAACCGAGGGGACAGATGAGAGGACCGTTCTTCACCCCGTGTTCGTGGGGCGCGGGCGCCTTGAAGACCATGACCCGAGCCCATTCAGTAAATGAAATGCGCCTCTACATTTTCCTCTTTTTATGGGGAAGGCGCGAGCCGCCTCTTTACCATGATGTGACGCATGCATGCGGAAACCGCCCCATGCACGACCCCCATGTCACGCATGACCGTCCACGTCGTGCGTTCAATGCGGGTCATGGGGAAGCGCAGTGGACGGGAAATTACTGCGGTAAAAATCCGCCCACCTGCCCGCGCACCGTTCTGGGCCTAGCCCAACAATGCATCGTGCTTATGTGTGGCCCAGGCCCGGGGGCTCCTATCGGTGTACAAAAGTAGGGGCTCTCCTTTTGCACCCCTTTACTTGTGCACGGGCAGTTAGAGCCGCGCCCACGGCCACACTAAGCAGGGAAGAGGAGGGATGCCGGAGCACAAGACGACCAGAGCAATGCCAAGAACAGAGATGCAGAGAGAGCAAGAAGGCAAGGTGCCGGGGTGGCTTCCGCAGCCTCGGCAAGATCCTTGCCGGGGCAACTTGCCTGGCACCAGCAGAGCACGCCACCCTTGAGCCTAAGAGGTTCCTACGCCATATTGGAACCAAGGCTTGAGAGGCACCTCCGTGGTGGTATGCAGATCTTTATAGAGATCATAGACACGCAAGATCATATGGAAACCATAAGACGACAATCCTTGGCAAGATCCTTGCCATGGAGATCCACGAGACCCCCTGCAAGATCCTTGCCGGGGACGACCACGGTGCCGCAGCGAGACCCTTGCCGGGCCCTCGACAAGACCCTTGCCGAGGACGTCTGTGAGGCCGCAGCCAGGCCCGCGTCTACCAAGACTCCACCGCCGCTCCCATACAGTTGCTAGCTCGACCAGCTGAGCAGGCATCTGCATGGCAGCGCGCGGCCTCTACACTAACTCAGCACGCACCTGCGTGGTGGCATGCAGATCTTCGTGAAGGCTCCACCACCGCGCCAACCCAGCGGCCAGCCAACGTGGCGTTGCAATGCCTCGTCAGCTTGGACGCGCGTCAAAGCCAGGCGAGGCGACGACAACTGGGACGAGCTTCTCTGCCGTCCCCAATAAAGCAACAGGGGCACGCCGGCGGCGCATTAAATGCAGGTTTGTCCGGCGGTGCCAGGGGATAGACTCAGCCCCTATACACCTTTCCACCTCCTGTGTGCCACTGTGGCAACCCCTTTTGTCTATAAAAGGAGGCCCGAGGCATACTAGAGGGGGATTCAGATTTTTTGGACTAGAGCGCCACTACAGCTAGTTAAAGAACACAAGAACACCTCAATACACATCAAAGAAAGATTAGGGTTTTACACGTCTCCGCGGCCTGAACCTGGGTAAACAATTTGTGTGCTGATCGCCAGACCCGCTCTTCGCACAACCCCGCGCCCACCAACCATAGAAGGGATCCCAGTGACCCCATAGGTGTCGTTTCCCACCGACAATCACTCCGAAAGAAGTTATCACTCCGACTCCGAATATACTCAAGATGAAGGTGTTGCCGGTCTAGCACTTGTGTCAACCAACTCCTATGACATATTTGACTCACCAAATGGAGGAATTGGAAGATGCTTCATGGCTAAAGGCCCAAAGGTATCACACCTCGAATATGTTGATTTCAATAGTGATGAAGATGATTTTCTAGGTGATGATGATTTACTTGTTGACAATTCTAGTGATGAAAACTATGATGAACTTGCTATTAATTATGCTAATCAAGATAAAACAAATGATGATGATAAGAAGGAGATTGAGTGTCTAACTAAAGAACTAAACACTCTTAAGTTAGCTCATGAAACTACCTTGGAAGATCATCGAGAGCTTTTAAAGACTCATGAGAAGCTACGCTTTGAAAAGCTCAACCTTGAGCAAGAGCATGGGTTCTTAAAGGCAATCAATGGTGATCTTCATAAGAAATGTTCTTCTTACATTGCCAAGCGTTTACTCTTGTCTACTTACATGCCACAAGTAAAATCTAGCAACGAGAACAAGAAAGATTCTTCTTCTAGTAGTAACAATAATCATGTTAAATCAAATATTTTTGCTTCTAGTAGTTCTCTTGATTCCACTAATGATTCTCTTAGCCAAGTCACACTTGAGCAAGAAAATAGCTTATTGAAGGGAATTATAGAGAAAGGTGTTTACAAGAGCCTTGCCAGAAGTAAGCAATTTGAGGAAATTGTACGGAAGCAAGGAAGGCACCGAAAGAATCAAGGTGTTGGTTTTGAATGAAAGTTCAATGCCAATGGAGTTGAGTGGGAAGAAGATCAATACCCCAAGATGAAGTTTGTTCCTCAACAAGAGAAGTATGATCCTACTTCTTTCCAAGGGACACAAGCTCAAGATGATCTTCCACCACAAGACCACAGGCAAAAGGGCAAGGACAAGCTTCAAGAGGAGATTGATGCATTTGAAGAAGCTCCCAAGGCCTTGGTCAAGTGGGTTCCCAAGACTACATTAAGTTCTACTTCATCAAGTACGACTACAACTCCAAGGATTCCCATCAAGATGATGTGGATCCCGAAGAAGAAGAACTAGAGAGTTCTTGAGGGTGACTCCGCCAACATACTTCACTCATATCGTCTTGGTGAGGACAAGTGCAAACAACTTCCACATCTTGCACTAGTTCAAGGAGTCACAAACCCTCTTGTTGGTAAGATAATGGACAAGGTAACCTAATGCTTTCATGGACATCATCTTGTGTGAACTACACTCTATGTCTATGGATATCCTTGTTTGTTCCTTGTGGGACTAACCCGTGTAGGTATTGAAAGTGCAACTCACTCCAAAGGATTGCTCTGAATGATCTACATCAACATTGAGCATCCACATCTTCAACATCTACATGAAGTCATCATCGACAAAACCAAAGGTTAGTTCATCCCTCTTAGGGGGGATATCACATCTAGGGGGGGGGGCATTACTCTAAATTTTGAGCTAAAGCAACTCTAATGGTATGAACACAACAATGCTTTATGTAAAAGTGGTAACCCCACTTGTTCTTAAACGATGAGTATGACCTATGATCAAATGTTCTCATTTGACTCCTAAGTCAATATACTCATATATAGATGACCTAGTCATCGCCAATTGCTTGATAGATGCTAGAGTGTTTGTGCATGCTTTGTCACATATTTCATTTGCCATTTTATTGTGTGAGCATGTTGATTGCATATTTTACTCATTTGAGGACATCCATTTGTTGCTTTGATTGTTTGGCTCTTTTTCTTTGCCAAATGGATGGACAAGAATGCCTAAGAACTTCCTCTAGCTATCTATGCTTTTTTCGTCTCAAACTCTATTCATGCTACATCACAAAGTTTGATCAAGTCAAATTCAAACACTCTGTGTGAGGAGCACTCGGAGTCCCCGATTCGTCATAGACTTAAACTTCCAAAACCTCTCTGTGCATTTCGGACTGACCGATTCATCCTTTTCGGTCTGACCGAGTTCACTGAGTTGATCTAGGTTTTCAATCTCGGTGCAACCGATTAGAACTTTTCGGTCACACCGAGTTGCAGTAACCGCTTGCGATTCTGCATCTCAATGCCACCGAGTTGTTCCACTTGGTCACACCGACAGTGTCAGGATATATATACCGTCGGGTCGAATTTTGGAAATTTCTCCAAAACCCCTCAGCCCACGCGTGTCCTGCTCTACCGCCTCGGGTCTCCGGATCGTCCTCTCGTCGCCAGCAACCTCCCGCCGCTGGTCTCCATCACCGTCAAAGGAATTCAACCCCACCGTTGCCACCGTAGCGAACTCATCGCCGAACTAGGGTATGAGTTCAAAATTTGTGCTGTTCCTTACTCTGATTCTTAGCACAAAGCAAATGCCATGTTCTTTACCACGTTTGAGATCATCCTGTCCTGCAAGAACATCCCTTAGATTAGATTAGATTCGAAAATTTAGGGTTAGGTTTCCGCCGAACTCATCTCGGGCCGATCGAGTTGTGGAAATCGGTTTCACCGATTTGGCCTAGGCCATTGCACTTGCACTTTTTGGTTTGACCGAAAGTTGCAAATCAGTGTGACCGAGTTCAACTCTCTGTGAAGCCCTAGCAATCTCGGAGTCACCAAACTGTGCCTCGGTCTGACCGATTTCACTATTTTAGACTCCAAAAGTTGCTTCGGTGTCACCGAGTTTAACAAATCGGTAGCTCCGAAATGCTTTCTGTGGAAAACTAAAACTAAGTTTTTGACTCATTTGTTTTGCAAAAACTCTGCACTTTGTAATGCTCATCCACTCTGCCTCATCTATATCTATTTACAGGGTCAGCAGTCAGTTTGCTTTGCCAGAATGTCAGATCAGGGTGATAGCCAAAACAAGTCAGAAGAGAAGATGAACCTGAGTGAGGGCACTAGTCCCTCTAGCAGCTATGATGAGGGCAGCAGGAGCACTCCAAGCAACTTGCCCAAGGCAGCTACAAGGACAAGGAAGAAGAGGAACTCAGACTCATAGGATGAGGATTATGTTGCAGCCGAGGAAGATGTCATCTCCAAGAAGAAGGTGCTAAAAAAGGAATATGTTGTTGCTGCTGCAACAAAGCCTGGTATGCACAAGAAGGCCCCTGCAAAGAGGGTGCCAACCTTAAAAGCCAGGGCCTCAACTGTTGAAAGTTCCAAGTCAAATGTTGAAGAGGTTGCTGGAGAGGGTAAGAAAAAGAAAGAAAGGGTCAAGAAGACTATGGCCAATGTCATTGGGAGATCATCTATGATGGCATATCCAGCCGAGGAAGAAGAGGAAGAGGATGCTGCACCAGCACCCAAGTCACAAAAGCTGATGGGAGATGCCATCAAGTCTGGGGCTGCCCCTTCTGAGCCCAAGATAGCTCCCAAGCTTCTGCTCCAGCTCCAAATATTGCACCCAAGAGGAGCACAAGAAATATTCCAACTACTAAGAAGAACAAGGCCCCATTGCCTGAGATTGATGAAGAATATGCCGAAGCCCAAGTGCTTATGAAACTCAAACCCAAGATTCCAGATCATGATGATAGCCATCCAGTGGCAGAAGACATGAACATCAGGAAGGATGTAGGTCTCAGACTTTGGAGACAATCTGATCCATATGCTGTAAGGAGAAGGACTGATGTGGACTACAGGTTCCATACCAAAGAGCAGCAGGATTTCTATGAGACCATCTTGCTTGACAGGAAGCCAATTGTTTGTGATATGAAGTGGGTAGATGCGGAATACATTGATGAGAATGAAGATCATTTTCCAAGAGTGCATGAAAGTTTCAGATCTTGTGGAGTAGATGACTTTGTGGGTCAGAAACTCACTAAGTGGAATGATGAACTTATTATGCAATTCTACTCCACAACACACTTCTATCCTGATGGTAGAATTTTTTGGATGTCTGAGGGTACAAGGTACCAATCAACAGTTGTTGAGTGGGCCAAATTGATCAATGCCCTGGAAGAGCATGAGGATGACTTGGATGTCTATGCCAAGAAGAAGAAAGACCACAACTCAATGGCCAACATGTACAAGGAGATTCCTGATAAAGCCTTGGAAACTCATAAGCTAGCCTCTATTCATTATCTGTTATCTGGTTTGGCCACAATCAACACTATACTGAGTCATACATTGTTGCCCAAATCCGGAGATCACAAGATGATCAGAGGCCATTCCATCAACTTGCTGCAATTGTTTGATGTGCCCCAAAAATTCAAAGTCATGAGCCTGATTGTGGAAACAATCAAGAGGACATCTGCAGATCAGAAGAGGTCATGTGGGTATGCTCCACAAATTCAAATGCTCATAAACTCAAAGATGGGCACATGCACTTACTTGTTATATAAGGAGCATCTACCATTGAGACCAGATTTTGAGGACAACACTATTGTCATGACTGAAGAAGATCCTACATCTGTGCAGGCACAAGAAAAGAGAGAGAAAGCTAAGGCTGAAAAGGCTGCAAAGATGCCAAGTGTTAAAGAAGCATCTCAAGTATTTATCAAGACCAAACAAGATCAACTTGCATATCTGATTCAAGCAACCTTGAGGATTGAGAAATGATTGGCCACCCTAACTAAGAACTAAGAGAGCCTGGAAAGGATCATTGAGACTAAGTTCTATGATCTTGATCTAAAAGTGACATAGATGCATACAACAGTTGAGCAGCTCCAGGAAGAAGCTGAGGAGAGGAAAGGGCAGGCTACCACAGGTGCCTTTCAGAGAGTACCAAGAGGGCAGAGATCTGCTGCAGTGCCAGTGACAAACACTAGAGCTACAACATCAGCACCTGCAGCCACAACATCAGTGCCACCTACAGTTTCCACTCCACCAGCTGTAGGGAAACCGTAAGCAGAAGCGTTATGACAACGCGGTTGATGTAGCCGTACGTCTTCATGATCGACCGATCCTAGTACCGAAAGTACGGCACCTCCGCGATCTGCACATGTTTGGCTCGGTGACGTCCCACGAACTCACGATCTAGTAGAGTGTCAAGGGAGATCTTTGCCAGCACGACGGCGTGATGATGGTGATGATGAAGCTACCGGAACAGGGCTTCGCCTAAGCACCGCTATGATATGACCGAGGTGGATTATGGTGGAGGGGGCACCGCACACGACTGTAAACAATCAACTTGTGTGTTCTAGGGTGCCCCCTGCCCCCGTATATAAAGGAGCAAGGGGGAGGCCGGCCGGCCCTAGTGGCGCGCCAAGGGAGGAGGAATCCTCCTCCTAGTAGGAGTAGGATTCCTCCTTTCCTAGTCCTACTAGGAGGAGAAGGGGAAGGAAGGAAGGGAGAGGAAGAGGAGAAGGAAAGGGGGGGCGCCCCCTCCCTAGTCCAATTCGGACTCACTATAGGGAGGGGGCGCGGCTGCCCCTTGTGGGCTGCCTCCCCTCTTCCCTATGGCTCATGAAGGCCCAACTTTCCCCGGGGGGGGGGGGTTCCGGTAACCCTCCGGCACTCCGGTTTTCTCCGAAATCACCTAGAACACTTCTGGTATCCGAATATAGCCGTCCAATATATCAATCTTTATGTCTCGACCAGTTCAAGACTCCTCGTCATGTCTGTGATCAAATACGGGACTCTGAACTACCTTCGGTAAATCAAAACACATAAACTCATACTACCGATCTTCACCGAACATTAAGCGTGCGGACCCTATGGGTTCGAGAACTATGTAGACATGACCGAGACACGTCTTTGGTCAATAACCAATAGCAGAACCTGGATGTTCATATTGGCTCCCACATATTCTCCGAAGATCCTTATCGGTCAAACCGCCTAACGATATATGGTGTTCCCTTTGTCATCAGTATGTTACTTGCCCGAGATTCGATTGTCGGTATCTCAATACCTAGTTCAATCTCATTACCGGCAAGTCTCTTTACTCATTTCGTAATGCAACATCCCGTAACTAACTCATTAGTCACATTGCTTGCAAGGCTTATAGTGATGTGCATTACCGAGAGGGCCCAGAGATACCTCTCTGATACTCAGAGTGACAAATCCTAATCTCAATCTATGCTAACTCAACAAACACCATTGGAGACACCTGTAGAGCATCTTTATAGTCACCCAGTTAGGTTGTGACATTTGATAGCACACAAAGTATTCCTCCGGTATTCGGGAGTTGCATGATCTCATAGTCATAGGAACATGTATAAGTTATGGAGAAAGCAATAGCAACAAACTAAACGATCATCTTGCTAAGCCAGCGGATGGGTCAAGTCAATCACATCATTCTCTAATGGTGTGATCCTGTTAATCAAATGACAACTCATGTCTATGGTTAGGAAACATAACCATCATTGATTCAATGAGCTAGTCAAGTAGAGGCATACTAGTGACACTCTGTTTGTCTATGTATTCACACATGTACTAACACTACAAAAAAAGACACATCCGTGACATTTTGGGCCGAACGAAATTTTTTCTGTCATACATATGACACTTCTATGACGATAATTGTGAGAAAACCTGGTATCATCATAGATGTGGTGGGATCCTACTTCTATGACAAAAAATCATGACAGAAAATGGGCTTTTCGTCCTGGGCGGGCCGGAGACGCAGCTGCATGAAATTCTTTGGCCGTCCATGACGGAAAAAACCTTGGTAGAAGCGAGGGGGAGGAAAATTTCGGGGAGTTCCCGGTTACGGTGGGAGGTCGGGGGGCGAGTGATGCGTGTTTCTCTCGTACACGTACGCGCGTGTGTGCGAGGCGTTGGCTCTAACTGAACCCGAGCGAGGCGTTGGGCTCTAACTGAACCCGAGTGATTGCACTGCAGGCTACGCAATACTGAACCCGAGCGATCGATCGATGGCTGTTAACTAAACCCAATCAAGCGATTCCTTTGCTACTGCTGCTAACTAAAGCCGATCGATTGGATGAACAGTGAGCGTTGCGGGGGGGGGGGGGTTGGATGAACAGTGAGTGATGGCGTTGCCTCTGGATGAACAGGACCCGGTGGTGTGGTGGAGGGCTGGATGAACACTAAACGGTGGAGGGGTGCCCGTGGAGGGGTGGTTGAACAGGACCCCATGGTGTGGAGGGCTGGCTGAACAGAAGACGATGGAGGGGTGCCCGTGGAGGGGTGGTTGAACAGTAGTCGGTGGAGTAGCGCGCGGTGGCGGCTAGATGAACAGGAGCCCGTGGAGGCTGGAGGAGGTCGATGGTGGAATGAACAGTATCCCGTGGAGTCCCGTTTTGCGGTACGCCACACCCCTCCCGAGGAACAGGACCCCTGTTTCAACCGTAGGAGGTCCGTTTCGTCCGTTTTGCGGTATGCCACACCCCTCCCGATCAACAAGACCCCCGTTTCGACCGTAGGAGGTCCATTTCGTCCATTTTGCGGTAGGCCACACCCCTCCCGATCAACAGGACCCCCGTTTCGACCGTAGGAGGTTCGTTTCCTCCGTTTTGCGGTACGCCACACCCCTCCCGATCAATAGGACCCCGTTCCGAATGTAGGAGGTCCGTTTCCTCCGTTTTGCGGTACGCCAGGCCTCGTTTCCATCGCCTGTTCCATCCAAGCCCTCTTGATGAACACGACCACGCATTCCGTTCCGACCCAGCCGGTTGGCTCCCACGCGTTCCGTTGCCTCCCCATGAACACGATGCATTACGTTGCCTCCCCATGAACACGACGCATTCCGTTGCCTCCCCATGAACACGGCGACGACACTGTTTCTCCGTTCCGACCCAGCCATGTACACGAGCCCTGGCCGTACGTATGCGTGAGTAGGCGTTCGAGACCCCGCCCGTATGTACACATACGTGGCCGTATTTTCTTTCTTGCACCCTGGCCGCTGTACGTACGTGTACATGCTACATGCGCGCCTCCACTACGACATGTTCGCGACCAGAATGACAACGCTACGTATGCTTCGACCAGGTGGGTCCCGACTATCAGGCACTTCCTTATGTGCGAAGATGTAGCTGGTGGGTCCCAGCAGTCAGGGGGAAACATTTTTTCACGAAATACAGTGGCCCATCCGGTGGGTCCCTGCTGTCAGGTGGAGGAATAATTATTTTGCATGTAATAATGAGGCACTTCCTTACTGCGGCTGTGGACCCAGTTGTCAGCCTCTCCACGTACAGTCCATGTCCGATGGAAGCCGTTCCTTGACCACGTTGACCACGCCGGGCCGAGAGCACCCGGGCGGTGGACGATGGCGAGGCCTAGGAAGGGGACGACGTGGAGCCGGGGAAGACGCGGCAGTGGATGCCCATGCGTAGAGGAGTACGAGGGTTCACTGGTTCGCTGCGGTGTGAGGCTGTCGTCGCCACAGAATAACACGGGGTGTGGGTGAGTAGAGGGATGGCCTGGCCAGCGGTGGGAGTAGTAGGGGGCGGTGAGGCCCCCGCCGCATCGCAGCCATCCACGGGAGGCAGGTGCACGAGGCACGACTGGCGCTGGTTTGGGCGGCTGGAGCAAGAAGACCAGAGGTTGAAGAAGCACTACGGCCGTTGGATGGACATCGTACGGTCACTGGAGCTAGAATCGTGCATATTGACTAAGTTGACAAAGCCCTCCGTCCCCGTCAACTTAGTAGGCCCACAAGTCAGCCTGCCACTATATTGGGTCCCAGCTAATAGGGGGGTATTCATTTTTTTGTGCGTAATAAGGAGGCACTTCCTTGCGTGCGAAGATATAGCTGGTGGGTCCGAGCTGTCAGCGGCGGTAACATTTTTTCACGAGATACAGAGGCCTTTTCGCTGGGTCCCTGATGTCAGGTGGAGGAACCATTATTTTGCGCGTAATAAGGAGGCATTTCCTTGCGTGCGGCCGTGGACCCAGCTGTCGGCCTCTCCACGTACAGTCCACTTCAGATGCATGTCGGTCGTTGACCATGTTGACCAGGCCGCGCCGAGAGCACCAGGGCGGTGGACGACAGCGAGGCCTTGGAAGGGAACGACACAGAGGCAGGGAAGACTCGGCAGTTGTTTCCCACATGGAGGGGAGTACGACTGTACGAGGGTTTACTGGTTCGTCTGTCGTCGCCGGAGAATAACAGCAGGTGTGGGTGAGTAGAGGGCTGGCTAGGCCAGCGATGGGAGTACGGTGGGGCGGTGAGGCCTGCGCGGCAGCAGAGCCGGCCGCGGGGAGGAGGGAGCAGGCAGTCCCGCCGGCGCTTGTTTGAGCGGCTGGAGCAGGAAGAGCAGAGATTGAAGAAGCACGACGGCCGTTGGATGGCCATCCAACAGTCACTGCTTGTGCGTCAACCTTTTTTAGGAAAGCCTCGAATCTGTGGAAAACAGCATACATCCCATCTGCCATTATTTCTAATAATTTACAACCCATTTGCTAATTATTAAGGTTTTTTTCGGAGCCCATATTCTTTTTGTTAGCATTACAGCCCATATTGTGGCCACGGTTAAAAAATTATATGAATTTTTGCATATTTCGGTGCGGTCCGAACTGTTTTTAATCCCGAAATTTCGACTCACATTCAAACTGATTTTAAAAATAAATGTATATCAATATAAAATCCAACAAATTCTCCACACATAAAAATTAATGTAATTTAAAATCTTGAAATAAAAAAAGATATTTGAAACTAATTGCCGGTTTGATGTGTTTTAAAAATGTACAACCCATTTCTCATTACTGATGGGCCATTTTCTCGGCCAGCCGAATGAAAGCTCTCCTCGTCTTGGAAGATTTGTAGCCCAACATGCCTGACAAAGCGACTTACTTGGCAAATCACAAAAAAACTGGGCTGTGGCCGTGGACCCAGCTGTCAGCTTCTCCACATACAGTACTCTTCTGATGGAATGTCGTTGACCACATTGACCATGCCGCGCTGAGAGCACCAAGGCAGTGGACGACGGCGAGGCCTAGGAAGGGGACGACGCGGAGCCGGGGGAGACACGGCAGTGGATGCCCACGTGGAGAGGAGTACGAGGGTTCACTGGTTCGGCTGCGGTGTGAGGCTGCCGTCGCCGTAGGGCCTGGCTAGCGGTGGGAGTAGTAGGGGGCGATGAGGCCTCAACGCAGCATAGCCGGCCACTGGAGGCAGGAGCAGGCGGTCTCCCCGGCGCTAGTTTGGGCGGTTGGTGCAAGAAGAGCAGCGATTGAAGAAGCAGTAGGACCGTTCGATTCAAATCCAACGGTTACTACTGCTAGAATCGTTTGTGGACTAAGTTGACAAGCCCTGCGTACGCGTCAACTTAGTAGGCCCACAGGTTAGCCTCCCAACCGGTGCACCCCAGATGTCAGTGGGAGGAATCATTTTTTTCGCGTAATAAGGAGGCAGTTGATTGCGTGCTGCTAGGCCAGCGAAGGGAGTAAGGTGGGCTGGGGAAGCCTGCGCGGCATCACAGCGAGCCATAAGAGGAGGGAGCAAGCAGTCCCGCCGGCGCTAGTTTAGGCGGCTGGAGCAGGAAGATCAGAGATTGAAGAAGCATGTCGGCCGTTGGATGGACATCCAACAGTCACTGCTGCTAGAATCGTGTGTTCACTAACAAAGCCTTGCGCAAACAAGTCAGCCTTGAAATCTGTGGCGTGTATAGCCCATTTTCTATTACTTTTATAATTTTTACTCATTTTCTAATTCATATGGAATTTGTTGCAGCCCGTTTTCCATTTTTAGAATTGCTGGCCATTTTCTGGTCAGTACCAGGGTCAAAAAATTAACTAAATATGTGGGAAATTTTGAAAATTCGCAATTTTTGCTGGGGAACGAAATATTCTTAATCCAAAAATTAATAGCCATACTAAAACAAATTTAAAAATAAATTAGTACTATGTCATGTTAAATCCAATGAAATACGTATAAGATATCAGTGAAGAACAAAAACAAAAAAAGAAACTTATATCCCATTTGCTATAATTTTTTGGAATTTTCAACCCCTTTTGATATTACTTTTAACAGACATTGACCATACTCTTAAGCCAGGCCGGAATGCATCCCTCCTCGTCTTGAAAGATTTGCAGCCCAGTAATTCGGAGAAAACAAATAGGCCTAGCTTGGGTATTCTTCAAAAAGAAATACTGGGCTACCTATTTTCCCAAAGAACTGGTGCATGAGCATTTAGCTTTTATTTATTTATTTACTTATTTATGTTTAGGGGACCATGAGCATGTACCTGGGCCGGATTCATGTGAGAGCCTCCCTTCCAGTTAATTATGGGCTTCTCTATTGGGCCTTCATCAGTGGGCTGCATGTTATCAACAAGTGGAAAATGTGTTCCGTACGAAAAATAGTATGCGCTACGTACGGTACGGGGCACTAAAGGATCGAACCGTGCAACGACTTCCAAAACATTGTGTTTGTCGTTCTAACAACACATTTATTCAACCAACAGACGAAATATACTACTGATTGTACATTGAAAACAGCAGCAGCAGCAACCAGGGCTGGGGGTGCAACAGAAGCAGTAAGCAGGCCAGAAGAGTGAAGACGCAGCTCTCTCTTCCAAACCAAACATCAGCCATCATTACAAAAGGGCTACCAAAAAAGAACAAGTGTATGCATCAAACTAAATAAAGATCCTACTACACCAAGTGTACGCATCTAACTAACTGGCTCAGTTAGACGTTACTATTTATTAAGCTGTGGAGATTGGCTGACGGCTTGAACCAGATGGGTGCCTGACGGGGGAAACTCCAGCCAGCAGGTCGAAGTCTGATACTTGCGACCCTCTCTCCTACTTTGGGCTGCAGAGCGTGGCGGCACATATCAGGGTATGGTGCATGCAGAGACGCATGGTACGCTGTGTACACACAGTTTTGCCTGATGAACGAAACTGCGCTGCCATCATGATCCTTGCCGTCGGTTATCTCCTGGTTAATCGGATAATTCAGTCCGACAAACAGAGAGCGTGTACCAAGGCTACTTACCAGCCTCCAGTCAAAAATTCCTGAAGGCCCAGAGAAGCTGGGATCCTGCTCAAAGACCTTGCAGTGACTGTGATTGTATTCCGCGAAACAACACGTCCGGTACGTGCGAACGATCATCAATCTTTCGCCGTCGTCTGATCGAGCCAGGAACCACCTGCAACTGCCATGCCACTTTTCTTTGAAAGGTTCTGGGATTAGGAAGGGTAGGGACACCAGGCGGCCTACAACATCATATCAAGTTGGAGTCAAATAAAAAAGGGCTCTTGATTTAGTCAATTTTAAGAACAACATGTTATGAGCATGAATATTTTTTCAGCAAATGTTGACAGTAATATAAGCAAGCCATCATGATATCATAGGAAAGTAACATACTGCTGTAACAGCCGTTTGTAGCGATGACTGGAGTAGGCCAGCAATACGTCCAGCCATAGAAGGAGTCGACAGCGTAAATGAAGCCCTTGTGTTCAATGGCATCAGAGAACCATGGAGGATGTATGATCCTGCGATGGACGTGCAGATTTATCCACTTACCGCAGTGACCTGTCAGATAGGCGAGACCGCGGTTGAAGAACGCAATTAGCCTGAAGTCTTTATAATTCGCAGATCTTGTGGGCACTTGGCAGATTACAACCTTGAGAAAATCAAACTTGGTATCATGTTGGCTACTGTAAGATTCCGAGTATTCTGGGCCGCGGTGCCAAAGCAGTGCAGTGTTAATCGAAGGAAGGGGGATCAATCGCCGGGTGTAGACCTCCACGAGCATCCAGCTGCCGCGACCGTCGACGAGCACCATCCAAGACGTGTTCATGCCGACCCAGTACATACCGTTAATGTAGTTGAGACTGACGGGGATCGGATCACAGTCAAGGGGGTTGGTGCTCGCCACCCTACGATCGTTATGCTGCATGACACGCTGTTTATGAAGATCAAGCGGCATCGGCAAGCAAGGAGCTGGCTTAAAAAGCTCTGGCCTGAGGGCTTTGAGTAAACGGTACAGCCCCGACGAGCACGCGGCGAGCGGCATGGTACTGAGATTGTCCACACGCGAAACAATGAGCTTGATTACCTTTGTGGCGAGCGAATTCCAGCCACTCTTCCGGCGGACGCTGCTCGGTTCTGCCATTGTTAGTGCTTGGGTTTCGGACGAGGGGGGGAGGCGCCTTAGCGGGGATGGAAGATTGGACGAGATTATGTGCGGACAAAGATGGAGAAGCGAATATGTGCTGCGGGAAGTGGACAGGTGATGATGACTACAGCACGCCGCTTGACTTACGAGACACATACCAGCAGCGTAGGGTCATGTCGATGCCAGACAACTTGCTTGAGTGATCACAGTACTGGTACTCCCTACAGTGCTATGCCCTAACTTGCTTGAGTAGAGTAGTAGAGTAGGACTCTGCTCTACTACTAGCACCGGAGGAGTAGTATATTCTAATCTAAAATAGTTACAAACTTCAATGCCCGAGCGTGGAACGACTACGAACCATGCTCAAAGACCGTGTCTACGTGGTGTTTGGACATGGGCGACAACCTCAACGCCAACGGTGCTGCTCCCGTTGCACCGTATGTGTTTCTGTCCTTCCTGTTCGAAATCGTGGTAGAATTCATGATTTATTTTGTGCTTATTCGGATTAAATCTCGTAGTAACTTGCTCATATATTCAACTGGCGCAACGTCCCCTACAGCCACTCCCGTTTCATGGACGGCCTGGTCGATGCCTCCAAGGAGCCCTTCGTCCACTGCTATGAGTGCCCGATGCCGTTTTGTGGCTCGCCGGCGGACATGGTGCATCACCTCACGGATGCGTGCAGCGGTCACTGCTGGCCCTTGGCGGAGAACATCAAGTACGAGACGTGCTACCCGTTCACCATGCCGGAGTCGCTGGAGGATCACCGCCGCCTGCTAGTCTCGGAGGAGGACGACAGCGTCTTCCTCTTGATCGTGGGCACCGGCGAGGCCCGCGCAGGCCGCCGCCCCGTCTCTGTAATGTGCGTCAGGGGCGACGCCGCTGACGCTGACACTGACACGAGGCCGATGTACGAGTGCGTGGTCAGTGTTACTACCCCTCCGGGTCGCGTGGGCGGCGACACCGGCCTCATCGAACGGACTTGGACTCTGGGGAGCTGGGACTATCCCGCCAATGTGGACTTGGAAAACCCATGGCATCCTTTACCCGCCGACGCGGTGCACGGGGACTCCAAGGAGGTTCACCTGGACATACGCATTATCAAGTTAAATGTTGATCATTAGTCTTCGCTCAATGTAATCCGCTGTCTAAGCATGTGGAGACTTCCATGCAGGATCTTGCTCTATTGGAGTATCGCGCATGAATAAAAGTGTATCCGTTTATGGTTTAGTCTAGAATCTTCCATGTATGAATTTTTACTACAGTACTGGTGAAAGACTTACGATGAACCATTTCTTACATCTCCTCTGCCCGCTTGCAAGTCATCCTGATTTAATCCCTCCGTCTAGGTGTATAAGGGCATGGTTAATATTACTTAATAGTATAGCCAACTGTTGACTATAAGAAAGTGCCATGTCATCTGTAGCCAACATGTATAACAATCGATACTCAAAAACTAATTCTTAAAGATCATTTCTTGCAAAGCACAATAAGTGTTATTTCTTCACAAGTTTTGGATGCAGGTTGAACAGTTGAACGCTTTTGTTTGCAAAAGATACCTTTTTATCTATTTCACCCGGATGTTTGTGAGCTCTAGAGATGAAATAATATCCGAAGAAACCTATCGATACCCGTTACACATGAGATGACCCCCACATCCTTTGTCAAAATAAACAACTCCCCGATCAATGCATTTCACTCTTCGGTGCAACGCACGGGCACCTTACTACTATAGATTAGTACGACCAAAAATTGAACTAACATTATATATAGTACGATAAATGCTGATGCATGTCACCTAAAATTATATCATTCAAAACTATGTTCAAATACGAATCCAACGATATAGTTTTTGTTGACATGCACTAACATTTTGTCAGTTAAATCTTCAGTCAAATTCAATGGGGGACTAATAAACCACGACCGATGTAGTACAAGTGTAGAGGGCGGCGCTGCACGGGAGTCTCACCTCTCACCCCGCTCGTGGCGCGGCAGTAAAGCCGTCATATCACAAAACCCAACCACTCCCAGTAATAAGTGGCCTGGTAAAATAAACGGACAAGCAACCATCACATCCCTCCGTCTTTTTTGCATTTCATCTCTCTGCATTTACTTTCTCCGGTTCATCTCGCACACTCGATCCCTAGCTACTACTCCTAGGGCCAGTTCTTTTGGCGGCTTCCCCAGCTTTTCCCACAAGACTAGTCACAGTGGAGAGTAACAATAAGGCGCCTCACTCATTTATTTGGGCTTCTAAACTACTACTCCGTCCTGGTTTATTCCTCACCATTGTAATTTGTGCTAAATTTTGACCAAAGATTTAACTGGTTTATTCCTCACCATTGTAATCCCTCCGTCTAGGTGTGTAAGTCATCTTACGAAAACCAAATAATCCCAAAACACTTAGGCGCGGTGCATTAACTTCTACCTCGTTTCTTGTTTCTTGACATATCAACCAATAAGAGATAAAGAGTGTGCATGCTTTTAATGACTTGAGATATCAAACACGACATGCAGTGGTTAGTTCATTGCATGCAATACTATTAATTAGCAAATAAACATTAACGTTTCTCGTTTTCTCCTCCTCCTTGGTCACGGTGCACAGCCTAAGATGACTTACTCACCTAGACGGATGGAGTAGTGCATGTGACATGCACTAACATTTCATTAGTTAAATTTATGATCAAAATTTGACACAGATTACAATGGGGACCAATAAACCAGGACGGAGGTAGTAGTTATGGGATTACTAATCTAGAAGCCTAAAAGAACTGGCCCCTGGTACTCCTACTAGTAGTAGTACTCAAGTTGGAATTCCAATTGCACGGCACAACTTGTTAGGCAAAAAATTCGATACAGGGTGTAGGAAGCGGTTTGGGAATTTGCATGCCTTTCCAACCAGTGAGATACTCCGTACAAAGTACGACAGAGAAATAACCACAGAGAAGGAAGCTAAAAGTAAACAATCAAACGAGCATTTTTGCATTTGTTTTGCATTGAATCGTTTCACAAGCTTGACTAGTGCTATTTTTCTACTTTTACAAAAACCGCATCGTAATGTTAAAACATGCATTTGCACGTACTAAGTAATAGTAGTATTCCCTCCGTCTAGGTGTATAAGTCTTCCCTCCTTCTTGGTCACGGTGCACAACCAAAGATGACTTATTGACCTGGACGGATGGAGTAGCACAGTCTGCAAGCATATATCGAGAGAGACGTGTAGTGCGATAGTATATAGTAAAGTTTGTGCTATATGCACGTACTTGCAAAATGCGTACGAATACACATGGTTTCCAAACTTTCCCTTTTACATACTTAATTAAGGACGCTAAAAATTCCTGAATGTTCGGGATTTATCATTTGCGTCCCAAAACTATTGAGATCGCCTTACGAAACAAAAATTATACTCCTCCTAAAAGCCACGGCGCTCGCAGGAGCGCTTGCGGCGCGCCACGAGTGCCCTGGTGCACGGCCGTTTCCCAGCGCGCCGATACAATGCCTGTTCCTCAGCCTCGTAACTCGCAAGGTGCTGATTGGCGGCTTGCTGGCAGGCGAGCGCGATCTCACCGATGTGGTGATCCGGTGCCAAAAGGTACTCCTCCTCGCTGGAAGCATGCACCCGGTCCACGTACCGCCAAGCATAGATGAGGCGCTTGGGCCCGACTGCACTCAGGGCGTCGGCACGGGCGTCCTCCGCCACCCTCACGACCCTCGCACGAGCCTTCTGCCAAAGAGCCAATTGCCTGACTCTCTCAGACGCGACATAGGCCTCCCAGGCAGCTTGTTCCGTGGTGCGCTTCTCTTCCTCGGCCTTCTTCTCCGCCTCTATTTTGGCGCGCTCTGCTGGAGGCAAAGCCTCCCACAAGGCGACATCCATTTCTTTCCAAAGCTCCTCAAGGCTGGGGGGGCTTGGCGGGCGGTGCGGTGTTCTCCTCGTAGCGGGGAGCCGACGTGTCCTCCGGCGCGCATGCTAGCGAGATTGGGAACGCCGACGCGTCCACCTCGACGCGTCGCGGCGAGGAGTGAAACACCGATGCGGCCTCCTCGACTAGTGGCAGCGAGGAACAGAACGGCGACGCGTCACGTCGCGGCGAGGAGCGGAACGCCAACGCGTTCTCCTCGACTAGTGGCGGCGAGGAACGGAATGGCGACGCGTCGTGTAGCGGCGAGGAGCGGAACACCGACGCGTCCTCCTCGACTAGTGGCAGCGAGGAACGGAACGGCGATGTGTGACCGTCCGCGCGGTGCAGCAAGGGGCTCCTAGGGCTTGGGAGGGGCGATGCCATGGTGGTCGACGTGAGAGGGAGGGGGAGGAGATAGCGATGAACGTGAACGTGAGGGGGAGGAGATAGCGATGTCGTGGGAGGCGCAGTATTTATAGCGAGTAATGGCACACCTACGTAAGATATGGACTGAGCTGCACTGACTTAACTACAGGTCCAGTTGCGTCACTGACATGTGGGCCAGACCCCTATTGGGCCCATATGTCAGTGACCCAATGCACCTGCAGTTAAGTAACAACTACGTGGGCATATTTGTTGGAGTAAATTACAGGGGAGCGAAGGGGTGGAAATATTGCTGGTCACAATGGATTGGACGAGCGTGGGGGAGGAGAGTCATGCATGCAGATTTTTTCACACGGGCTTCCTGCAGGTATGGGGAACGGTGCAAAATAAGTCATCTTGCATGCCGGCTAGGTATAGTCTCAAGTCACTAAAAACATACACACCCCACACATGTTCATATTTCAAGGTGCACTAAATTTTTGCATGCGATGATTAAGGCTGGCCATAATGGTGGTATCTTAGCTGGTATCATGCACACGGGAATAGTAAACATGCTGATGTGGCAAAGAATTAAAGAAGAGAGGGGGTTAGAGTAACTAGTGTTCATGCATGCATTGGTAAACACATTTTTTTGTGGTAGCGTCTTTTGCATCGGGGGACTATGATAGGTCTGCTATGCGTGACCTGAAGATGAAAGCGTTGAGCATCTCGAAGTTGATCAACAATCTTCAATTAGCAAAGATTAGCCATTCGGCCAATAAGGTAGCACACTTAATCGCTAAGTATAGCTTTGAAAATAGATTAGATGGTATTCTTGTAAATAACGTACCGCCCTGTGTGGTGAATATTGTATCGAATGAGTGTATTGGAGTGGCTGGTTAATTAATATAAGGTGGTGTTCAAAAAAGTATAAATTTGGTCAAACACTTTGCAAACGGTTGACGGGAGTAAAAAGGACCAGAGGAAGTATAATGCATGTGCAGTAGGCAAACAAAAAAATTGCTTGTCTAAAAAAAGGCAAAGAATTGCTCATTTATAGCCGGTCGAAGTCTCAAAGGGTGCGACCGCGCGAGGGAGGTGAAGGTCGTGGGAGGCGCGACGTTTGACGGAATTAAGTGAAGTTACATCCATGCGCCGGCATGTCGTGCGAACAGGAAGAAGCTATACCGTCAGGCCTACGATATGGGTCTAGTAGACATGACATCTAGTGGGTCCCACATAGTTCTCGAGAACTCTTTGGGGGCTTGCAGCCGTTTATCCACCGGGCAAGCCAGCAACCCCATGCCGTTCGCACGCCCTACTCGTCCCCGTCTTCTATCTTACAACAGTTCGCTCCCAATCGTCCCGTCCTTTCACATTAGTTCGCTCCCTTTTTTTTGCGGGATACAACAGTTCAACTTCTCCTAACCCTCCTCCAAAATCCATGGCCTCCCAAATCTCCAAGGTCGCCGCTGAGTACCAGGTTAGAGCCATCACCGGCGATCAGTTCATCGTCATCTACACACGTGGATCCGAGACGGTGAAAGCATGGCTTGCTCGCTTCCTACGCATGTTCAACAGTTCAACGGATGAGTGGGTCGCTGGGCTAGATGTTGAGTACACCACAGTCCTAGGACGAGAGAAGGATCTAAAGGACGAAGAGAGAAAGAAGCCCGCCGTGATCCAGGTTTGCGTACATAATGTTTGCTTGGTCTACCACATATGCCATGCCGACGTTGAGTGCCAGGATTTTAAGAACTTCCTCAAGGACAAAAGAGTGAAATTCGTTACTGTAGGCTTTAAGAACGACAGGGATGTCCTGCGTCGGATAGGTCTCGTTGTAGGCCAGCCCTTCGATCTCCAGAAGGCAAGCCTGGTGTTGTAACATCCCAAAATTCTAAATTTTGGAATGTTATAATAAATAGATAGATTCGATTGATTGTTTGATTGATTGTCTGAAAGTGAGTGAATTCAAAACTTTTTGAAAGTTAAATGAGAAGGAATAAAAGGACTTTCCCGAACTTTCATATTTGCTTTCTGATCTCCATGAATTCAAATTATTTTCAAATACAAAACCCTTGAGCGAAGATGATATGACTTCTTCCATTTAAATTAAATGAAAGGGTATTTGAAAATAATTGAATTTCATTTGGAAATATTTCAATTCATAAACTTCATGCAGCTCAATGATTTTCATGAGAGAAGATAAAATGACTTCTTCAAATTATATGAAATATGAGTTGGGAGTTTCAAAGAATTAAATTCAAAGTTCTTTTGAATTTATTTTGGAGTTATTTGAGCTTTATTCAAATTATTTTTCTCCAAAAATAAAATATATGGAAATTAGGGTAACATGATTCCCTGCAACAGAAAATTGGAGAGAAATAAATTTGAAATCATTTTGATATTTTTAAAATGTTTTTTGTTGGATCTTATTAGAGCAGGAGCACTGTTGGAATTATTAGAATTTGTGTGTATATTATTTAATGCTAGAAAAATGTTCATGTCATAGAAAATCTTTTTCTGAAAATTTTGATATATAATATGCCTATATAAAGTTTTCATTTTATTTTTTATTCGGTTTTCCTTTTGTTTCTATTTAAAAAAACTATACGTGCGGCCCATATTTATTTATCGCCTACATGCGCAGTACAGTAGCTTTTGGCACCCCATTGTTTTTTTCTCTCTTAAATGGGCCAGGCCCAGCCAGCCTTTTCATTCTTTAGGCCAAATTTTGTTTAAAAAAACTGCAGCCGCAGCGTGCGCGCGGGGCCGGCCGAAGGCCTTTAGGCCCATCCGTCTCTTTTCTTCTCTGTTTCATATATTTTCGTCTACGTTTAGTCCCACATTGCCTAGCCTTTGACCCCTGAGCCTCTTTTCCACCAATAAATATAGACCCATAGAGCCTCCAAAAATCATCCGATTCGGGTTAAATCAATATTTTGGTTTGACTAGATTCATTTAAGAAAAAAAAATTCTCCTCTCCGGCGCGACTTCTGAAAAATGTCTCCTCTCTCCAAAGTTGTCCTTTCTCTGTCTTATAAATTTATCTTTCTTTCTGTTTTTTTCTTCTTATACTTTCGTAGCTTATTATTTTTAGACTAATATGATAGAATAATTAGATTATCAATTAGTTT
The DNA here is from genome assembly GCF_018294505.1 of Triticum aestivum. Classification (NCBI taxonomy): domain Eukaryota; kingdom Viridiplantae; phylum Streptophyta; class Magnoliopsida; order Poales; family Poaceae; genus Triticum; species Triticum aestivum. The sequence continues at coordinate 174,813,917 of NC_057797.1, read as the reverse complement.
ACGTATTTATACTTTAGACCTTAGCCGTAGCTATTTTTCTATCGTAAAACAGCTTGGCCGTGATTTTTCAAATAGTCATAACTTTTCACTCGTTTATCCAAATTAGATGGAACCAACGCCTATAGCTTCGTCTTGTTTTCACCTATCCAGTGAACCTGTCACATCAACTGTTTGAAATTTTCAAATTTCGAAATTTGTTTAGATTCATATGCAAACTTCTTTGAACATAACTTGAGTTTCATAACTCCGATTTAGTTGATTCTTTTTGCAAATCGAAGCTCTTGACCTAAACTTTCTGATAAGGCCAAATTCACATAATTTTGGTACTGTTAGAAATTGTTTTATGTTGCAAGAGTTATTTTCTTGATTTTGATGTTTTCCGAACTGTCTTTTTCGTTCTTCCCGATCTTCTGAGTGATTGCTTATGTGTGGTTACTATTGCTTGCTTACGATAGATTGACCGGAGTGTGACGAGTAGAACTATCAAGAGTTTTGAGTGCGAATCATCTTCATCAACATTGCAGGCAAGTTCACACTTTGATCATACCCCTTTATCACCCAGTTTTTATGCATTAGTTCCAATCTTCAAACATTGCATGGTTAGGATGTCATTAACATGTGGGTTGGGAAGTAGCTGATGAGGTAGAACCTATTGGCCTGTTACATTCAAACCCTTGGGAGTTACTTATACGAATTGCTTATACTGCTATGCTATGCTCATAGATGTGGTTTGGGTGAGTGAAATCCATGACAGATGTGAGATTGTTAATTAATGGTTCAACTTAAGGTGTCAACTTAAATACACATCTGGGTGGATTGAGGCACCTGGAGTACCCAGTGTTGCCTGTATTTTTTGGAAATCCCGGAGTACCCGTGTGATCTTCCTATGGACCGCCACCCAGGCTCAAAGGGATCATAAGACTATTCATGCTAGAAACTTCCGTGTGCAGCCACAAGCTATTATGGGCTCTAGCATAGTTGAGTAAGTTACGCGAAGCTCTTGAAGAGGTGGATCAGCAGGTAGAGGGTTGTAGGTTTGGTATGGTCTGCCCAGAGTAGAGAGTTAATGTTTCTCAAAGACTGTGTCTCGGTCATTCGTTTCTCAAACACCATGTAGTTCGAGAAATCCAACAGAGGCAATCAAGTCTTGTGGGGAAAAGTGCGCAAACCTTTGCAGAGTGTACAAACTAATCATGATTAGCCGTGTCCCCGGTTATGGACAATCTTGAGTCTCTGGTACTTGGATTATCCTATTGATCTCATCATGTTACTTAAATAATTTGTTGGGTTAATGATTATTATTTTGGGATTGAGTTGGAGGAACCTTCTCAATATTTTCAACCAACTTTGTAGTTGAATAAAATATATTCCTTTGTAGTAGGGAAAAATTGGCTTTTCGTAAAAACTATAACCATAGAGCTTTTCCACCAGCCAAATATCCATGTAGTGATAGCCTTTATTCATCATTCTCCTATGGTGTGAATTTGCCAGTACATTCAATGTACTGACCCTTTGTGGCTGCAACGTCTCATGTTGCAGGACTTCTTACGACGAGTAAGTGATACGTTAGGGTTATGATTTCTACACTCAACTTTGCCGTTGGTGTTGATGGGAATCCACAACCTTTGTTACTTCCGCTATTTGGATTGAGGTAATAGTATTTACGTTATTTTATACATGTGATTTACCTCTGTTATAAATCCTCGAGTACTGTGTGTGTTAGTATACCGATCCAGGGATGACACTTAAGCACAGAGACTTGACCGTCTGAGGTCGGGTCGCTACAAGATGGTATCAGAGCACATGTTGACTGTAGGACGTGACCCTAGAGATTGGAAAGCCCATAGGAAAGATTTTCTCTACAACTTCATTTTTAAAAGATCTTTTACCTTTCTTCTCTTCTGAGCTTATTCAAATATTCCTTTTAGTGAGACCATACCCCTTTTCCCTTTTGACCACAAAGATTCGACTAATGAGACCACTCCAAGAAGTACAAGATATCGGACAGGTAAGATCATTTCGGAATGAAGAGGATTTTATCGTGCATTATAATAATGGAAACTACAATGGGTGAAGACTCCGAAGACTAGGAGAATTTGAAGGCCATGTAGAATTTTCCAGATTTGTATGACCTAGGAAGGCACCCCTTATGGAACTTGGCAGACTATTGAAGTTGTCTATACCGGGATCAAGGTGTATCGGAGAAAGACTGAAATAAGGAGCATGAGAACTCAAAGTTTGGAAAACCCTAAGGCAGGAGATATCAACTATGGAATGATAGCTCATGGAAATGACAAGAGCACAAACACGGTTATCCGTGATGTCATTGCCCGCTTATGCTATTTGTCACCGGGCTGAGTTAAGCAGGCATTTCTTCAGAAGGATTGGATGGAAGAAGGCTGATGGAGCACCTATCAGTAAAATGAAGTTTTAACCTTAGCTGGTGTATCACCAAGATTTGGAGTAATACATCAAGAAGTTTAGGGTTGATCTGTAGGAAGCTGTATTTGACAAGAAAGCAGTTCATGAAGAACACGGGACCCAGAAGCTGAAAGTAGCCAAGCTGGAGGAGCAAAACCTCGAGATACTGGAGATTCGTCGGGAAATGAAGGACAGTAGGACATGGTTCATGCCAAGGATGATGAAACCTAAAAGTTTGGGACGCAACTCCAGAATAATAAAGGACATCATGAGAGACTTCGCGTCAACAGAGATGATCTGGCAAAAGAACTTGAGAAGGACAAGCATGATCGGAAGAAGCCCATCGGAGATATGAACAAAACTGGAAGAGTTTGGCGACGTTGAAGATTTATTGACCTTTAGAAGACCAAACCCCTGTTATATGCCTACGCTAGATGCGACGTTTGTGAGCTGTCATCTGTTTGATGTTTTTCCGACAGCCACAGATAAAATCTGTCTTTTCAAAACCATTGTTTGTATTGTGTGTATCCCTCTCTATCTCTCTTATCTCACCCCAAAACCCTTGGACCCAATAGAGGATGAATGGAGATGAGCTTGTATTTTCTAGACCGATGAGTCAATTGGACACGGACCGATGGATTCAGAACATGGAGGATCACATGAAGAATAACCCTGTAGTCGGAAAGGATATGACCCAGCATGCTTTTCAGTGCTTTGAAAGAGATGCTGCTACTTGGTGGAGGATGTACCAAACCATGAATGGATGGCAAGGAGTAACCACTTGGAAAGAATTTAAGTTGACTCTACAAAGATCTCATCTTGTGTCCTAGAAGTTGAAGCCTTATGGAAAGGATATGAAGAAACCTTGTGCATGCAAGATTTGTGGAGAAATAGGACACACCCATAAAGAACACAAGGATGAATGCCCTAATTGTGAAGAAAGTCACCCAGCTGAATAATGCCCAACTAGGCAGATTACTTGTTTCTTGTGTGAAGGGACTACCCACTACCCTGCTCAGTATCACATTTACCCTATGGTACAAAGAACTATCCAGCAGAAGAAAGAAGTAAAGAAAGGAGCCCTTATGGAATTTTTAGAAGAACCCGTGATGAAGGAAGATGTCGGGGACACACCCAAAGAAGAACCAATTAAACCCTGCACCAAGTCATGCTATTCATGTGGAGAGGAAGGACACATCTCCCAGAATTGTATGAATGGGGATCTAGTAGAATTCCCGACGGAGGAAGTAGAGTATGACCCACAAGAAATAGAAGCCATGATTGGCATGGAAAGGTCCAGGAAGAGAAGTAGATTGGATTCCAGGAAGGACCTGAGTCATATTACTTGTTACAGGTGCAAGGAGTCAGGGCACCACCTCAGCAGTTGCCCAAAAAGGAAAGCTCGAGACTTGTCAGAAGTAATATGTTTTCGTTGTAATAGAGCAGGGCACTTTGCCAGAGGATACCCCAACGAGAAGGAGACTTGTGCTAGATAGTGAGTTTTCAACAAAAGAAATGGAGTAGTAGAAGTGAGAACATTTTCTTTTATATTGTGGTGTTGAGTTGAAGCATGTAATGGAAGTGCGGGAGATTGTAATACTTTGAGAAATTGAGAAAGTTAGCATTGCTGGTACTGATATGGATTTTATGAGTTGTTACTCTATGAAGAAGGATTTTGACCATTTCTGAGGATATGAGAAATATGGTCTATGGAAGATTTGTGCATTTTAAGGGTGGTAGTACCCTGTAAGAACACTTGACCCCTGGAAAAGATAAGGATACTCCACTGAGTGGATTTTGGACAAATTGAATACGAGTTTTGTCTCGATATGTGTGATACTCCAAGAGTATGTGGGATGAAGTTGGAGACCGTCAGTTGTTTGGACCAAATGTGATCAAGGAGTCAGAAGAGAATATTAAGTTGATTCGAGATAGACTGAAGGTAGCTCAGTCTAGGTAGAAGAGTTATGCAGACTTAAAAACGCAACGAGGTAGTCTATGAAATTGGAGACAGAGCATGTCTTCATGTGTTCCCTCTGCGAGGAGTTAAACAATTTGGAGTTAAGGGAAAGTTAGCTCCGAGATTTGTAGGACCATACCGACTCTTGGAGCGTATGGGAGAAGTGGCCAACAAGTTGGAGTCACCCGAAGGACTGTCAGGAGTTCATGATGTGTTTCACGTTTCCCATTTGAATAAGTGCCATGCAGAGATGACCAATATTCCCCTGTAAGGATGCTTGACCCTGGAAAGGATAATGATGTTCCACGAAGTGGAGTATGGAATCCATAAGTATAAGTTTATATCTCGGTATGAGGGATATCCCACGAGGATGAAGAGATAAATTACTATTGGATATAAAGGAGGTATGATGTTGGTATTATGGAACGATTATAACTCCATGATGAGTCTAATCATGTCCTAGTTTGGTGCCAATAGAAGGAAGGAAGACAATACAATTGGATGGATTTAAGAATACTAGGAAGTTGGAAATTGGAATAATGATCAGTTGCCCGATCATAAGTTCAAGGACTACAAGTGATGAGATGGGCCATAACCCACATGCCCCAGGACCTGCCAAGAAGCAAGCACATTCTTGCTGAAGGAAAAACCCTGGAGGAAGATACAACGTTTATCGGCAGACAGTTTTATAGGAGTAACGCAAAACCTGAGAGTTGTGAAGGAACGATAGATGTTTGTTTGGCTTGCAGAATCCATGGAATTATCCGAACTTAGTTCGTCGACAAGAGAAATTATGCAATGCTTGTGAGGATGACCGAGTGTTAGAATGCGAGATTCGCTAAACCGTATACAGGGTAATGATTTGTGTGCGGGATGGATTGATCACCATACAGACTTACTCTTATTATTCGCCTTGCTATATGGGATGGTAAATCTGAGAGACTTACCTATAGTAGAGAGACGACGATCAAACCTTGTTTATACCTTAGAATGGTATAGCAAGTTTTCCCTTGTACAAGGCAGCTTTTGCCAACCGTAGGTTATACGGTGAGGATCAACCCAGACCCATTTCCTGCAGGAGAAACCATAAATTGTTGACCACCATGAGATATCGATTAGTTGTTTAGTACTGGTGCCAGACCCGTTAGGTAAGAAGACCCAGTCTCGGAATAACCTTACCAAGATGAAAGGACAAAAGAATTGAGGAAAAGGTTATGTCATTACCGGAATAGCCCAGAGAAAGGAATTATACTGAAGATCTGAGAAGACCGGCCCTGTCAAGAATAAGATGGAGTATATGAGTATTGATGGGACCGTAACAATGTTTCTAAGGGTGGTAGCACCCGAGACCCCGGAGACGATCGATGGATTTTGAGAAGACCCAGAACCTAACCTATTTCTTTCTAGCCTCTCCGAATCTCGAGGATGAGATTCATTTTAAGGGTGGTAGGTTTGTAACATCCCAAAATTCTAAATTTTGGAATGTTATAATAAATAGATAGATTTGATTGATTGTTTGATTGATTGTCTGAAAGTGAGTGAATCAAAACTTTTTGAAAGTTAAATGAGAGGGAATAAAAGGACTTTCCCAAACTTTCATATTTGCTCTCTGATCTCCATGAATTCAAATTATTTTCAAATACAAAACCCTTGAGCGAAGATGATATGACTTCTTCCATTTAAATTAAATGAAAGGCTATTTGAAAATAATTGAATTTCATTTGGAAATATTTCAATTCATAAACTTCATGCAGCTCAATGATTTTCATGAGAGAAGATAAAATGACTTCTTCAAATTATATGAAATATGAGTTGGGAGTTTCAAAGAATTAAATTCAAAGTTTTTTTGAATTTATTTTCAATTTGGAGTTATTTGAGTTTTATTCAAATTATTTTTCTCCAAAAATAAAATATATGGAAATTAGGGTAACATGATTCCCTACAACAGAAGATTGGAGAGAAATAAATTTGAAATCATTTTGATATTTTTAAAATGTTTTTTGTTGGATCTTATTAGAACAGGAGCACTGTTGGAATTATTAGAATTTGTGCGTATTTATTTAATGCTAGAAAAATGTTCGTGTCGTAGAAAATCTTTTTCTGGAAATTTTGATATATAATATGCCTATATAAAAATTTTATTTTATTTTAGTTATTCGGTTTTCCTTCTGTTTCTATTTAAAAAAACTGTACGTGCGGCCCATATTTATTTATCGCCTACATGCGCAGTATAGTATCTTCTGGCGCCCCATTGTTTTTTTATCTCTTAAATTGGCCAGGCCCAGCCAGCCTTTTCATTTTTTTAGGCCGAATTTTGTTTAAAAAAAAGCTGCAGCCCCAGCGTGCGCACGGGGCCGGCCGAAGGCCTTTAGGCCCATCCGTGTCTTTTCTTCTCTGTTTCGTATATTTTCGTCTACGTTTAGTCCCACATTGCCTAGCCTTTGACCCCTAAGCCTCTTTTCCATCAATAAATACAAACTCATAGAGCCTCCAAAAATCATCCGATTCGGGTTAAGTCAATATTTTCGTTTGACTAGATTCATTTAAGACTAATATTTTTCTCTCTCCAAAGTTGTCTTTTCTCTGCCTTATAAATGTATCTTTCTTTGTTTTTTTCTTCTTATACTTCCGTAGCTTATTATTTTTAGACTAATATGATAGAATAATTAGATTATCAATTAGTCTACGTATTTATACTTTAGACCTTAACCGTAGCTAATTTCTATCGTAAAACAGCTTGGCCTAATTTTTCAAATAGCCATAACTTTTCACTCGTTTATCCAAATTAGATGAAACCAGCGCCTATAGCTTCATCTTGTTTTCACCTATCCAGTGAACTTGTCACATCAACTGTTTGAAATTTTCAAATTTCGAAATTTGTTTAGATTCATATGCAAACTTCTTTTGAACATAACTTGAGTTTCATAACTCCGATTTAGTTGATTCTTTTTGCAAATCGAAGCTCTTGACCTAAACTTTCTGATAAGGCCAAATTCACATAATTTTGGTACTATTAGAAATTGTTTTATGTTGCAAGAGTTATTTGCTTGATTTTGATGTTTTCCGAACTGTCTTTTTCGTTCTTCCCGATCTTCTGAGTGATTGCTTATGTGTGGTTACTATTGCTTGTTTACGATAGATTGACCGGAGTGTGACGAGTAGAACTATCAAGAGTTTTGAGTGCGAATCATCTTCATCAACATTGCAGGCAAGTTCACACTTTGATCATACCCCTTTATCACCCAGTTTTTATGCATTAGTTCCAATCTTCAAACATTGCATGGTTAGGATGTCATTAACATGTGGGTTGGGAAGTAGCTGATGAGGTAGAACCTATTGCCCTGTTACATTCAAACCCTTGGGAGTTACTTATACGAATTGCTTATACTGCTATGCTATGCTCGTAGACGTGGTTTGGGTGAGTGAAATCCATGACAGATGTGAGATTGTTAATTAATGGTTCAACTTAATGTGGCAACTTAAATACACATCTGGGTGGATTGAGGCACCTAGAGTACCTAGTGTTGCCTGTATTTTTTGGAAATTCCGGAGTACCCGTGTGATCTTCCTATGGACCGCCACCTAGGCTCAAAGGGATCATAAGACTATTCATGCTAGAAACTTCCGTGTGTAGCCACAAGCTATTATGGGCTCTAGCATAGTTGAGTAAGTTACGTGAAGCTCTTGAAGAGGTGGATCAGCAGGTAGAGGGTTGTAGGTTTGGTATGGTCTACCCGGAGTAGAGAGTTAATGTTTCTAAAAGACTATGTCTCGGTCATCCGTTTCTCAAACACCATGTAGTGCGAGAAATCCGACGGAGGAGATCGAGTCTTGTGGGGAAAAGTGCGCAAACCTCTGCAGAGTGTACAAACTAATCATGATTAGCCATGTCCCCGGTTATGGACAATCTTGAGTCTCTGGTACTTGGATTATCCTATTGATCTCATCACGTTACTTAAATAATTTGTTGGGTTAATGATTATTATTTTGGGATTGAGTTGGAGGAACCTTCTCAATATTTTCAACCAACTTTGTAGTTAAATAAAATATATTCCTTTGAAGTAGGGAAAAATTGGCTTTTCGCAAAAACTATAACCATAGAGCTTTTCCACCAGCCAAATATGCATGTAGTGATAGCCTTTATTCATCATTCTCCTATGGTGTGAATTTGCCACTACATTCAATGTACTGACCCTTTGTGGCTGCAACGTCTCATGTTACAGGACTTCTTACGACGAGTAAGTGATACGTTAGGGTTACGATTTCTACACTCAACTTTGCCGTTGGTGTTGATGGGAATCCACAACCTTTGTTACTTCCGCTATTTGGATTGAGGCAATAGTATTTACGTTATTTTATACATGTGATTTACCTCTGTTATAAATCCTCGAGTACTGTGTGTGTCAGCATACCGATCCAGGGATGACACTTAAGCACAGAGACTTGACCGTCTGAGGTCGGGTCGCTACAGGTGTCCTCCTCTCAACCTTCAATGCTGACCCTGGCAGCAGCCATGATTGATCCTTCGTACGCTAAACTGAAGAAACCTCATCACGAGTTTCATCATGCATGGGAGTCGAAGACATTAGATGAAGATCACATCATGTATGCAACAATGGATGCCTACCTTTGTTTAAATATCTACAAGGGTTGGATGAAGAAGCAGAGCCCAGTGTCCGGTTCAAGCAATGAAGTGTCAGTGAAGAGGAAGAGGAAGAGGGACGAGGACGAAGTCGAGGACATGGACTCGGACTCCGAGTAGGTGGCAGTGCCGTCGCTCATGCTGGTTCTACTGCAGTGTCAAGCGGACTAGTTGCTTAGTTTATTTTCAAGGGTGTGTTGTGCTGAGGCCCCAGCAGAACTATGTTTATGTTCTTTCTTGTTATTTGAACTCTTTAGTACGTACAGTAGTACTAGTACTATGTATTACTACTGTTCTTCTTGCAGTTGGTACTACTTCTCGTATCTTCGTGTTCCTACTGTACTTAATATGTTCGTACTAGTAGTATAATTTGGGTCAGTCGATTTATGAAAGAAGTTCGACGGAGCGAAGGAAGAAGACGGCAGAAGAGGTGGAAGAAGCCCTTCTAGCCATCCATGTTGCATCAAACGGCTCACATGAGTCGACCGACCCAAATTGCTCCTTCAGATTGCAGGATACACGTGGCATTCAAGGTCTCGAAGGTAGATTCCGCGTCTGGACCCGGTTTGCGGGCTCGGCGCGCGCATAGGCTTCCGCCGCGACAGCCACCATGCGCGCCTCCTCCGCACGGGCGGAGACGACAATGACACGCTAGTTCCTCCTCGCCGGCGTGCTGGAGCACGCGCTCTTCCTCCTCTTTGTATGCTGCATGCATAGACGCAGCTCCACCAGCTGCTCGCGTGCTTGGCAGCGCGGCGGCATCGCCAGGAGGGACTGCAGACAACGTGAGCGGGCGAGCCTTCGGCTTCATGGCACAGGGATGGCGGCGACACGACGGTGATGGGCGAGAAATTGTTGGCTGGAGCAGGCGGGCGCCGGCATGCGCAACGGTGGCGGCGGCATATTGATGAGTGCGCGTGTGGGAGCTTACTTTAGTTTTATATATAAGGTTGGTCAAACTTAAAAGAAAACCGTACTAGTACATGTAAACATTAGACTTAGGCAGCGCTTTTATTAGTTAGTACCACAGCCACGATACGAAATCCTATGCAAGCGCGTGAACTGCGGCCGCGCGGTCGATCGAACGGTGCGTCACCGTGTCGCGCTCGAAGGACATCCACCGAACCTTTTTGTGTGTGTGAAAACAATCCTCGAATATTACTCAACTTTTTTTCCTGTGAAAGTTCTTAATGCTGCAATATTTCCATATATTTGAATTTAGCTCCAGTTCGTATTTATTTGGATTTGGACGTTTTAGGGGCGCCCTAGTTTTTTTAATACTGATTTTGTGTGTGTGACTGAGAGAGAACATGTGTATGTGTCCATATCTGTGTTGTGGCGGAAGGGCAATGTGGAGACGGTGTGCATGTGTTACAGACATAGATAGGTGTGAATGTGCAAATGATCATGCATGAGTGAGACATAGACAGATGTCGATACGTTGTGTATACATGAGAGAACGGTCTTCTAGTTTACTTGTGTGTGTGTGTGAGAGAGAGAGAGGGAGGGAGAGAGAGACAGAGAGAGGAGCATCCGTAACACAACAACTATCTCTCTCGATTCGTCCATCCCTCGCATGGTCGCATGCAACACATGCATCAACGCGCGCATTTTGACACCCTCACACGGCCCCTGCCCACCTCAAGGCCCGCACAATCTCTTCATGAATACCCATTTCTCTCCTCAGGTTTGTTTTCTCTCAATATCTAACACACACACACATAGACACACGCAGCACAACACACACACACACACTCCCCCGAGCACACAATTCATCCCCATCCAAGGTTATACGGCGACCACTCTCACTTGTGCTTCTTTGCACCCCAACATGCACAACACCTCAATCTTCAAAGAGGGCATCGAGCAGATCGAAGATGGCGACCACACCGCACTAGAGAATGCGGGGTCATTTGGAAGTAGGGTGATGTGATGACGGCTGACTGACTCCTCCCCCCACCCTCTCTCTCTCTCTTGCACAAAATTACCAATCCCTCTCTCCCCGCACAAAATTGTCAATCCCTCAACCCACGAGATCCTACCCCTCTCATCCATGTTTTTCCAGCTCTCTCATCAAACATGTTGTCTCTTATCCTTCCATGTATACAGAATCCAGATGCACACGCATCTCATGTATATTACATGTATCCATCTTTCTCACAGACCTAACTTCTTCCTCTCTCTTTCTCTCTCTATCTCTCTCTCTCTCTGTCTCGTTAGGTTTGTCTCCTACTCTCTCGTCCACATACATACAATCTTTCCCGCCCTATCTGCTCCATCTTCAAAAGCTCTCTCTGCATGTTTCATTCACAAATTGGGACATGTCAAAATGTTGCTTCTATAATGGCTGATGTAGAGTTATGGTTGTTTTTGTTGCATCCTACAAGTAATAACTATGAAATGCATTTAGATTCTCATTTGACTGGGATTATGTGAGTTTGAGCATTGATACGTCTCCGTCGTATCTATAATTTTTGATTGTTCCATGCCAATATTCTACAACTTTCATATACTTTTGGTAACTTTTTATACTATTTTTGGGACTAACATATTGATCCAGTGCCCAGTGTCAGTTCCTGTTTGTTGCATGTTTTTGGTTTCGCAGAATATCCATATCAAACAGAGTCCAAACGGGATAAAAACTGACAGATATTTTTTTGGAATATATATGATTTTTGGGAAGAAAAATCCACGTGAGACGATGCCCGAGGGGGCCACGAGGCAGGGGGCGCGCTCCTGACCCTCGTGGCCACCCCGTAAGACCAATCACGGGATATTCGGGACATCTTCAAGGAGCGTGCCAAGTTAAAGAGGAGCTGCACCGAACCTGTAAAACGAGCTTTGGTAAGTAACACCCTTTCAAGAAGAAGAAGGAGGGGGGTTCTCTCCCCCTCGCTTCCGGTGGCACCGGAGTGCCACCGGGGGCCATCATCATCACCGCGATCTACACCAACACCTCCACCATCTTCACCAACATCTCCGTCACCTTCCCCCCTCTATCTACAGCAGTCCACTCTCCCGCAACCCACTGTACCCTCTACTTGAACATGGTGCTTTATGCTTCATATTATGATCCAATGATGTGTTGCCATCCTATGATGTCTGAGTAAATTTTCGTTGTCCTATCGGTGGTTGATGAATTGCTATGATTGATTTAATTTGCTTGTGGTTATGCTGCTTCCTTTGGTGCCCATCATATGATTGCGCGCGTGGATCACACCCTAGGGTTAGTTGTATGTTGATAGGACTATGTATTAGAGGGCAAGAGTGACAGAAGCTTCAACCTAGCATAGAAATTGATGCATACGGGATTGAAGGGGGCCCAATATATCTTAATGCTATGGTTGGGTTTTACCTTAATGAACATTAGTAGTTGCGGATGCTTGCTAATAGTTCCAATCATAAGTGCATAGAATTCCAAGTCAGGGATGACATGCTAGCAGTGGCCTCTCCCACATAATACTTGCTATCGGTCTAGTAAAGTAGTCAATTGCTTAGGGGCAATTTCGCAACTCCTACCACCACTTTTCCACACTCGCTATATTTAATTTATTGTTTCTTTATCTAAACAGCCCCTACTTTTTATTTACGTACTCTTTATTATCTTGCAAACCTATCCAACAACACCTACAAAGTACTTCTAGTTTCATAGTTGTTCTAGGTAAAGCGAACGTCAAGCATGCGTAGAGTTGTATTGGTGGTCGATAGAACTTGAGGGAATATTTGTTCTACCTTTAGCTCCTCATTGGGTTCGACACTCTTACTTATCGAAAACTGTTGCGATCCCCTATACTTGTGGGTTATCAAGACCTTTTTCTGGCGCCGTTGCCGGGGAGCAATAGCGTGGGGTGAATATTCTCGTGTGTGCGTGTTTGCTTTATCACTAAGTAATTTTTATTTGCTGTTCTTAGTTATTCTCTATCTTTAGTTATTGGTAGGAAATGCAAAATACCAAAAAAAATTAGTTGCACCTACTAAATCAATGGTTGAAGAACCACTCAAAATCTATCACACTGCTGAAGCTTATTACTTGGATCATCTTCGATCCCTATGTGCTCGTGCTGAAACCCCAACTAGCTTAGTTGAGGGAAAATCTTTAGATGAACATGCTTGTTATGTGCGACACTGAATATCTGAAAAAGGGGAAATTTTACTGGTTCAAATTCATCGTTTGCAATGCTATGCTTGGAATTTATGTGAAATATATGATTTCACTTGTTGTTCTGAAAACCCTAAGAAACACCTTCCCTATCAATGTGAGTTTAGTGATAATGAAATTGTATCTTCGTACGCTAAGGGTGTTTATAATTACTATGATGTTCAACAAATTGAAGAATTTGTTGCTTTTAAGGGTGCTTACGAAATTGCTTCTTTGATTGAAAAGTATGATGCTACTCTTTACAAATCTGAAAATTTTGCCATACTTAAATGTTGCTATGATAATTATGCTTCTAATGCCTATGTTGAACCATATATTGAGGACTACTCCGCTGTCCAAGAAGAGACTAATATTTTGCAGGAGTCTATGGAAGAAGAAATTGATGAAACTATGAGCTCATTGGATGAAAAAGATGAGGAGGAGAGCGAAGAACAAAAGGAGGAAGAGCGGATTAGCTACCCGTGCCCACCTTCTAATGAGAGTAACTCTTCAACTCATACATTGTTTAATTTCCCTTCGTGCCTACCGGAGGATGATTGCTATGATGATTGTTATGATCCCGTTGATTCTTTTGAAATATCCCTTTTTGATGATGCTTGCTATGCTTGTGGCCAAGATGCCAATATGAATTGTGCTTATGGAGATGAACTTGCTATAGTTCCTTATGTTAAACATGAAATTGTTGCTATTGCACCCACACATGATAGTCCTATTATCTTTTTGAATTCTCCAAACCACACTATATCGGAGAAGTTTGCTCTTATTAAGGAATATATTGATGGGTTGCCTTTTACCGTTGCACATGATGATTTTGATGAATATAATATGCAAGTTCTTGCTGCTCCTACTTGCAATTATTATGAGAGAGGAACTATATCTCCACCTCTCTATGTTCCAATATGATAGAATTGCAAGAAACTGTTTATACTATGCATTGGCCTTTACTATGTGTGCATAAATTGTTCTTTTATGACATGCCGATGCATAGGAAGAGAGTTAGACTTCGTAATTACATTATATATGTTACTTTGTGCTCACTACTAAATGGAAAATCATTGCTAATTCAAATTGGCTTTGATATACCTTGGGATCCGGGTGGATTCATTACTTGAGCACTATATGCCTAGCTTAATGGCTTTAAAGAAAGCGCTGCCAGGGAGACAACCCAGAAGTTTTAGAGAGCCATTTATTTCTGTTGTGTGATTTTATAAAGTTTAAAAATAAAAATAATGTGCCAAGGTTTGCCTTTAGGATGTTTACATTTGCTTGATGGTTTGTACGGTGCAGGACAGAAACTTTGGCTGTAGTGCGCGATTTTACATTTTTAGCTGGAACATCAAATGGTTCTTATTCTTTTTGAACTGGCTTCCTATACCAATTGTTTTTTTTCCTAATTTTGGTAGAATTTTTCAAGTATCATAAGTATGGTGAATGTTCAGATTATTACAGACTGTTCTGTTTTAGACAGATTCTGTTTTTGATGCATAGTTTGCTTATTTTGATGAAACTATAAATTTATATTAGTGGACTAAGCCATGAAAAAGTTATATTACAGTAGACACAATGCAAAAACAAAATATGAATTGGTTTGCAACAGTACTTAGAGTAGTGATTTGCTTCGTTATACTAACGGATCTTACCGACTTTTCTGTTGAAGTTTTGTGTGGATGAAGTGTTCGATGATCGAGAAGGTCTTGATGTGAGAAGAAGGAAGAGGGGCAAGAGCTCAAGCTTGGGGATGCCCGAGGCACCCCAAGTAAATATTCAAAGATATGCAAGCGTCTAAGCTTGGGGATTCCCCGGAAGGCATCCCCTCTTTCTTCAACAAGTATCGGTATGTTTTTGGATTCGTTTCGGTCATGCGATATGTGCAATCTTGGAGCGTCTTTTGCATTTAGTTTTCATTTTTCTTTCATGCACCATGCTGGTATGAGATAGTCCTTGGTTGATTTATAGAATACTCTTTGAACTTCACTTATATCTTTTGAGTATGGCTTTATAGAATGCTTCATGTGTTCACTTATATCATTTGGAGTTTGGATTGCCTGTTTCTCTTTACATATACAATCGCCATTTGTAGAATGCTCTTTTGCTTCACTTATATTTGTTAGAGCGTGGGCTATCTTTTGTAGAAAGAATTAAACTCTCTTTCTTCACTTATATCTATTTAGAGAGATGACAAGAATTGGTCATTCACATAGTTAGTCATAAAATCCTACATAAAACTTGTAGATCACTAAATATGATGTGTTTGATTCCTTGCAATAGTTTTGCGATATAAAGATGGTGATATTAGAGTCATGCTAATGGGTAGTTGTGGATTGTATAAATACTTGTGTTGAGGTTTGTGATTCTCGTAGCATGCACGTATGGTGAACCGTTATGTAACGAAGTTGGAGCATGAGGTATTTATTGATTGTCTTCCTTATGAGTGGCGCTCGGGGACGAGCGATGGTCTTTTCCTACCAATCTATCCCCCTAGGAGCATGCGCATAGTACTTTGTTTCTATGACTAATAGATTTTTGCAAAAAGTATGTGAGTTCTTTATGACTAATGTTGAGTCCATGGATTATACGCACTCTCACCCTTCCACCATTTCTAGCCTCTCTAGTACCGCCCAACTTTCGCCAGTACCATAAACCCACCTTATATCTTCCTCAAAGCAGCCAGCATACCTACCTATCATGGCATTTCCATAGCCATTCTGAGATATATTGCCATGCAACTTTCATCATCATCATATACATGACTTGAGCATTCATTGTCATATTGCTTTGCATGATCGTAAGATAGCTAGCATGATGTTTTCATGGCTTGTCCGTTTTTTATGTCATTGCTACGCTAGATCATTGCACATCCCGGTACACTGCCGGAGGCATTCATATAGAGTCATATCCTTGTTCTAGATATCGAGTTGTAATATTGAGTTGTAAGTAAATAAAAGTGTGATGATCATCATTATTAGAACATTGTCCCATGTGAGGTTATCAAAATAAAAGTGGCCAAAGAAGACCCCCCCCAAAGGAGAGATAGAGAGGCCAAAGAAGCCTACAGAAAAAAGGAAAAAACAAAAAAAATGAGAGAAAAAGAGAGAAGGGGCAATTTGACTATCCTTTTACCACACTTGTGCTTCAAAGTAGCACCATGTTCTTCATATAGAGAGTCTCTTGAGTTATCACTTTCATATACTAGTGGGAATTTTCATTATAGAACTTGGCTTGTATATTCCAACGATGGGCTTCCTCAAATGCCCTAGGTCTTCATGAGCAAGCAGGTTGGATGCACACCCACTTAGTTTCAGTTTGAGCTTTCATATACTTATAGCTCTAGTGCATCCGTTGCATGGCAATCCCTACTCACTCACATTGATATCTATTGATGGGCATCTCCATAGCCCATTGATACGCCTAGTTGATGTGAGACTATCTTCTCCTTTTTTGTCTTCTCCACAACCACCATTCTATTCCACCTATAGTGCTATGTCCATGGCTCACGCTCATGTATTGCGTGAAAGTTGAAAAGGTTTGAGAACGTCAAAAGTATGAAACAATTGCTTGGCTTGTCATCGGGGTTGTGCATGATGTGAGTATTTTGTGTGGTGAAGATGGAGCATAGCCAGACTATATGATCTTGTAGGGATAACTTTCTTTGGCCTTGATATTTTGAAAAGACATGATTGCTTTATTAGTGGGCTTGAAGTATTATTGTTTTTATGTCAAATGATAGACTATTGCTTTGAATCACTCGTATCTTAATATTCATGCCATCATTAGATTACATAATCATGATTATGCTAGGTAGCATTCCACATCAAAAATTATCTTTTTTATCATTTACCTACTCGAGGACGAGCAGGAATTAAGCTTGGGGATGCTGATACTTCTCCATCGTATCTATAATTTTTGATTGTTCCATGCCAATATTCTACAACTTTCATATACTTTTGGCAACTTTTTATACTATTTTTGGGACTAACATATTGATCCAGTGCCCAGTGCCAGTTCCTGTTTGTTGCATGTTTTTTTGTTTCGCAGAATATCCATATCAAACGGAGTCCAAACGGGATAAAAACTGACGGAGATTTTTTTTAGAATATATATGATTTTTGGGAAGAAAAATCCACGCGAGACGGTGCCCGAGGTGGCCACGAGGCAGGAGGGCGCGCCTGCCTCCCCAGGCGCACCCCTGACCCTCGTGGGCCAACCATAAGGCGGTTGATGCCCTTCTTTCGCCGCAAGAAAGCTAATATCCGGTTAGAGATCGTGTTAAAATTTCAGCCCAATCAGAGCTACGGATCTCCGGGAATATAAGAAACAGTGAAAGGGAAGAATCTGAGAACGCAGAAACAGAGAGAGACAGAGAGACGGATCCAATATCGGAGGGCCTCTCTCCCCTCCCGTGCCATGGAGGCCATGGACCAGAGGGGAAACCCTTCTCCCATCTAGGGAGGAGGTCAAGGAAGAAGAAGAAGGAGGGGGGCTCTCTCCCCCTCGCTCCCGGTGGCACCGGAGTGCCACTGGGGCCATCATCATCACCGCGATCTACACCAACACCTCTGCCATCTTCACCAACATCTCCATCACCTTCCCCCCTCTATCTACAGCGGTCCACTCTCCCGCAACCCGTTGTACCCTCTACTTGAACATGGTGCTTTATGCTTCATATTATTATCCAATGATGTGTTGCCATCCTATGATGTATGAGTAGATTTTCATTGTCCTATCGGTGGTTGATGAATTGCTATGATTGATTTAATTTGCTTGTGGTTATGTTGCTATCCTTTGGTGCCCATCATATGATTGCGCGCGTGGATCACACCCTAGGTTAGTTGTATGTTGATAGGACTATGTATTGGAGGGCAAGAGTGACAGAAGCTTCAACCTAGCATAGAAATTGATGCATACGGGATTGAAGGGGGACCAATATATCTTAATGCTATGGTTGGGTTTTACCTTAATGAACATTAGTAGTTGTGGATGCTTGCTAATAGTTCCAATCATAAGTGCATAGAATTCCAAGTCAGGGATGACATGCTAGAAGTGGCCTATCCCACATGATACTTGCTATCGGTCTAGTAAAGTATTCAATTGCTTAGGGGCAATTTCGCAACTCCTACCACCAATTTTCCGCACTCACTATATTTACTTTATTGTTTCTTTATCTAAACAACCCTACTTTTTATTTACATACTCTTTATTATCTTGCAAACCTATCCAACAACACCTACAAAGTACTTCTAGTTTCATAGTTGTTGTAGGTAAAGCAAACGTCAAGCGTGCGTAGAGTTGTATCGGTGGTCGATAGAACTTGAGGGAATATTTGTTCTACCTTTAGCTCCTCATTGGGTTCGACACTCTTACTTATCGAAAACTGTTGTGATCCCCTATACTTGTGGGTTATCAAGCATGTTGTGAAGTACTATAGACCTTGGATACATCTTGGGATTCAACAATGATTGTAACTATTGAATTCTATAGACCATTACATTCAAAGGCAATAGCCTAATATATTTATTTCACAATTTCAACAAATGATTAGTTCACTACAAACTAAGAAAACAAATGTGTACTCCCTCCGTTTTTATTTAAGTCCGCGTATTAGCATTGGTCAAAGTCAAGTTTTGTAAACTCTCAGAAAGCTTATAACAAAAATATTAACATATACAATAACAAATAAATACCATTAGATTCATTATTGAATGTACTTTCACATCATACATATTTGTTATGGTAAATGTTTATATTTTTCAACAAACTTGGTCAAGCTTTAGGAAGTTTGACTTCGGTCAAACCTAATATGCAGAGTTTACTACTACTACTCGCTAGTTGCTTAGCCGAATCACTCAACACGCCACACGGGGATTCCAGTGTCACAAAATTTTGAGGTCGGCGATAAAATCTCCCGCGACCCTGATTCGAGCAGTGGGAAGTTACCATCATAGCCTTCGGAACAAGCCTACGGATGATGCTTGGTAGGGGCTGTTTTCATAACTTCGGGTTCACCCTACCCAGCCAACCCCACCCCGGCACCCAGATTAGTACACCGGAATACTCCCCATTTTCTATCCCCACCGCAAAATAGACTTCTCCACGACACCGTAGCCTTCGTGCTCCTCCCCTTTACATCATCGCACTCGTCCACCGCAGCACATCTGCCTCATCGACGACCTCGTATGCCGCACTGGAGCCGCTCCACCGTCGTCGTCGTTCATGGAGCCTCTTCCCTGGCATCGTCTTCCACGGTCTCGGATCTGCTTCCCGGAAGCCGACGCCAAGCGCAGAAGTACCACCGTCGTGGACAATGAACTGACTCCCGTTGCCGACCATGACTCACAGAGGCCGCCGTGACCATCGTTATCCTCCTCGATTGGTAATGTGTGTATTGAATCACTTAGCAGTACATGTGCAGTTCCAATTTTGTTCATACCTACCCTTCAAATTTCCTAGGTGCTATTGTTCCCGTAAAAGTAATTGGTTATAGCCTCCATTGTCAAATAGAATATCAGCTTGTAATTGTGCGTCGCTCCTGTATCATGCTGTGCTTGGGTAGGTTTTTCATCTGCAACCAGTAGTGTGGCAAATGATGGAAAGGTTTTTAGAACTAGCAAGATGCCCATGCATTGCATGCATCAGGATGCATTTGTATGAGTAGTTTATATTGTGGGAGAAAAGGATGAACGAGGGAAGGCCTTATTTGCAAATCTGGAGAGGGGTATGGGTATCTTTTTGAAAAATTCCCATTTGTTTCCTTCCTATCTGTCAGATATAAATCGGCCGGCCTGTATTGCAAGAAAAAAAGTATAGAGAAAAAAGTAGACAGTAAAGGAAGTAGAGATAAATATTAAATATTAAATAAATATAACAGTAGAGAAGAGAGTAGAGATAGCATGTTGAGATTTTTAAAGCGCCGCGCGTTGCGATTCTGTTGGAGATGCTCTAACATGGCAGATGATTGCTTTAATGTTGCCCACAAGATGAGAGAGTATTACTAGTAGTATATTTTTCTTGCCGTGTTGAGATTTTAAAACCACGATTGCGAACATGCAGAGGAGCAATGAAGACCAAACACGGGATATTCGGGACATCTTCAAGGAGCGTGCCAAGTTAAAGAGCAGCTGCACCGAACCTGTAAAACGAGCTTTGGTAAGTAACACCCTTTCAATTACTTTCGTGTAGCCTCGTGTTCTTCGATGTGTATATGTTGTAGTTTCTGTTTCTCTTAAGCGTGGTGTTCTTCGATGTGTAATAAGAAGAGTCTTACTCGTCCTAATGCTTTCGTTTTTAGCTTGATGTAGGAAGTGAGTGTTCTCACCTTGTAGTCTGTTTTTATTTTTTTCCTTTTGAATTCACTTCTCCGAGTTCTGTTTATCTGGCTTCTACTAAATGGATCTAGGTTGCTCTGAGTATTGATCTAAAAAAGAAGTAACTTCATGTCAGGGTGCGGTTCCTGTGAGGAGGGAAGTATGGTCAACCTCGAGATCATGTTTCCAAAATAAGGCTGGATTACACACAAGGTGCCAGTTCCCTAATGATGCTGGATTAGACACAAGGTGCAAATTCCCAGATGATGCTGGATTACACACAAGCCAAGTGGAGTCGTCAGCTGTTCGTATCCTCGTGGCATTAGCAAAGGCTGAAAGAAAGCATGCAACAACCCTTGAGAATGTAGTTGAGTTCCTGAAGAAGAGAAAAGAGCAATCAGATGCTCTCTTCACCCAAGCCAAAGAAGAGATGGGAGAAGCCAGAAATAAGCTAGCAGAGGCAGAGCAGGCTAGGCGTCTCCTGCTATCTAAAACTGTTGTCAATACAAAATTTCCTTCATAATAGCTAGGTTCAAATGTTTATCCAGTCAGCATGCCTGTTGTGATGTCCGTGCATCTACTGATGTGGCACAAAATGTTTTTTTCAGGTCATGTAATAACAACAATTACTTTCCAAACAATAACAGACGAAGCATTGGACATGGTATAGTTCACGCGCAAGCCCGACATTCCAAGTTCAACTTCCACATCAAACTCATGTTCACAGATATCTGCACATTCATACATAATGTCCACAACCATGATTCACTTCAAAGCCAAAAAAATGTGAGGAGAGTTATAAATAAAGAAAGTCCTCTACTAGTTCCTGCTACCAGTGTGAGCACAACAAGTCAAGACCATGCGTAAATTAATTATATTTTAGTCATTTTTTGTGTTCTAAAATGCCTGCCGGCTCGCGGAAGGACGTGTTGCCGGCACACGCACGGATTCAATGAAGGCAGGCGGGGTAGTCTTAAGCTGGTTGCATGCGGCGAGGAGGCGTGCTCAGCCGGGCCTGCAGCGAGTGCGGCCCTCTTGGCCGGCGCGCCGGTTCAATGCCTGCGCTATGAGAGGTCGCGTCCATGTCAGAGCAATCACTCCCTCCAGTCCTTTTTGTTTGGGTATAACAAAATCTCGTTTTCCATTCACATTTTACAAGTAAAATTCATGGACAAACTTTGACCCAAAGTACGACGGGGACTAGTAAACCAGAATGGAGGTAGTAGTTTTTTTTAATCAAAGAAGGGTTTCCCCTTCCGTTTTTTCATTATTGAAAACCAGCATCTAAATCTAAACCATAGTACTTGCCCTAGAACTACCAGGTTTAACATCTCGCAACATAAACCCATACAACCTCCATCGCAAAAAAAACCCATACAACCATACGCCAAGGAGGTATGTAGTACTATGAATTCCATTTTCGCTCCATACCAATCGTTCTAAAAACTACTTACTACTTATAACGCGCCATTGAAAATCGGAACTCTTAACCCCGCTAAAAAACGATATTTTAAACGTGGCTACTCGATCTGTGGCAACTGGCGAGCCACCGCGCTCCAAGTCGTTCACCTGTGGTCCCGACCATCAACTCCTACGGATCAAATTATCATGCGAGCTGACTATTCCTACAAAGGTGCTCCACCACGTACCCGGTACCCGCGAGTGCAGCAATCGTGCACCTAGGGTTTTAGGGTTTATTTGTTAATGTCGCCTTTACGTAACACTCATGTGTGCGAGACAGCGAGAGGCCGACTGCGTGCGTGTGCCTTTTCTCTTCGTATATGTACTCCACCGTTTGTCTGGTGTCCAAAAATTATAATAACTACTAGCAATGTGCCAATGCGTTGCCACACGATCAAAGTAGATTAATACATATTCACCGATTTGATAGAAAAAAAGTCTAGTTTTGAAATACGTATATCACTAAAAATATGTTATGTTTCACTCAAAATATATTCCTTTGGCGGTTTTGATGAGATAAGGGAGGAATGTTGTTGGTTTCAAGATTCGAGAAGTGGTATATGTCTAGTTTCTACTCTTACTAGCAAGATGCCCGTGCGTTGCACGGAACGTCAAGATCTTGTGGGAGAAAAGGATGAACGAGGGAAGGCCTTATCTGCAAATGTGGTGAAGAGTGCGGGTAAATTGCCATATTTTCCTTCCTATCCGTCAGATATAAATCGGATGACCTACATTGCAGGATGGCAGGCCCACCATCATCACCAACTCTATTTTTTATCCCTACTCTTATAAAAAGCATTGTCGGTGATGATCGTGTGCCTGCCATCCTGCAATATAGGTCGTCCGATCTATATCTGACGGATAGGAAGGAAACTATGGCAATTTTGCAAAAAGATACCCACACCCCTCTCCACATTTGCAAATAAGGCCTTCCCTCGTTCATCCTTTTCCCCCACAAGATAAACTACTCATACAAATGCATCTTGATGTTCCGTGCAACGCATGGGCATCTTGCTAGTTGTTGCAAAAAGCCCATGTGTGTGTGAGAGAGGGAGAGTGGAGGAGGACGGAGTGCATGTGTGACAAAGACACAAGGAGTGTGTGTGCGATAGGTATTAGCTTAAAATGAGGTGCTAGTGTGTGTGTGCATGATCGAGAGGGGTTTCTCAAGAAGGGAAGAAAAATCTACATAGATACAAGGAGAGGGAGAGAGACATGTATGCAATGGTGGAAGCACGAGTGTGCGAGTGTATAAACCTATCTAGAGGCTAGCTAGTCGATAAATGTTTGTGAGAGAAATACGAGTCGGGGTGCGAAAGCGAAAGTTTTGTGTGTGTGTGAGAGAGAGACGGTAGTCGGGAAGGGGAGTGGAAGCAGGAGTTGTGTGTGTGTGTGTCTATGTGTGTGTGAGAGAGAGGAGACGGTAGTCGGGGTTGTTTGATCGGTAAACAAATGAATAATGTCAGTCTGGGATGGAGACGAAAAGGAGACCACAACAAATGTTGTGTCTACAGGAGAGAGAGAGAGAGAGTAATTTTAGTGGTATGAGTCATATGTAGAGACATATAGGGTGTGTGAGAGAATCCCATAGAGAGAAAGACAAAGTGAAAGACGAGTGGAGACTCTGTGTGTGGCGGTGAAAAAGAAAGCTTAGGTACCGAGTGATACCAGAGAATAGTAGAGACGTGAGAGATAATGAAAATCGTGTAATGTATAATGATAGGGAGAGTGTGACACTTCTCAAGGGAGACGCCGAGAGACCATGTTTGCGAGGATAGGAGAAACATGAAGTGAGCGTGTGGGTGAGCTGGAGAAAAGAGAGTGATAGCTACCTAAAGGAGCATGCATGCGAGAGAGATGGGCGTGAAAGGAGTGAACAAAAAAGGGATTCAAATATTTGAATTCGAGATGATGATACATGTAATCCATACTCGAACCAAAATTGATCTATCAAACATGCATACTCATATGAATTCACGCACATCTATGTTATTTAATATGTAGATATTACTGATCCATACATTTTAGTAGAACATAATTTGGTTATTTTTTTGAATTTAACCTTAAGATTTCGAGATCGTTGTATTTGTAAATTATATTATACAAATAAAGGAGCAGAATTCTTTGTTGTGCTTTTGAAAGTATATATATATATATATATATATGATGTATATAGAATGTAATTTGAATTGAAAATGGATCCCGCCCGAAAAAAAAGAATACAAACGGGATTTGAATTGAGTTGGCACAGTAAACGTGCACTCTGCAAATTTTGAACAAAGCAGGGAAAGTCGCAGTAACCGCCCGAAACCAAAATCTGCGAGATGGAAATCACTACTGCCTATCCCTGCCAAAATCTGTTGGATTTCTATAGATTTCATAGGGGTAGGTTTTTAATTTCACCCAAACGTGACGTAACCGCCTCTCACCCGAATTCATACACGTTGGCGCAAAACACAGTGTGTCCTCGGCCGAAATAGACTCCCTCCCCGATTCATATTCATACACGGTGGGCGCCAAAAACAAACTCTCGTCGGCAAATATTCGGTGTATGCGAGATTACCGTCCTATCCCCAACCGACTAATGTTGCTGTGATGTAGTAGAAATTTGAAACAGGGGCTAAGTTTGTAAATTTCCTCGCATTTGAGACAAGCGCGCCCTAAATACATGGTTCCCCCCTTCCTCTCTACCTCCCTTTTCCCCATTCATACTCCGTGGGCGCCAAAACACCCTCTCCACCCCACCCTCCTCCGTCCGCGGCCGTCGGCCACCCCATCCACCACCGTCCTCCTCCACCATGCTGGAGCTGATACCCCGACGCCGCCGTCCATTACAAGAGATCGACCTCTCTCATCCACGGCTTCGGACCGGGATCCTTGCATCCTGTCCTCTCGCTTCATCCCCGCCGTCGTCCACCTTGCCGGCGCCGCTCCTACGACCGTCTTGTCCACCGCGCCCTGCCGCCACCGTCTATCCTCCTAGATCTGCTTCCACGCCGCCGATAGCCATCGCTACCGTAGCACCGTCAAATTCTCAGTAGATGCGTACGCGCACTAGAGGCGGTACTCTTTCGTATCTACTCAACTTATTTATCACAGCAAGAAAATAGATCACCACTGCTTTACTCTGATTTCTTGTCTTGGTTGCGAAGTTGCCTTTATCCGGTTTACACCTTCAGATCCGCCATGGCATGCTCAACACTATACTCCCAATGCTTATGGTTTTCCCCTTTTATATTCCACACTAATTTAATCACAGTAGACTAAATTTCAAAATTGGGCCAGTATTTAGAGCTCGCCGGAGTTCGCCAATGCGATCGAAGGGGCTCGGGTGGTTGTGGGGCATTGCCGAACAAAGAAAACTCGACACGGGTGGGGGTTGGGGCGGGGGTGGGGGTGGGGGTGGCGGAGGAACACAGGCGGCGGGGGCCGGTGGTCCGGCCGGCGGCCCGTGCGATGTTCTGTATTGGAAGAATCAGAGACGAGGAAGAAGAAGGTTAGGAGACGTAGGATCTTCATCCAACCGCCTGAAATGGTCGAGAGACAGCTGGGAATTGCATTCTTAATGCGCTCTGGTTCATCATGTGTGGTCACTGCGCAACCAACATTTTATTATCCAAAATCTGCTTGCTCTTCTTTACAATGTTCCTCTTCCGTTCTTCTTTAATATGTACTCTCTCCGTTCCTAAATACAAGTCTTTGTATAGATTCCACCATGGACTACATATGGAGCAAAATGAGTGAATCTACACTCTAAAATGTATCTGGATACATCTGTATGTGATCCATAGTGGAAATCTCTACCAAGACTTATATTTTGGAACGGAGGGAGTATGATAGTAGTACAGTATGTTCCTTGTACTGAAGATGAGCAGGGACATTTGCAGTGTAGAGGTCTATACGGTCGGTTGTGATGGACACTTTGAGCCTCTTTGATTCGTAGGATCTTGTAAACATAGGAATAGGATTTGTAGTGGCCTGCCCACTTGAATCCTATAAGAATAGCAAGGAAATGCGGGGAGCTGTGTCGCCTTTGAGAGTTACACTGATATTAACAGTACCGCACCTTCACTTGAAGAGAGCTGGTATCCGAAGCCTTTCTAGCCGTACCGGCAATACTAGCACATATATTCCAGCAAGTTCCACTTTGCTGATTTTACTCTGATGCTTAAGGTTTTCCCGTTATATCTACACTATGATCTGTGTAGCTGCTTTGTGTCGCACTAGCAGCAGTCCACTCTTGAAGCTAAACACTGCAATGACTTACAAAATTGGCACCAAGGCATTGAGTGCCATTCTGGATGCAATGAAACTCATACGCTCCCCACCTGTTGATTCTTGTTCAGAATATGATCCTAATGACTATTCTAACCTCGAGGAGTCAAAGGCAGATGGCCTGTCCTGTTCACCCATCAAGGTGCCTGTTCTAATTTGGCAATGTTTTATTGATTGCGGGTATCTTGCATATGTTGTCTTGCATTTCTTCTACTTTGTTGCACCGCCATCTGCTTAGTTTACTCATCATATATGTCGAGATGCCATGCCCATCCATTATCAATACATATTCCATCTGTCATCATACCATGTTTTTCCACTCAAATGTTGTTCTTGTGCATCAGACATCAAAAAGGAAGAGGGTGATTGCCGAACCTGAAGGAGCACCAGCAAAGTCCTTGAAAAACATGGTGGTGCCGGAGAAATCAGACAGCACCCCACTTATATTGGCTGTACAACCAGTGACACAAAACGTAGGACCGACTCCAGCAGACTGTACCCATACTTCACTGGCCACACCACTAGCCCCACCACACAGGACCTGCACTCCAGCAAAAGGTATACCGATTTCATTTGCCATAGCACCAGCTGTACCACAGAAAAATCCCACTCCAGCAAAAAGTACAGCAAGTCCACCGGCCGAAGACCTATCCCAACTGCAGAGACGGCCAATTCCTGCAGATTGGAACCCCATTCCATTTATTCCCAGTTTAAAAGACAATGCTTTCAATGTTGTTAGGGACTACGTGCATATATTCCCATCATGGGAAGATTATTGTGAAGACAAACACCATTTTCACATCTTCCTGTCCAACTTACGTGTAAGTGCTATTATTCATGGTTATTATTTTCCTGTTTTCTGCTGATTGAACACATCAATGATTTACATTACATTGTTGTAACTAGGCGAGGGTCAATCTGGATAGTCATGACGAGCAAAGCTTGCTTGTGCTTTTCAAGGAAGCATTGCAGCAGTATCGGTGTTACCTGAGGAAATCACACTTTGATGGCAAGTCTATAAACGAATTTCCGGTGAAGTCTCCTGTGCTAAATTTAGAAGACATTGAATGGAAAAACCTTGTTATGCACTGGTCTCGTTCCCAGGATGAGGTACTGTCTATGAAATCACATGACAATTTGAACTTCTACTTTTCCGCATGTGCCTTACGGATCTTTTTTGCAGGAAATCTGCTCGAAGAAGAATTCCGGTTTGACAAGAACGACAGGATATCGCAAATATGCTGCCCGCTGCTTTGCTCTTGTTAGTACCTGTTGTCCTGTATCACTGTACTTGCATACATACCTGGTTCATTATGTGACAGCAGTATGCATGATAGCTTGCTTATCAATTGTTCGCTCCAAATTATCTGATCTGTATGAATGGTTACATTAGTGTAGAATATATCCAATGCCAATGTTTTTTTAGCTCTGCATTGTTCTTGTAAGTACATGATGTCCTTTATCAGTGTACTTATAATGACAGGTAGTTGTTCATGTACCATCACTCTGCAGCTTATTTTCCTTTGCCCTCCATTTTCTACACATCAGATCTATATTTACTCTTACCATAAGGTTGGTACTGAAGAAGTTTAGCTGTGCATTGCTCTTGGCTGTACCTTTTGCCTGTATCGCTGCACTTACATTTATAGCTACTTGGTTATGTAGCATCACTCTTCATCTTATCTTAAATATTCTCCATTTTTTCGTATATTATCACATCTATATTTACTCTTAACAAAATGTAGAATAAAGGCAATGCTTTTGAAGAAGATTCTGTGGTAAACTTCTTGAATTGCCCCCCCCCCCATCAGCATGGACAAGGCCTTTATAGAGCCTGTCTTCACCAATAATGTAAGTTTGTCCATCTCAAGCCTTCAAACTTTGTTGTATATATTTGGTTAGGCATGACTGCAACAGCTGTTTATTTTTGGTGTTTGCATCAAATTGCTTGTTTAAAGTTTATTATGTAGTTCATAAACAAAAGTTTGTCCTTTCTCAATTTAAGTTTTCAGTTGTACAACCAAGTTCCTTCTTCATACCATGTAAATTAAACTATACAGAGCAAGTGATCTTCTTTTGCACTGCATGTATGCTTCTGTTCTTCATCCGTAATCCAGTGGTGTGGTGAACCTACCCACTACAGCACAATGTCATATTCTGCAATGTCTTAACTATGAACAATGTCATATCATTCTACTATTATTTAAACCGTCTCTTTATTTGCCAATCTGAAATGGTATAAATTGACAGCACACTAACCATTGATACTTATGAGTTCTTGATCTGTAATCCAGTGGTGTCGTGAAGCTGCCAACTCCTTCACAATGTCATTTCCTGCCATGTCTTGACCTGAACAATACCATATTGTGTTAATGCAATTTTAAACTATGTCACTTTATTCGCCAGTAAGAAATGTGATGAATTGTCAGCATTGATACTTTTATGTGCAAAACCTGTCATCTGCCTGCTTGTTTATCTTTCAGAGTGAGGAAGATATAAGTGTTGAACAAGCGCAGTCTGATCATCTTGCTCAGCTGCTTGCGCTGCAGCTCCCCAGCAGGGCTAACCTTTCTTGAACTCTATTGAAGTGTTGTCGGTTTTGTATATTGTTTTATCGGCGTGTTTATTTGCACTGGTGGCGATCTTTGATGCCCAGTGTATGTAATCTGCTGTCTGCTTGTGCTTTATTATCATAGTGGCTTACTTTGATGTCCAGTGGATGTAATATGCCGTAATTTCTTTATTGTATAGTCTAGGTTTTTTCTTATTCACGATGCTGCAGTTATTTTACTGTACATATATATCCTGTCTTCACAGTAAACCGGCCAAACCATAAAATTACGGTACATAATCGGGCCGTCATGCAATCACGATGTAGGTTGGGCCTGAAACGTGTCGAACAACTCACGGGCCGGCAACAGCCCGAAATGAACCCCGACCCATGATTGTGCGAATCAAATCACGGGCTTTTAACAGGCCAAAATTGTCTCGGTCCTTATTTGGCCCAATCAGATATCGGCTGCGAGCAGGCCGGATGCAAACCGGGCCGTAGTTAGGTCCAACTATATGACGGGCTTTTAACAGGCCGAAATTAATATAGGGCCGAAATGTTAAACGGGCCCTTAACAGGCCAAAACTAATATCATGCCGAATTACTAAGTGGGCCTTTAGCAAGTGGGCCCAAAAGCATAGTGTCCAGTTGACGGGTCGAATCTGATATGGGCCATAATTGAGCCCAAAGCCTCCTAAAGGGTTGGGCCTGATCTGGGCCATAATTTGGCCCAGAACATGGTAGGCTTTTAATAGGCCGGACCTCATATGGGCCACTATTAGGCTCGGAGCGTGGCAGGCCATTAATGGACCAAATATGGGCCGACATTCGGCCCAAAACATGGCAGCCAGTTAATGGGCCGGCCTACTAGGGTCCTCAAAATCTTGTGGGCCTACTACTGGGCCGGCCCATTAATGTTGGCGAAATCTCGTGGGCCTTTAGCTGGGCCGGCCCATTATGATCCGCACGAATCTTGTGGGCCTTTACTTGGGCCGGCCCATTATGGCACACAAAAATCTTGTGGGCCTTTACCTGGGCTGGCCCATTATGGCCCGCAAAATCTTGTGGGCCTTTAGCTGGGCCAGCCATTATGGTCCGCAAAATCTCGTGGGCCTTTAGCTGGGCCGACCCATTATGGTCCGCAAAATACTATGGGCCTTCAGTTGGGCCAGCCCATTTAAACTTAATGGGCCGGTCCACGTGTCAACATATCATAGGCGCGTCTCGCCCATTGGATGAGTGACACCTGTGCCAACGCGGACCTGACACGTGTCTCCTCCAGCCTAAGATGATTTTACACGTGGAAAATCCCCATTGGTCAGGGCTGTTAACGGGTTATCTGGTCCAAAACCCGACCCGATAGCTTAACGGCGTTCCGTTACGGTGGATGCCACGTGTCGGTCACCCTTGACGAAAGCACTTCTGTGACGCGCGATTTATCATCATGGAAGTGGACACTTCCGTGATGATAATTTTGGTAATGTCATGGAACACTTCTACGATAGCACAGGTATGACTATCTTGATTCTGTCATAAAATCATCATGGATGTACATGCATGGCAGAAAATGCGACCTACTGTGACAAACACATATCATCACAGAAGTGTATTTTTTGTAGTGTAAGTTTTCGGTTAATACAATTCTAGCATGAATAATAAACATTTATCATGATATAAGGAAATATAAACAACAACTTTATTATTGCCTCTAGGGCATATTTCCTTCAGTCTCCCACTTGCACTAGAGTCAATAATCTAGATTACATTGTAATGATTCTAACAGACATGGAGTCTTGGTGCTGATCATGTTTTGTTCGTGAGAGAGGCTTAGTCAACGGGTCTACAACATTCAGATCCATATGTATCTTGCAAATCTCCATGTCTCCCTCCTTGACTTGATCACGGATGGAATTGAAGCGTCTCTTGATGTGCTTGGTTCTCTTGTGAAATTTGGATCCCTTTGCCAAGGCAATTGCATCAGTATTGTCACAAAAGATTTTCATTGGATCCGATGCACTAGGTATGACACCTAGATCAGATATGAACTCCTTCATCCAGACTCCTTCATTTGCTGCTTCCGAAGCAGCTATGTACTCTGCTTCACATGTAGATCCCGCCACGACGCTCTGCTTGGAACTACACCAACTAACAGCTCCACCATTTAATAAAAACACGTATCCAGTTTGTGACTTAGAGTCATCCGGATCAGTGTTAAAGCTTGTGTCGACATAACCATTTATGACGAGCTCTTTGTCACCTCCATATACGAGAAACATATCCTTAGTCCTTTTCAGGTATTTTAGGATGTTCTTGACCGCTCTCCAGTGATCCACTCCTAGATTACTCTGGTACCTCCGTACTAAACTGATAGCAAGGCACACATCAGGTCTGGTACACAACATTGCATACATAATATAGCCTATGGCTGAAGCATAGGGAACACCTTTTATTTTCTCTCTATCTTCTGTAGTGGTCGGGCATTGAGGCTGACTGAATTTCACACCTTGTAACACAGGCAAGAACCCTTTCTTTGCTTGATCCATTTTGAACTTCTTCAAAACTTTATCAAGGTATATGCTTTGTGAAAGTCCAATTAAGCGTCTTGATCTATCTCTATAGATCTTGCTGCCCAATATATAAGCAGCTTCACCGAGGTCTTTCATTGAAAAATTCTTATTCAAGTATCCTTTTATGCTATTCAAAAATTCAGTATCATTTCCGATCAATAATATGTCATCTACATATAATATCAGAAATGCTACAGAGCTCCCACTCACTTTCTTGTAAATACATGCTTCTCCAAAAGTCTGTATAAAACCATAGGCTTTGATCACACTATCAAAGCGTATATTCCAACTCCGAGAGGCTTGCACCAGTCCATAAATGGATCGTTGGAGCTTGCACACTTTGTTAGCACCTTTTGGATCGACAAAACCTTCTGGTTGCATCGTATACAGCTCTTCTTTAAGATATCCATTAAGGAATGCAGTTTTGACATCCATTTGCCAAATTTCGTAATCATAAAATGCGGCAATTGCTAACATGATTCGGACGGACTTAAGCATCGCTACGGGTGAGAAGGTCTCATCGTAGTCAACTCCTTGAACTTGTCGAAAACCTTTTGCAACAAGTCGAGCTTTTTAGACGGTAATATTACCGTCAGCGTCAGTCTTCTTCTTGAAGATCCATTTATTCTCTTTGGCCCGCCGATCAACGGGCAAGTCAACCAAAGTCCACACTTTGTTCTCATACATGGATCCCATCTCAGATTTCATGGCCTCAAGCCATTTTGCGGAATCTGGGCTCATCATCGCTTCCTCATAGTTCATAGGTTCGTCATGGTCAAGTAACATGACTTCCAGAACAGGATTACCGTACCACTCTGGTGCGGATCTTACTCTGGTTGACCTACGAGGTTTAGTAGTAACTTGATCAGAAGTTTCATGATCATCATCATTAACTTCCTCACTTACTGGTGTAGGAATCACTGGAACTGATTTCAGTGATGAATTACTTTCCAATAAGGGAGAAGGTATAATTACCTCGTCAAGTTCTACTTTCCTCCCACTCACTTCTTTCGAGAGAAACTCCTTCTCTAGAAAGGATCCATTTTTAGCAACGAATATCTTGCCTTCGGATCTGTGATAGAAGGTGTACCTAACAGTCTCCTATGGGTATCCTATGAAGACACATTTCTCCGATTTGGGTTCGAGCTTATTAGGTTGAAGCTTTTTCACATAAGCATCGCAGCCCCAAACTTTAAGAAATGACAAGTTGGGTTTCTTGCTAAACCATAGTCCATAAGGTGTCATCTCAATGGATTTAGATGGTGCACTATTTAATGTGAATGTAGCCGTCTCTAAAGCATAACCCCAAAACAATAGCGGTAAATCAATGAGAGACATCATAGATCGCACCATATCTAATAAAGTGTGGTTACGATGTTCGGACACACCATTATTTTATGGTGTTCCAGGTGGCGTGAGTTGCAAAACTATTCCGCATTGTTTCAAATGAAGTCCAAACTCATAATCCAAATATTCACCTCCACGATGAGATCGCAGAAACTTGATTTTCTTGTTACGATGATTTTCCACTTCACTCTGAAATTCTTTGAACTTTTCAAATGTTTCAGACTGATGTTTCATTAAGTAGATATACCCATATCTGCTCAAATCATCTGTGAAGGTGAGAAAATAAGGATATCCTCCGCAAGCTTCAATGTTCATTGGACCACATACATCAATATGTATGATTTCCAATAACTCAGTTGCTCGCTTCATTATTCTAGAGAACAGAGTTTTAATCATCTTGCCATGAGGCATGGTTCGCAAGTACCAAGTGATTCATAATCAAGTGATTCCAGAAGTCCATCAGAATGGTGTTTCTTCATGTGCTTTACACCAATATGACCTAAACGGCAATGCCACAAATAAGTTGTACTATCATTATCAACTCTGCATCTTTTGGCTTCAATATTATGAACATGTGTATTACTACTATCAAGATTTAGTAAAAATAGACCACTCATCAAGGGTGCATGACCATAAAAGATATTACTCATATAAATAGAACAACCATTATTCTCTGATTTAAATGAATAACCGTCTCGCATCAAACAAGATCCAGATATAATGTTTATGATCAACGCTAGCACCAAATAACAATTATTTAGGTCTAAAACTAATCCTGAAGATAGATGTAGAGGTAGCGTGCCGACGACGATCACATCGACTTTGGAACCATTTCCCACGCGCATCGTCACCTCGTCCTTAGCCAATATTCGCTTAATCTGTAGCCCCTGTTTCCATTGCAAATGTTAGCAACTGAACTAGTATCAAATACCCAGGCACTACTGAGAGCATTAGTAAGGTACACATCAATAACATGTATATCAAATATACCTTTCACTTTGCCATCCTTCTTCTCCGCCAAATACTTGGGGCAGTTCCACTTCCAGTGACCAGTCCCTTTGCAGTAGAAGCACTCAGTCTCAGGTTTAGGTCCAGACTTGGGTTTCTTCACTTGAGCAGCAATTGGCTTGCTGTTCTTCTTGAAGTTCCCCTTCTTCCCTTTACCCTTTTTCTTGAAACTGGTGGTCTTGTTGACCATCAACACTTGATGCTCCTTCTTGATTTCTACCTCCGCAGCTTTTATCATTGCGAAGAGCTCAGGAATCGTCTTATCCATCCCTTGCATATTATAGTTCATCACGAAGCTCTTGTAGCTTGGTGGCAGTGATTGAAGAACTCTGTCAATGACACTATCATCAGGAAGATTAACTCCCAGCCGAGTCAAGTGGTTGTGGTACCCAGACATTCTGAGTATATGTTCACTGACAGAACTATTCTCCTCCATTTTGCAGCTGTAGAACTTATTGGAGACTTCATATCTCTCAATCCGGGCATTTGCTTGAAATATTAACTTCAACTCCTGGAACATCTCATATGCTCCACGATGTTCAAAATGTCGTTGAAGTCCCGGTTCTAAGCCGTAAAGCATGGCACACCGAACTATTGAGTAGTCATCAGCTTTGCTCTACCAGGTGTTCACAACATCTGGTGTTGCTCCTGCAGCGGGTTTGTCACCTAGCGGTGCTTCCAGGACGTAATTCTTCTGTGCAGCAATGAGGATAATCCTCAAGTTATGGAGCCAGTCCATGTAGTTTCTACCATCAACTTTCAACTTAGCTTTCTCTAGGAACGCATTAAAATTCAACGGAACAACAACATGGGCCATCTATCTACAACAACATAGACATGCAAAATACTATCAGGTACTAAGTTCATGTAACATCCCAAATTGCTATGCATACCATATTTTATTTTGCTTTTGGTTTTGATCATAGAAATTTCTACGCAACTCAAGGACCCACGGAGAGAGTTGGGGATTTCGTTATTTTCATATTTGAGTTTTCTCAAATTTTGAGAATAGGATCATTTGATTTTGTTATTTTATCGTCAATTATTTCTATTACAAAAATATGGGAAAGGGAATAAAATGACTTTCCTAAAATAAAGAAATATTGAGGATTTAATAATAAATCAAATAAGATTTTATTTCAGAGTTTTTTGTTATTTTATTTGAATTTAGGAAAAATATGTGTTTTTAAAAATTGCATTTAGGCCCCAAATAAATGTTCACATTGTGCGGCTTGATTTTAGAAGCTCGGGAAAATTTATTTCGGGATTTTTGGAGTCCGTTTAGTATTTCTTTTTTATTTTTCTTCTGCGTGTAATTATTTAAAAAAAACGAACCGACCTAGGGGCCGTGTCCGACCCGGACTCCCGACCCACTAGGCTTTATAAGCCGGGGGGGAGCCAGCCGAGGCCCAGCCACCCGCGCCCCGAACCCTAGCTGCTCGAGCGCCCTGCCGCCGCCGCTGCCGCGCCGTCGCCGCGCCGCCGCCTTCTGTCGCCGGATCCGCCGCCGCCGCCGCACGCCGCCCAAGGTTCACCTCGATTTCCACGCCGGTTTTTTTATTTTTTTTGAAAAACCGTCCGGTTTTTCCGTCGGTTTTTTGTCGATTTTTTTAGTTTTGGTTTTTTTAAATAGATCGGTTTTCTGATTTATTTAAATAGCGAGCGTTCGTCCATTCGTTCGTTCTAGCGAACGTTCGTCGTTTTTTCTTTTTCTCGGATTAAATCCGCGATTTTTCTGATCGCGATTCCTGATCCGATTTTCGTTTTAGTATAACTTTTCGCTCGTTTATCGGAATCAGGCGATTCAAGCGCCTGGAGTTTCATCTCGAAACCCTCTATCCGTTTAACCAACTTAAAAAAGTTTTTGCTATTGTAAAATTTGACTTAGATCCATATTAGTAGAACAAAGTTGTTTTCTTTCGTCGTTTGACTTTCGTTGCTTCATTTGATTTGATTCTTTTTGCCAACCGGAGTTCTTAAGTTGAACCTTCTGGTTAAATCTCTTCTTTGATTTTTACCTGTGCATTAGATGAGTACTTATTGTATGCTTGTTTGTTTGTCTGCGCAGAATACCCGGAGTGCGCTGCCTGTTACTTTGAATCTCTAGGTTTCTCGAATCATCAGCAAGGCAAGTAACACTTTGATCATACCTTTTCTACTACCCAGTTTTATTGCACTAGATCAATCCTCAAACATTGCATGGTTAGGATCTAATTAAATTGTGGGATGGGAAGTAGTTGAGGTAGTACCTATTACTTGTTTACTTTCAAACCTTTGGGAGTTACTTCTACGTTTGCTTATTGTGCCATGCTATGCTAGTAGACATGGATTGGGTGAGTGATATCCATGACAGATGTGAGTTTGTTAATTAATGGTTTATCTAAGGTGGCAACTTGAACACACATCTGGGTGGATTGAGGCACCTGGGTAGTCCAGGACTTGCCTGTTTTCTTTTTGGACCGCCACCCAGGCTCAAAGGGATCATGAGATTATTCATACTAGGAACTTCCGTGTGCAGCCACAAGCTATTATGGGCTCTAGCATAGTTGACTAAGTCATGCGAACTCTTACAGTGGTAGACTAGCAGATGTAGGGGATGTAGGTGATACGGTCTACCTGATCGTAAGGTGCTAGCGCTTCTGAAAGACTATGTCTTGGTCATCCGTCTTCTCAAACACCATGTAGTGCGAGAAACCAAACGGAGGCGATCGAGTCTTGTGGGAAAAGTGCGCAAACCTCTGCCGAGTGTAATAAACTAATCATGGTTAGCTGTGTCCCCGGTTATGGACATCTTGAGTATCTAGTACCTGGATTATCGTGTGAATCTCAACATGTTACTCTAAATTAATTTTGTTGGGTTTTGTTAATGATATTTTTAATTGGGATTGAGAATGCTGTCAACCATTCTCAATGTTTAACAACTACCATGATAGTTAAACAAATTTATTCCTTTGTAGTAGGGAAAATTTGGCTTTACGCAAAACTGTAACCATAGAGCTTTCCACCAGCCAAATATGCATATAGTATAGCTGTTTCATTCCATTACTCTCTATGTGTTACATTGCCAGCATATTCCATGTGCTGGCCCGTTTCGGGCTGCAACGTTAATGTTGCAGACTTTTCAGACAACGATTAAGGAGTTTTTAGGTCGTGGTTCTATACTCAGTGATGCCGTTGGAGTTGATGGACTCACTTATCTTCCAAGCCTTCCGCTGTTATCGTTATTAGATGGCCTTAAGCCATATTTATTGTAATAAGTTCTCTATTGAGACACTCGATGTAATAAGTGTGTGATTGCTACTCTGTTATAAGTCCTCCGAGTACTGTGTGGTGTCAGCATTACTGATCTAGGGATTACACCGGAGCACAGAGATCAGATTGGTTGAGGTCTGGTCGCTACAAGGATGGTATCAGAGCACACGTTGACTGTAGGACACGACCACTAAGCTAAAGACCTAGATCATTATTCACTCTCTTCTCCTCTGACTCCTCATCTTTTCTACTCTTTTAGGATGGCGGATGCAAGGAATAAGTTCATGCAACCGGATGAAGATACCCCTTTTGGACGTCACTTGAAGGAAGTCATGAGATACCTGAACATAGGAGTACCAAGCTTCACTGGAACCTACAACGCCACTTTACCTGAAGAAGAGCGCTGGATGATTCAAGTTCAAGTTCCAGGAAGGATGTTCATGCCAGTCACTGAGCCCATAGAGTTTTCTTTTGATGCACCAACTTGGAGTCTAGGAAAGAGCATGGCAGCTCACATCGCCATGGGACGCATTGGAGAAGTCTACCGCAATGATTTCAAGGATACTATCTACCAGATTTGTGGGCGCCGAGATGAGCACTGGGAGATGATTAGCACCAGAAGGGATAGATCCATTGCAGCTTTTATCCAGGAATTAAACCAACACATTCGACGATAGGAGAATCAGATGTGCACCGACAGTTAGACCTGAAGAAGGCAAGGACAAGAATCAAGGAACTGGAGGAAGAACTCAAGGCTACATGTGAAGATTATGAAGAGGAAATTGAAGTATTGGTGGATAAGAATGCCGACCTAACAATGAAGATCGGGATATTTATGGGAGGACCTACACCAGTAGATGAAGACGAAGAACCCAAGGAGATTCGCCCGGAAGACTACATCATCATCGACGACACCGACTCAGACCCAGATGATAGTGAGGATGACTATGTTGATGAAGCTGGAGCAGTTATCATGGAGTCTGCAACCGAAGAATATTTCTAGTGGACCACCTTATCAGTAGTAGTAGTCCACCATGTAAATATATTAGTCCGAGCACTTTTGCGATAGTTAGATCGATTGTATGCCCTTGTTTGATTGAATGAAGTGAATTGTTTGCTTTTGCCTCATGTGCATATGGGTAGTGTTTTCTCTTTAGACCCCCTCTATTCTTAACTCTCATCTTTTCTAAACCCTCAGATGCCTCCGAGACGTGACCCTGGATTTACCTTTCCACCGGAGCTCACCCAGTTGATCCAGCAGCAGAACACATTGATGCAGTTGCTAGTCCAGAATCATAATCAAGGAAACAACAACAACAACAACAATAACAACAACCCACTGCCACCACCACCACCAGATGACGTTGCTACAGATGCAGCTAAGCAGGAGAAGTTTCTGGAAGGACTGAATGATGAGTTGAGCATGCAGTTGATGGTAGCAACCTTCAACAACTACCAGGAGTTGGTAAATCGTGCTCTTATGATTGAAGGCAAGCAGCAGCAAATTGAGAACCGCAAGAGGAAGTATGGACAAGGAAAGTACAATTCAGGAGCTCAGCAGAAGCCACGTTTTACACCTAGACCGGGAGGACATTTTCAGCATACCCATGGAGGAGGTAGCTCGCACAATCACAATGGCACCAGGAGTGGTAATGGTAATGGAGTAAGCAACGGTCAGAACCGCACCAACCCATCAACCCCAGCCAAGAAGGACCTGAGCCAAGTCACTTGCTTTAAGTGTTCGAAGACCGGACATTATGCCAATGAATGTCCTGAAATACAAAATGGAAATAGCAATGGATGCTCTGGGAAGAAGCCGAACCATTTCAACAGGGGACAGGTGAACCACGTTAGCGTGGAGGAGGTTGAAGCTCAGCCTGATGTAGTAATAGGTAAGTTTTGGTTAAGTCATTTACTGCACTCGTTCTTTTTGATACTGGTGCATCGCATTCATACATCTCAAGGGGATTTGTGGATAAGTATAACCTGTCAACCCAAGCCCTTAGGTCACCCATGTTAGTAACCTCGCCTGGAGTAGAATATATGGCCAGTCGATGGTGTGATCGGTTACCATTAAGGATTGGTAACTATGTTTTTCCCTCAGACCTAATAGTATTGGAATCCCAAGGATTGGATGTGATATTAGGAATGGATTGGTTATCAAAGTATGAAGGGAATATTGAATGTGCTAGTAAGTCAATTTTTCTTACCACCCCAAAAGGGAGAAGGATCAAGTATGTATCCCGACATGTGCCAAAGAGGACTCAAGTAAATTTCTTAACAGGAGTTGTGCAGGAGGAAGTACCAGTGGTATGAGATTTCCCTAAAGTATTTCCAGAAGAGTTGCCAGGCATGCCACCGGATAGAGATATTGAGTTTTTGATTGAGCTATTTCCAGGCACAGGGCCAATATCAAAGAGACCATATAGGATGCCAGCAAAGGATTTGGTGGAAATTAAGAAACAGATTAAGGAGTTACTGGATAAGGGTTATATTCGCCCAAGTTCTTCACCTTGGGGATCGCCAGTACTTCTAGTGGAGAAGAAGGATGGATAGTTAAGGATGGTTGTTGATTATCAAGGATTGAATGAAGTAACGATCAAGAACAAGTACCCACCACCAATGATCAATGATCTGTTTGATCGATTGCAAGGAGCTAAGGTACTTTCCAAGATCAATCTGCGATCAGGATACCACCAGCTGAAGATTCGAGAGCAGGATATTCCTAAGACAGTTTTTACCACCAGGTATGGGCTGTACGAGTATACCGTTATGTCATTTGGTCTGACTAACGCACCTGCCTATTTTATGAACATGATGAACAAAGTGTTTATGGAGTTCTTGGATAAGTTCGTCGTGGTGTTCATTGATGATATCCTGGTTTACTCGAAGAATGAAGAGGAGCATAAGGAACATTTGCGATTGGTACTTGAGAAGCTCAGAGAACATCAGTTGTATGCCAAGTTCAGCAAATGTGAGTTTTGGCTGAAGGAAGTAGGATTTCTCGGACACGTTATATCTGGAGAAGGAATATCAGTTGATCCCACTAAAGTTGATACCGTGACCAAGTGGGAAGCACCGACCACGGTTGGAGAAATCCGGAGTTTTCTTGGACTGGCAGGATACTACCGGAGATTTATTGAGAATTTCTCAAAGATTGCAAAGCCTATGACTGAGTTATTAAAGAAGGATACCAAGTTCATATGGACGGAGGAATGTGAGGCTAGTTTCCAGGAGCTGAAGAAATGTTTGGTTACTTCACCCGTGTTGATTTTGTCAGACCAGACCAAAGATTATGAGGTGTATTGCGGCGCTTCACGTCGAGGACTTGGAGCAGTGCTTATGCAGGAAGGGAGAGTTGTTTCATATGCCTCAAGACAACTGAAGCCTCATGAGTTGAATTATGCTATGCATGATTTGGAGTTAGCAGCCATAGTGCATGCACTGAAGACTTGGAGACATTTTCTGATTGGAAACCATTGCGAGGTGTATACTGATCATAAGAGTTTGAAGTACATTTTCACGCGGAAGGAGTTAAACCTCAGACAAAGGAGATGGTTGTTGCTCATCAAGGATTATGATATGAGATTGCATTACCATCCCGGAAAGGCTAATGTAGTAGCTGACGCATTGAGCCGTAAGAGCCACGTCAATACATTAATGACGGGAGAAATACCAAGGGAGTTAGCAGAAAATCTTTGTGAACTATGTTTCGAAATAGTTCCGAGAGGCTATGTAGCAGCATTGGAGATTCAGTCAACTTTGATGGATAGAATCAGAGAAGCCCAAAGGACTGACAAGGAGATTGCCTCTATTAAGGAGAAACTGAGCAAAGGAAAGGCTAAAGGATTTCGTGAGGATGAGCACGACACCCTATGGTTTGAAGACCGTGTTGACGTGCCCAATGACCCAGAGATCAGGGAGTTGATATTGCAAGAGGCACACGATTCACCATATTCGGTTCACCCAGGAAATACCAAGATGTATTTGGATTTGAAGGATATTTTCTGGTGGACCGGAATGAAGAAGGATATTGTGGGGTATGTAGCAGCTTGTGATGTATGTCAGAGAGTAAAGGCATAGCATCAGAAGCCAGTAGGATTGTTACAACCATTGCCGATACCCGAATGGAAGTGGGATAAGTTAGGCATGGATTTTATCACGGGATTACCCAGAACTCGTTCAGGCTATGATTCGATTTGGGTTGTAGTTGATCGATTGACGAAGGTAGCTCATTTCATCCCGGTAAAGACCACTTACACCAGTGCTAAGTTGGCAAAGATATACATGACCAGGATCGTATGTCTGCATGGAGTTCCGAGGAGTATCGTATCGGATAGAGGAACCTAGTTTACCTCAAAGTTCTGGAAACAGTTGCATGAAACTTTGGGTACTAGGCTAGAATTCAATACAGCTTTTCATCTACAGACAGATGGACAGACCGAGAGAGTCAATCAGATTTTGGAGGATATGCTGAGAGCTTCTGCGCTAGA
Organism: Triticum aestivum; assembly: GCF_018294505.1. NCBI lineage: Eukaryota > Viridiplantae > Streptophyta > Magnoliopsida > Poales > Poaceae > Triticum > Triticum aestivum. Next base: position 174,772,480 of record NC_057797.1, on the reverse strand, counting down.
TTACGGATCTAGTTGGGACGACAATCTGCCGTATGCAGAGTTCTCTTACAACAACAGCTACCAAACCAGATTAAAGATGGCCCCTTTCGAAGCCTTGTACGGAAGGAGGTGCAGGACACCGTTGTTGTGGGACGAAGTTGGAGACCACCAGTTGTTTGGACCTGACTTGATTAAAGAGTCTGAACAGAAGGTGAAATTGATTCGCGATAGGCTCAAGGTAGCTCAGTCCAGACAGAAGAGTTATGCAGATTCTAAACGCAAGGAGACTGTTTACGAAGTTGGAGATAGAGCTTATCTTCGAGTATCACCACTTCGGGGAACAAAGCGTTTTGGAGTTAAAGGAAAATTAGCGCCATGATTTGTAGGACCATATCGAGTTTTGGAGCGTATGGGAGAAGTGGCCTACAAGTTGAAATTGCCTGAAGGATTGTCAGGAGTTCATGATGTGTTCCACGTTTCTCAGTTGAAGAAGTGCCACGCAGAGATGGCTGACATACCCTTGAGAGACACAGTGCCATTGGAAACAATTCAGTTGGATAACGATTTGACCTACGAGGAGAAACCAATTAAGATTCTCGAGTTTGCTAGTCGAGTCACTCGCAGCAAGGTTATCAAGTTTTGCAAAGTTCAGTGGAACCACCACACGGAGGACGAAGCCACCTGGGAATAAGAGGAAGATTTGCTGAAGGACCACCCTCACCTATTTTCTAGCCAACCCGAATCTCAAGGGCGAGATTCATCTTAAGGGGGGTAGGTTTGTAACATCCCAAATTTTCAATTTGGAATGTTATACATTAGATCATCACTACTAGGGAAAAGCCTATACACAGAATCTTACCAGCAGCGCGCTTTAAAATCAGGCGCTGCTGCTAAGTAGCAGTAGCGCGGGTTTTTAAACCTCGCTACTACTAAGTTGATAGTAGTAGCGCTAGTTTTTAACCCTCGCTACTACTAAGCGGTCTCTACCATGCCCCCCGGGACATGCCATAGTAGTAGCGCGAGTTTTTAACCCTCGCTACTACTAAGTTGATAGCAGTAGCGCTGGTTTTTACCCCTCGCTACTACTAAACGGTCTCTACCATGCCCCTAGGCCATGCCATAGTAGTAGCGAGGGTTATAAACCCGTGCTACTACTAAGTTTTTACCCCTCGCTACTACTAAGAGGTCTCAACCGTGCCCCTCCGGGACATGCCATAGTAGTAGCGAGGGGTAAAATCCCTCGCTACCACTAAAGGTCCCATTTTGAAACTCTACCCCCCCCCCCCCCATGGATCACCTTTTCGGTTTTGTAAAAAGCAAAAGAAAATGATAAAAACTTCAAAAATTAAAATCCTTCGAGATGTAGTTATATTACTACATCTACTAGTTAGGAAAATTTAAAAACTTAAATTTGGACATGTTTTGCAAAAAGTGTAGGGAAAATGTAAAACGGCTATAACTTTTGCATACGATGTTAGAAAAAAACGTATAATATATCAAAATGTTTCAAAAATTAAAATCCTTCGAGATGTAATTGTGTTCTTACATCTACTAGTTAGGAAAATTTAAAAACTTAAATTTGGACATGTTTTGCAAAAAGTGTAGGGAAAATGTAAAACGGCTATAACTTTTGCATACGATGTCAGAAAAAACGTATAATATATCAAAATGTTCAGCACGAAAATCTGCATATGATGGAGATGGCCTATGGCCTGTTTGCAAATTTTTAGAATCCTCAAATTCTAAAAGGAAAAAAAGTTATGCTCAAATTTCAGTTTTTTTTTAATTTTGGTCAAATCTGGTCAAACTGTGGTCAAACTAGTTATTCAAGACGTATTAGTGTTACTAAATAATTATTCAAGAATATTAGTGTTACTAAATAATTATTTCAGTTTTTTGGAATTTTGGTCAAATCTGGTCAAACTTTGGTCAAAATATGGTCAAACTCCTTATTCAAGAAATATTAGTGTTACTAAATAATTATTGTGGTTTAGAACAATAGTTTTAAACTCAAATAGCGAAATGTGTGACTTCATGCTCAAGCTAAACTCCCGAGGGTTAATAGGATTGACATCTTACTATTGTCAGGAAAATAACAAGTGCACACTTGGAATCGAGGGAGAATAGAAACCCGAAGTTAAGTGTGCTCAGGCTGGAGTAGTAAGAGGATGGGTGACTGTCCGGGAAGTTAGATGATTTGGAATGATGAGGGGTGATTAGAGATTAAATTGAGCAGCGATGAGGGTGATTAGAGATTAGAGGTTAAAATAATTCAGAAATTTGAAAATTCGGGCAAAAAATTCAAAAAAAAAATTCCGCGGGTTAGTAGTAGCACGGGTTTTTACCCACGCTACTACTAACGGATGTAGTAGTAGCGCGGGTGCGCCCGCGCTACTGCTATACGTTAGCTGTAGCGCCTTATTAGTAGCGTCGGCCCCCGCGCTGCTAATAGGCCCAAAACCCGCGCTGCTGCTAGGCTTTTCCCTAGTGGTGCATCTATGCATACCATATTTTATTTTGCTTTTGGTTTTGATCCTAGAAATTTCTACGCAACTCAAGGACCCACGAAGAGAGTTGGGGATTTTGTTATTTTCATATTTGAGTTTTCTCAAATTTTGAGAATAGGATCATTTGATTTTGTTATTTTATCGTCAATTATTTCTATTACAAAAATATGAGAGAGGGAATAAAATGACTTTCCCAAAATAAAGAAATATTGAGGATTTAATAATAAATCAAATAAGATTTTATTTTGGAGTTTTTTGTTATTTTATTTGAATTTAGGAAAAATGTGCATTTTTCAAAATTGCATTTAGGCCCCAAATAAATGTTCACCTTGTGCGGCTTGATTTTAGAAGCCCGGGAAAATTTATTTCGGGATTTTTGGAGTCCGTTTAGTATTTATTTTTATTTTTCTTCTGTGCGTAATTATTTCAAAAAACGAACCGACCTAGGGGCCGTGTCCGACCCGGACTCCCGGCCCACTAGGCTTTATAAGCCGGGGGGGAGCCAGCCGAGGCCCAGCCACCCGCGCCCCGAACCCTAGCCGCCCGAGTGCCCTACCGCCGCCGCCGCCTGCTGTCGCCGGATCCGCCGCCACCGCCGCCACCGCCGCACGCTGCTCGAGGTTCGCCTCGATTTCCGCGCCGTTTTTTTTACTTTTTTTCGAAAAACCGTCCGGTTTTTCCGTCGATTTTTCGTCGGTTTTTTTAGTTTCGGTTTTTTTAATAGATCGGTTTTCCGATTTATTTAAATAGCGAGCGTTCATCCGTTCGTTCGTTCTAGCGAACGTTCGTTGTTTTTTCTTTTTCTCGGATTAAATCCGTGATTTTTCTGATCGCGATTCCTGATCCGATTTTCGTTTTAGTATAACTTTTCGCTCGTTTATCGGAATCAGGCGATTCAAGCGCCTAGAGTTTCGTCTCGAAACCCTCTATCCGTTTAACCAACTTAAACAAGTTTTTGCTACTGTAAAATTTGACTTAGATCCAGATTAGTAGAACAAAGTTGTTTTGTTTTGCCATTTGACTTTCGTTGCTTCGTTCGATTTGATTCTTTTTGCCAACCGGAGTTCTTAAGTTGAACCTTCTGGTTAGATCTCTTCTTTGAGTTTTACCTGTGCATTAGATGAGTACTTATTGTATGCTTGTTTGTTTGTCTGTGATAGAATACCCGGAGTGTGCCGCCTGTTACTTCGAATCTCTAGGTTTCTCGGATCATCAGCAAGGCAAGTAACACTTTGATCATACCTTTTCTACTACCCAGTTTTATTGCATTAGATCAATCCTCAAACATTGCATGGTTAGGATCTAATTAATTTGTGGGATGGGAAGTAGTTGAGGTAGTACCTATTACCGGTTTACTTTCAAACCTTTGGGAGTTACTTCTACATTTGCTTATTGTGCCATGCTATGCTAGTAGACGTGGATTGGGTGAGTGATATCCATGACAGATGTGAGTTTTTTAATTAATGGTTTATCTAAGGTGGCAACTTGAACACACATCTGGGTGGATTGAGGCACCTGGGTAGTCCAGGACTTGCCTGTTTTCTTTTGGACCGCCACCCAGGCTCAAAGGGATCATGAGATTATTCATACTAGAAACTTCCGTGTGAAGCCACAAGCTATTATGGGCTCTAGCATAGTTGACTAAGTCATGTGAACTCTTACAGTGGTAGACTAGCAGATGTAGGGGATGTAGGTGGTACGGTCTACCCGATCGTAAGGTGCTAGCGCTTTTGAAAGACTATGTCTCGGTCATCCGTCTTCTCAAACACCATGTATACGAGAAACCAAACGGAGGCGATCGAGTCTTGTGGGGAAAAGTGCGCAAACCTCTGCCGAGTGTAATAAACTAATCATGGTTAGCCGTGTCCCTAGTTATGGACATCTTGAGTATCTAGTACCTGGATTATCGTGTGAATCTCAACATGTTACTCTAAATTAATTTTGTTGGGTTTTGTTAATGATATTTTTAATTGGGATTGAGAATGCTGTCAACCATTCTCAATGTTTAACAACTACCATGATAGTTAAATAAATTTATTCCTTTGTAGTAGGGAAAAATTGGCTTTACACAAAACTGTAACCATAGAGCTTTCCACCAGCCAAATATGCATATAGTATAGATGTTTCATTCCATTACTCTCTATGTGTTACATTGCCAGCATATTCCATGTGCTGACCCGTTTCGGGCTGCAACGTTAATGTTGCAGACTTTTCAGACGATGATTAAGGAGTTTTTAGGTCGTGGTTCTATACTCAGTGATGCCGTTGGAGTTGATGGACTCACTTATCTTCCAAACCTTCCGCTGTTATCGTTATTAGATGGCCTTAAGCCATATTTATTGTAATAAGTTCTCTATTGAGACACTCGATGTAATAAGTGTGTGATTGCTACTCTGTTATAAATCCTCCGAGTACTGTGTGGTGTCAGCATTACTGATCCAGGGATGACACCGGAGCACAGAGATCAGACTGGTTGAGGTCTGGTCGCTACAGTTCATGATAAATTAAGGTTCATTAATCAAATTCCTTAAGAACTCCCACTTAGATAGATATCTCTCTAATCATCTAAGTGATCACGTGATCCATATCAACTAAACCATGTCCGATCATCACGTGAGATGGAGTAGTTTTCAATGGTGAACGTCACTATATTGATCATATCTACTATATGATTCACTCTCGACCTTTCGGTCTCAGTGTTCCGAGGCCATATCTGCATATGCTAGGCTCGTCAAGTTTAACCTGAGTATTCTGCGTGTGCAAAACTGGCTTGCACCCGTTGTATGTGAACGTAGAGCTTATCACACCCGATCATCACGTGGTGTCTCGGCACGACGAACTATAGCAACTGTGCATACTCAGGGAGAACACTTATACCTTGAAATTTAGTGAGACACCATCTTATAATGCTACCGCCGAACTAAGCAAAATAAGATGCATAAAGGATAAACATCACATGCAATCAATATAAGTGATATGATATGGCCATCATCATCTTGTGCCTTTGATCTCCATTGATACGTTTCCAATGTATCTATAATTTTTGATTGCGCCATGCTATATTATCTACTGTTTTGGACATTATTGGGCTTTATTATCCACTTTTATATTATTTTTGGGACTAACCTATTAACCGGAGGCCCAACCCAAAATTGTTGTTTTTCTGCCTATTTTAGGGTTTCGAAGAAAAGGAATATCAGGCAGAGTCCAAACGGAATGAAACCTTTGGGAATGTGATTTTCTCAACAAACAAGATCCAGGAGACTTGGACCCTACGTCAAGACACAAAAGAGGAGGCCACGAGGTAGGGGGCGTGCCCTCCACCATCGTGGGCCCCCTTTATCTACTATCCATATTGCACTTGTATCACCATCTCTTCGCCGAACTAGTGCACCTATACAATTTACCATTATATTGGGTGTGTTGGGGACACAAGAGACTCTTTGTTATTTGGTTGCAGGGTTGCTTGAGAGAGACCATCTTCATCCTATGCCTCCCACGGATTGATAAACCTTAGGTCATCCACTTGAGGGAAATTTGCTACAGTCCTGCAAACCTCTGCACTTGGAGGCCCAACAACGTCTACAAGAAGAAGGTTGTGTAGTAGACATCAAGCTCTTTTCTGGCGCCGTTGCCGGGGAGGTTAGTGCATGAAGGTATATCTTTAGATCTTGCAATTGAATCTTTTAGTTTCTTGTTTTATCACTAGTTTAGTCTATAAAAGAAAATTACAAAAAATGGAATTAAGGGCACCTCATATGCTTCATCTTTTTAATATGTATCATGAAAATAAGGATTCTGATAATTGTGCTCAAGTGATAGAAGAATGCATTAGAATGTTTGGAACTAAATATTTGAATGATGAGCATGATTGCAATGTTTTTAGTACGAATTCCTTGAATATCCATGATGCTAATGATATGCAAAGCCACAAGCTTGGGGAAGCTATGTTTGATGAAGATGATATTTTTTGCCCCCCAAGTTTCGATGAGCAAATTTATTATGATGAAAGCATGCCTCCTATTTATGATGATTATATTGTTGAAAGTGGATTTGGAGAGGTCATGACTTTATTTAGTGATGAATCCACTATTTCGGAAGAGGTTCCAATTGATTATGAGAATAAAGTTGCTATATATGATGATTATTGTGATGACTTGTACGCTATTAATAATAATGATAACCATGAAACTTTTCATCATGATTTTAGTTTTCAATTGGATTATGCCTCACATGATAGTTATTTTGTTAAGTTTGCTCCCACTACTATTCATGAGAAGAAATTTGCTTATGTGGAGAGTAATAAAAATTCTATGCTTGTGGCTCATGAAAAGAATGCTTTATGTGATGGTTATATTGTTGAATTAATTCATGATGCTACTGAAAATTATTATTAGGGAGGAACATATGCTTGTAGGAATTGCAATAATATCAAGTTTCCTCTCTATGTGCTTAAAATTTTGAAGTTATGCTTGTTTTACCTTCCTATGCAAGTTGATTCTTGTTCCCATAAATTGTTTGATCACAAAATACCTATGCATAGGAAGTGGGTTAGACTTAAATGTGCTATTCATATTCTTCATGATGATCTCTTTATGTTTCAATTCTTATCTTTTATGTGAGCATCATTGAAATCATCATGCCTAGCTAGGGGCGTTAAACGATAGCGCTTGTTGGGAGGCAACCCAATTTTATTTTTGTTCCTTGCTTTTTGTTCCTGTTTAGTAATAAATAATTCATCTAGCCTCTGTTTAGATGTGGTTTTATGTTTTAATTAGTGTTTGTGCCAAGTAAAGCCTTTAGGACCTTCTTGGGTGATTGTTATTTGATCTTGCTGTAAAAAACAGAAAATATGCGCTCACGAGAATAATTTTCATTTTTTTACCAGAGAGCGATAAAATACCAATTCCACTTGCAGTAGATCATTAAACAAAGTTACTAGGACTTCCTAATTTCTCAGGATTTTTGGAGTTACATAAGTATTCATAACCTATAGATTACTACAGCCTGTTCTGTTTTTGACAGATTATGTTTTCTATGTGTTGTTTGCTTATTTTGATGAATCTATGAGTAGTATCGGAGGGTGTGAACCATAGAGAAGCTGTAATATAGTAGATATTACACCAATATGAATTTAGAATGAGTTCACAGCAGTACCTAAGTGGTGATTTATTTTCTTATACTAACGGAGCTTACGAGTTTTCTGTTAAGTTTTGTGTTGTGAAGTTTTCGAGCATTGGGTAAAGATTCGACGGACTATGGAATAAGGAGTGGCAAGAGCCTAAGCTTGGGGATGCCCAAGGCACCCCAAGATAATATTCAAGTACAACCAAGAGCCTAAGCTTGGGGATGCCCCGGAAGGCATCCCCTCTTTCATCTGCGTTCATCGGTAACTTTACTTGGAGCTATATTTTTATTCACCATATGATATGTGTTTTGCTTGGAGCATCAATTTATTTTGTTAGGATTTGCTTGATGTTATTTAGAACAATGTTTTGCATCTTTTATTTCAATAAAAGTGGCATTGATAGCCTTTACTATGCCTATTTTACAAGTCCACATGTTGCTGTTTGAAAACAGAAAGTTTACCGCTGTTGCAAAAATTCCCTAGAAAATTCAGAATGTGATAAAATGTTGAAACCTTTTGCACAATAAGCTCTGATAAATGTACTACAGCGTGAATTTTCTTTCATAATTTTTGGAGGTAGGGAAGTATGGATCTTGCTGCACTCTTTACAGACTGTCCTGTTTAGGCAGATTGCTGTTATGTTTGCATTGTTTGCATATGTTTGCTTATTTATTGATTCTATTTGAGGATAGGACTATTAAATATGCAGAGACATTTAGTATGCAATGTTGAATAATAATTTTAGTGATTTGCTACAGTAGAGTATGATAAGGTTTTTTCATTGGTTTATACTAACTTATCTCACGAGTCCTTGTTGAGTTTTGTGTGGATGAAGCTTTTGAAATTTAGGGAGACCGTGATATGAGAGGAATTAAGGAGACACAAAAGCTCAAGCTTGGGGATGCCCAAGGCATGCCAAGATAATATTTCAAGAAGTCTCAAGCATCTAAGCTTGGGTACGCCCCGGTTGGCATCCCACCTTTCTTCTTCAACAACTATCGGTTAGTTTCGGCCGATCCTAAGTTTTTGCTTCTTCTCATGATGTTTGCCATTCTTAGAATGTCATTTTACTTTGTTTTGCTTGCTGTTTGAATAAAATATCAAGATCTGAAATTATTAAATGGGAGAGTCTTCACATAGTTGCATAATTATACAATTACTCATTGATCTTCACTTATATCTTTTGGAGTAATTTGTCATTTGCTCTAGTGCTTCACTTATATCTTTTAGAGCACGGTGGTGGTTTTATTCTATAGAAATAATTGATATCTCATGCTTCACTTATATTATTTTGAGAGTCCTTTAGAACAGCATGGTAATTTGCTTTTGATATAATAAAAACTTTCATATAAAGTGCATTGAATACTATGAGAAGTTTGATACTTGATGATTGTTTTGAGATATGAGGATGGTAATATTAGAGTCATGCTAGTGAGTAGTTGTGAATTTGATAAATACTTGTGTTAAAGTTTGTGATTCCCGTAGCATGCACACATGGTGAACCGTTATGTGATGAAGTCGGGGCATGAGTTATTTATTGATTGTCTTCCTTATGAGTGGCTGTCGGGGACGAGCGATGATCATGTAGTTGACATTGTATTTGTGGCAAAGCCACCGTTCATAATTCTTTCATACATGTCACTCATGAGTCATTGCACATCCCGGTACACCGCCGGAGGCATTCATATAGAGTCATGTTTTGTTCTAAGTATCGAGTTGTAAGAAAATAAAAGTGTGATGGTCATCATTATTAGAGCATTGTCCCATGTGAGGAAAGGATGATGGAGACTATGATTCCCCCACAAGTCGGGATGAGACTCCGGATGAAAAAGAAAAAGAAAATAAAAAAGAGGCCATAAAAAAAGAGAAGGCCCAAATAAAAGAATAAAAAAAGAGAAAAAGAGAGAAGGGGCAATGCTACTATCCTTTTACCACACTTGTGCTTCAAAGTAGCACCATGATCTTCATGATAGAGAGTCTCCTATGTTGTCACTTTCATATACTAGTGGGAATCTTTCATTATAGAACTTGGCTTGTATATTCCAATGATGGGATTCCTCAAAATGCCCTAGGTCTTTATGAGCAAGCGAGTTGGATGCACACCCACTTAGTTTCTTTTTGAGCTTTCATACACTTATAGCTCTAGTGCATCCGTTGCATGGCAATCCCTACTCACTCACATTGATATCTATTGATGGGAATCTCCATAGCCCGTTGATACGCCTAGTTGATGTGAGACTATCTTCTCCTTTTTGTCTTCTCCACAACCACCATTCTATTCCACCTATAGTGCTATGTCCATGGCTCACGCTCATGTATTGCATGACGATTGAAAAGTTTGAGAATATCAAAAGTATGAAACAATTGCTTGGCTTGTCATCGGGGTTGTGCATGATTTAAATATTTTGTGTGATGATTTTGTAGGGATAGCTTTCTTTGGCCATGTTATTTTGAGAAGACATGATTACTTCGTTAGTATGCTTGAAGTATTATTATTTTCATGTCAATATTAAACTTTTGTCTTGAATATTATGGATCTGAATATTCATGCCACAATAAAGAAGATTACATGGATAAATATGTTAGGTAGCACTCGACATCAAAAATTCCGTTTTTATCATTTACCTACTCGAGGACGAGCAGGAATTAAGCTTGGGGATGCTTGATACGTCTCCAACGTATCTACAATTTTTGATTGTTCCATGCTATTATATTATCAACCTTGGATGTTTTATATGCATTTATATGCTATTTTATATGATTTTTGGGACTAACCTATTAACCTAGAGCCGAGTGCGAGTTTCTGTTTTTCCTTGTTTTAGAGTATCATAGAAAAGGAAAATCAAATGGAGTCCAATTGACCTGAAACTTCACGGAACTTATTTTTGGAACGGAAGCAATCCGGGAGACTTGGAGTAGACGTCAGGGAAGCTTCGAGGTGGCCAAGAGGCAGGGAGGCGCGCCCTACCCCCTTGGGCGTGCCCCGCACCCTCGTGGGCCCCTTGTGGCTCCCCTGACCGACTTGTTTCGCCTATATATGTCCATATACCCTAAAAACATCAGAGAGCAGAATAGATCGGGAGTTCCGCCACCAGAAGCCTCCGTAGCCACCGAAAACCAATCTAGACCCGTTCTGGCACCCTCCTAGAGGGGGGAATCCCTCTCCGGTGGTCATCTTCATCATCCCGACGCTCTCCATGATGAGGAGGTAGTAGTCCACCCTCGGGGCTGAGGGTATGTACTAGTAGCTATGTGTTTGATCTCTCTCTCCCATGTTCTTGAGGAGATACAATCTTGATGTATCGCGAGCTTTGCTATTATAGTTGGATCTTATGATGTTTCTCCCCCTCTACTCTCTTGTAATGGATTTAGTTTTCCCTTTGAAGTTATCTTATCAGATTGAGTCTTTAAGGATTTGAGAACACTTGATGTATGTCTTGCACGTGCTTATCTGTGGTGACAATGGGATATCATGTGATCCACTTGATGTATGTTTTGGTGATCAACTTTCCAGTTCCGTGACCTCGTGAACTTATGCATAGGGGTTGGCACACGTTTTCTTCTTAACTCTCCGGTAGAAACTTTGGGGCACTCTTTGAAGTTCTTTATGTTGGTTGAATAGATGAATCTGAGATTGTGTGATGCATATCATATAATCATACCCATGGATACTTGAGGTGACATTGGAGCATCTAGGTGACATTAGGGTTTTGGTTGATTTGTGTCTTAAGGTGTTATTCTAGTACGAACTCTATGATAGATTTAACGGAAAGAATAGCTTTATGTTATTTTACTACGGACTCTTGAATAGATCGATCAGAAAGGATAACTTTGAGGTGGTTTCGTACCCTACCATAATCTCTTCGTTTGTTCTCCGCTATTAGTGACTTTGGAGTCACTCTTTGTTGCATGTTGAGGGATAGTTATATGATCCAATCATGTTATTATTGTTGAGAGAACTTGCACTAGTGAAAGTATGAACCCTAGTCCTTGTTTCAACGCATTGCAATACCGTTTGTGCTCAGTTTTATCATTAGTTACCTTTCTATTTTTATATTTTTAGATTACAAAAACCATTATCTACTATCCATATTGCACTTGTATCACCATCTCTTCGCCGAACTAGTGCACCTATACAATTTACCATTGTACTGGGTGTGCTGGGGACACAAGAGACTCTTTGTTATTTGGTTGCAGGGTTGCTTGAGAGAGACCATCTTCATCCTACGCCTCCCACTGATTGATAAACCTTAGGCCAACCACTTGAGAGAAATTTGCTACTGTCCTACAAACCTCTGCACTTGGAGGCCCAACAATGTCTACAAGAAGAAGGTTGTGTAGTAGACATAAGAACATGTCTGGGAATTCATGCTCCATTACTTCGTCTGTGAAGTAAAGAGGGTGTGCGGCACCTCTATGTTGGGCCACACTGCGACGTACCTCCGATGGAGTCCATTTGCGGTTTTCGTCCCGGGCGTGGCTAGGTTTGTCACGTCCGAATAGGTGCCCATCATCGCGTGTCAAGGTATGTCCTCGCGATCCGTAGATCGCTCTTGAGTGTCCTACTCTACTACCCAAGTACTGTTTAAGGTCGTATGCACATCCCTGAGCTATTTTGTTTTTGCCTTTACGACGAGGTGGGGCAGTCTGGTGTTCGGCTTGATTTGCCGCTTTACCCAGATCAAGTTGTGGTCGACCTACCGCCTTGTGCGATGATGGCACAGGCTTGAGCGCCTTGTCGTCGCCCTGGGGTAGCAATCTACGCTTCGGGTAGCTTTTGGCTGGGCTACTAAGGCCATATTCTTCGGCTAGGACTTCGGTCCATCTATCATTGAGCAGATCTTGGTCAGTTTGAATTTGCTGTTGCTTCTTTTTCAAGCTTCTTGCAGTGGCTATTAGTTGGCGCTTGAAGCGCTCCTGCTCAAGAGGTTCCTTAGGCACGATGAAATCCTCGGTGCCGAGGCTCACCTCATCCTCAGAGAGCGGAAGGTAATTGTCGTCCTCCGAATCTTCGTGCGTGGCCTGTTTACCAGGGCTTACCTGCCCATCTTCCTGTTTATCTTGTTCTTTAGCTGTATAAACAGGGTCTTCGTTGTCTTCGGCACCGTCGTCCATACCGCCAATGTTCTCGGAGTTGTAATCAAGTGAATCGGTCGAATCCTCGACCGTGGCTATGAAGTGGGTGGTGGGTGGGAAGGAAAATTCTCCACCGCCAGCCCCTGGTTCGAGCCGGATATAGTTCGGCTGTGAGTCCTCCGCCAAGGACAGATTCTTTAAGGAATTTAGCACATCGCCCAAGGGCGAGTGCTAGAAGATAGCTGCTGCGCTGAATTCGAAGATCGATAAGTGATCAAGCTCGGCGTTCGCGGGCTCACGTGGTTCGGAACTTACGGCCGGAGACGAGTCCGGAGTTTCGCTGACAAAGACGTCGTGAGAGGCTAAGTCTATGTGCGGCTCCGACACCTTGGAATCTGTGGCCTCGGTGGTGGGGTTGATCCTCCCGTCCTTGGATGGCGTAGCTTGCTCCGGATCTAGGGCCAGAGTGGTTATAGGAGAAATCTCCTGGATGTGGCCAGATGACAGATTTAGGTCATGATCATCGGGGTGACCGGGAGCGGCTACCGCGGTCTCAAATCCGGCGAAGATCAAGTCTCCACAGGTGTCCACAACGTATTTCAAGCTCCCAAATCTGACCTGATGGCCAAGGGCGTAGCCTTTGATATGCTCTAGATGGCCAAACGAGTTGGCCCACAGTGCGAAGCCGCCGAAGACGAAGATCTGTCCCGGGAGGAAAGTTTCTCCTTGGACGGCGTCATTATTGACGATTGAAGGGGCCATCAAACCTTTTAGTGATAGCACAGAGGAACTCTCAATGAAAGCACCAATGTCGGTGTCAAAACCGGCGGATCTCGGGTAGGGGGTCCCGAACTGTGCGTCTAAGGTCGATGGTAACAGGAGACAAGGGACACGATGTTTACCCAGGTTCGGGCCCTCTCTATGGAGGTAATACCCTACGTCCTGCTTGATTGATATTGATGAATATGAGTATTACAAGAGTTGATCTACCTCGAGATCGTAATGGCTAAACCCTTGAGGTCTAGCTTGTATGGCTATGATCATGAATCTACCCTATCCAAACTAAATAGTCCGGTTTATATAGACACCAGAAGGATGTAGGGTTACACAAGGTCAGTTACAAAGAAGGGAATCTACATATTTGGTCGCCAAGCTTGCCTTCCACGTCAAGGAGAGTCCCATCTGGACACGGATGCAGTCTTCGGTCTTTGTATCTTCATAGCCCATCAGTCCGGCCCATGGCTAACAGGCCGGACGCCCGAGGACCCCTTAGTCCAGGACTCCCTCAATCGCGACAGCCGCCTCTATCGCCGTCGCTGCTGGCTCCGTTGCTACTACCGGTACTGCTGCTGTCGGTGCTGCTGCTACCTCCGTCGCTGGCTCGTCTGCCAGCTCGTCTGTGATGGGATCGAATCCACCTTCGCCCATCGCCCCGCCCGCCCGGGCTACTGCACAGCCTCTTGGCGTGATGGCATGGGCCCGGGCCGGTGTGCACCAGCCGAGTATGCACTACACTTGGGACGAGTACGTGTGTGCCGCTTCAACATCGACACCATCACCCATTCCCTCCTCCGCTCGTGCATCCCTTCAGGATCATCATTGGCTCGCAGCGATGTAGGAGGAGTTTGACGCATTGCAGCGTAACCACATGTGGCATCTTGTTCCACAAACCCCTTATGCCAACTTCACCAGTGGAAAATGGGTGTTTCACCACAAGACTCGCCCTGACGTTTCTCTTGAGCGCTACAAGGCTCCCCGGGTGGTGTGCGGCTTCTGACAGCGTGCCGACGTGGACTTCACCGACACTTTTGCTCCGGTTGTTAAACCAGGCATGATTCGTAATGTGCTACAATTGGCGGTCTCCCGTGCCTGGCCCGTGCATCAGTTGGATGTCTCCAACGCTTTCTTGCATGTCCATCTCACTGAGCAGGTGTTCTGTGAGCAGCCTACTGGCGTCGTCGAGACTGAGCATGCTGATCACGTGTGCTTGTTGTCCCTTTCTCTTTCCGGGCTAAAGCAGGCGCCCCGGGCATGGTACTAGCGTATGGCGGGATTTTTGCAGCAGCTTGGGTTTCACACCACTCGCTCCAATGCTTCCCTCTTCATCTATCTTCAGGGCACCGCTACTGCATATCGGCTGCTCTATGTCGACGATATCATCCTGACGGCGTCCTCTCTTGAGCTCATTCAGCAGCTCATGGCCTGTCCTTGTGATGAGTTTGCCCTCAAGGATCTGGGAGCCCTGCATTAATTCCTTGGCATCGAGGTCATTCATCATGCCGACGGGTTCTTTCTGCATCAGCAGAAGTACGCTCATGAGCTTCTGGAGCGAGCGGGTATGCTTAACTGCAAGCTCGCCACTATGCCTGTTGACACTAAAGCGAAGGTCTCTACTCTGGAGGGCTCTCCTACTCCTGACACCGCCTTCTACCACTCCATCCTCGGTGCCTTGTAGTACCTCACCCTCACCCGACCCGACCTACAGTATGCAGTGCAACAGGTGTGTCTTCGCATGCACTCTCCTCATGACTCCCACTGGACTCTGGTGCAGCGTATCCTTCGGTACATACATGACACTATGACCTTGGGACTCATGTTGATGGCATCCACCTCCATTCACATGGTCGCCTACTCCGACACTGACTGGGTTGGCTGCTCCGACACTCGTCGCTCTACGTCAGGCTATTGTGTCTATCTCGGGCCTTCGCTGATTTTGTGGTCATCCAAGCGATAACCCATGGTCTCTCGCTCGAGTGCTGAGGCAGAGTATCGGGCCATGGTTAACATCGTTGCTGAGTGTTCTTGGCTCCGCCAGCTACTAACGGAGTTGCTTTGTGTGGTTCCTAAGGCCACAATCGTCTACTGCGGCAACGTCTCTGCCGTTTACCTCTCTGCCAACCCTGTTCATCATTGTCGCATGAAGCATATTGAGCTCGACATACACTTCGTTCGTGAGCAGGTGGCGCTTGGGAGAGTTCGCGTTTTGCACGTTCCTACTGCTCAGTAGTTCACCGATGTTATGACCAAGGGACTACCGACCCCAGTCTTTGAGGAGTTTCGGTCCAGTCTCTGTGTCTCCGACGACACTTTGTTTGCAGGGGGTGGGGGGTGGGGGGTTGAGCGAATGTTGTCCTCTGTACATGTATAGGACTAGGGTCTGTATTTATACTGTTGTATCTCTCTCTCCCTCTTGTATATTTATACATCTTAGGAGACAAGTAGGGGCCATTCCACCTTGTACCTATATATGTGCATCATGCACATGATCAATGAATTATCGATGCATGCAATCCTTCTCTTCCTAACTTACATATTGGAAGTGGCATGGCAAAAGAGCCGCCTAGTTTCATTATTTGTTTGTTGTATTGTGCAATAACTTTGATGCATTTGTGTTGCATTTGATGAATTATGAAATAAGTTGATATTGTGTACATGTGAAAATTTTAAGTTGTTTTTGGGATGTTTTATTTCAATTTGTGCGGTTATACAACAGGTGTACACAACCGCGTGGCCGGTGGCCGGTTTTTTACATCTGCACTTTGCATCATTTGTTGGAGTTGCTCTTTTACATCTCCAATATACATCATCTGTTGGAGTTGCCTCTTTTTTGCAGATGTAAAATGCGCATGTTGGAGATGTAAAAAAATTCAGTGTAATTCAATACTAATAATGTCTTCTGTTGTAATGACCGAGAAATTGAGTTTCACTTGTAATGCTTGAGAGTTTCAATTAAATTCAGTTATAACTGTAGTGTGTGTCATGATGGCAACATTTGGTAACGACAAAATTAATGCCATGATGCACTGCCACTTTGATACAGGAGTGAACCATGTTCACAAAATACATCAACATCACACAAATAGAACTACCATAGCCACAAGACCAGATTTACACTGGTAGAAGTACCATAAGCATAAGATCAGTTTTACACAAATAGAAGTACCATAAGCTCAAGATCAGTTCTACACAAAATACATGAACCGTCACACCATAATATCAGTTTTGCACAAAATACACCATCCATTTTCTCTAAAATGTCTTGTGCCTTCACCTCTCAACTACCTTAACATATCAAACATGCTGGTGCACCTGGGATTGGTGAAACCCCTAAAACCAAGGTTATTAGAATCATAATTCTATTATACGATTCTACGACTTTACGATCCAAACTAACCCCTATGATTCTACAATTTGGTTAGTAGAATATACGTTTTTATGATTTTTTTAGTTGAGATTCTACAATTTGCCATCCTACCATTGAAGCTCCGACCCGATTCAGAATCATATTCTGACAACCTTGCCTAAAACCCCTCATTGGATCACTAAAATACCTAGGGGGAATGGCTGGCCGGATGAGCTCCCATTCTGTTGCAAAGTGAATCATCGGAATGATGCTGAAGAATCAACTATGTATCTATTTACCTTTGTTCTTCTAATCTCTTTTTCTCTACCCTTGTTGCTCTCTTCATTTCCTCTGTTTGGTCCATGTTCTGTAGTTCAACTTCTTCCATGTTTCCTTGCCCATCTTGCATTTCTGCCTCCCATGCATGTTGTTTGTTCTGCTCCTCCATTTGCAAATACTCATTGAACCCTCTTTGCCTCTCTTGCTCATCTTGTCGGTACAACATAAACTCACATCTGTCTCTGTACTATGATTCTTCTGTCAACCTCTTCTTCTCAACAACTTTCCTTTTTTTCTGCAGCCCTAAACATCTTCTATTCTTCTGCTTCTTTCTTTCTAGTAGCCATAATCTAGCTCTTGGCTTCAGCTAGGGCCAGCTTGACTTCTTTCACCCCACCTCTTTTTCTCCACATTTGCCTTCTTCCTTTCCTCAACCACTCTCTTTATTTCTTCTTCTACCTGCTTCTTTCTCTCCGCATTCACTTACTTCCTTTCTCCAGCCTCTTCCTGCCTCTGATGAGATAATTGTAGAATCTTATGCTCCTCCTCTTGTATCATGGCCATTGTAGCAGCATGCTTGAGCTTGTCTGCAATCTCTCTTTGCTCTGCTTGAGCTCTTAATTTTGATAGTGCTATGATCTCTCTTTTCCTCATAGGATTTGAATTCCTAATGACTGTGGTCTGGACAATAGGTGTCTGCATCTGCACCTGATCTACAATGAATCCAGGTTCAGGTAAATCTTGAGCTGGAGCCCCTTCTTCTGGTACTTCAGACTGTTTGTTCATGCTCTATAGATATACATTTTTAGCAATTACAAGTGAATTAAGTATAAATGGATAACAAATAATATGGAATATAAATTCCTAATGACTAAACATTTGTATTACCTCTTGGATTAATGTGGAAATGCCCTCTGGTTCATTGGTGATTTTTTTGGTGAATAAGCCCATGGTTACCAAGTTCCCATCCTCTGAAGAAGATGAAACTTCAGGCTCACCCCTAACTTTCTTCTTCTTGCCTTTCTATTTTTGTTATAGCCCGAGCTTGAAGTCATTGTAACCCCCTTTGTTATGCTCTCCTTGTCCACAATAGCTGCAATGGATAACTACTCCACCTCTCCCTACCTTTCTGCCCACTCTGCCATCTTTTTCTTCTGGTTGTTGCCTCCTGTTGGTTTGCTTCTTCCCCTTCTTCTTCTTAACAGGAGGAGGTTTGACTGGGGGTCCATTTGTCTTCTTCCACTCACTAACATGTATGCAAGACATGACATTATGCTCATATGCCCTAATGAATGTTGCAATTGAGTAGCAAGGGTGCACCATAGACATAGGTGGGATCTGATCATGTCTCATTACTGCAGCAGCAAGACAACAAGGCACACCAGACAAACTCCATCTGTAGCAACTGCATTTCTTCGCAATGATGTATGCCTTAAACTACAACTTCATGTCCTGAACTTCAAACACTCCATGTCCAGCTGGCTCAACAGTGCAAGTATTTGCCGCTTCCACATGCCTCATCAATCTTTTTCTCACTTTTGGACAAATGATACATGTCCACTCTTGTCCTCCTGTTATTTAGAGTAGTGTCTTCCCATGCACTGCCCTTTTATTCTTTGTATCATGCTTAATAGTGGGAGCTCTCTTGCATCCAAGATCCATTTATTGAACACTTTACAATTACTGTTCAATAGTACATCACATTTGGGAAATGACTACATATATGCCCTAACCGATGTTTTAGGGTCAAGCTCCTCTAACCAATCATGAGCTGCTTTATTTAGAACTAGCATGATGTCCATGTTTTCTCTCCATTAAGCTTCAGTTGCGCTTCTAGCACATCTCCATAGTTGATTTTTCACTACTTCCCCTTGAAAATTTTAGCAAAGTTTTGCTTCAGGTGTCTTACACAAAATCTATCTTCAGAGTTAGGAAAGAGTGCTTTCACCACCTGAATCAGATCCTGGTTGAGAGAAGACAAATCAGAAGTGTTGGTGCAAAGTATTGCCCCATGTGTTTTGGAGATTGTTGCCAGAAACAGACATGGACTGATTTGTTTGCTAGTGCACATAGAGAGAAAGAGTCCATGCAAGTTCGAAGAGAATGCTGTATCGGTGTTAAGTTTGAGGAACTTCACCGAAGAATATTTACGCTGTAGCGAAGAGTGAGTTTCATTTTGCTAAGATGTATTTGCGAGAAGATTGAAGTGAAGGAGTTGACCCCTTAAAATTATTATTGATGTGAAGAAATACATGTTCGGTGTTGTTTGAAGAAATTGACTGCAGTCAAGGAGTTGAAGACAAAGCATTTATTTCATTGTTCTTCTTTCTCTCTATTTGAGTCATAGGACCTCCATACTATTACGAAGGGTATAGGTTCTCGATGAAGGAAGTATGCCATAGAGGCAATAATAAATTTGCTATTTTATGTTTTCTTATATCATGATAAATGTTTATTATTCATGCTAGAATTGTATTAACCAAAAACATGATACATGTATGGATAGATAGACAAAACATTGTGTCCTTAGTAAGCCTCTACTAGACTAGCTTGTTAATCGAAGATGATTAAGTTTCCTAACCATAGACATGAGTTGTCATTTGATGAACGGGGTCACATCATTAGGAGAATGATGTGATGGACAAGACCCATCTGTTAGCTTAGCATATTGATCGTTCAGTTTTATTGCTATTGCTTTCTTCTTGTCAAATACATATTCATTCGACTATGAGATTATGCAACTCCCGGATACCAGAATAATACCTTGTGTTCTATCAAACGTCACAATGTAACTAGGTGATTATAAAGATGCTCTACAGGTATCTCCGAAGGTGTTTGTTAGGTTGGCATAGATCGAGATTAGGATTTGTCACTCCGAGTATCGGAGAGGTATCTCTGGGCCCTCTTGGTAATACACATCATAAGAAGCCTTGCAAGCAATGTGACTAATGAGTTAGTTGCGGGATGATGTATTACGGAATGACTAAAGAGACTTGCTGGTAATGAGATTGAACTAGGTATGAAGATACCGACGATCGAATCTCGGGCAAGTAACACACCGATGGACAATGGGAATAACGTATGTTGTCATAATGGTTCGATTGATAAAGATCTTCGTAGAATATGTAGGAGACAATATGAGCATCCAAGTTTGGTTATTGACCGAAGAGGTGTCTCGGTCATGTCTACATAGTTCTCGAACCCGTAGGGTCCGCACGCTTAACGTTCGATCACGATTTTGTATTATAGGAGTTATGTGATTTGGTGACCGAATGTTGTTCGGAGTCCCAGATGAGATCACAGACATGACGAGGAGTCTCAAAATGGTCAAGAGGTAAAGATTGATATATAGGACAATGATATTTGGACACCGGAAGTGTACCGGAGGGTATCGGGTACATATCGGGTCACCGGAAGGGGTTCCGGGCACCCCCGACAAAGATATGGGCCTTATGGGCCAAGAGAGGGACATGATACGTCTCCAACATATCTATAATTTATGAAGTATTCATGTTGTTATATTATCATTATTCGATGTTTTACAATCATTTTATAGCAACTTTGTATCATTTTTTGGGACTAACCTATTGACCGAGTGCCTAGTGCCAGTTGTTGTTTTTGCTTTTTTTTACATCCCAGGAAATCCATATCAAACGGAGTCCAAACAGCGCGAAATGTTTTGTGGATTTTTTATGGACCAGAAGACATCCAATGGGTCAGAGGAGCACTTGGGGGGTGCCATGAGGGGGGCACCACCCGCCCAGGCGCGCCCAGGTGGGTTGTGCCCACCTCAGTGGCCTTCCGCACCCCCTCTTCGCCCTATAAATTGCCTAATATTCCAAAACCTTCAGGGGTAACCCTAGATGAGAAGTTCCGCCACTGCAAGCCTCTGTAGCCACCGAAAACCAATCTAGACCCCGTTCCGGCACTCCGCCGGAGGGAGAAATCATCACCGGTGGCCATCTTCATCATCCCGACGGCCACCACGATGAGGAGGGAGTAGTCCACCCTCGGGGCTGAGGGTTTGTACCAGTAGCTATGTGTTTAATCTCTCTCTCTCTCTCTCTCGTGTTCTTGAGATGACACGATCTTGATGGATCACGGGCTTTGATAATATAGTTGGATCATATGGTGTTTTCCCCTCTCTATCTTGTTGTGATGAATTGAGTTTTCCCTTTGGGATTTTGTTTTATCGGATTGAATACTTTTATTGATTTGAGAGCACTTGATATATGCCTTGCATATGAATACCCGTGGTGACAGTGGGGTATCATACTGATTCACTTGGTATATGTTTTGGCACTCAACTCGCGGATTCCCGAGGTGACATTGGGGTAATCTATGCATAGGGCTTGATGCACGTTCTTGTCTTTTGTTTCTCTGGTAGAAATCTTGGGGCACTCTTTGAGGTTCTTTGCGTTGGATTGAGTATTATGAATCTGAATTATTTGGCGTTATTTTAGTACGAACTCTTGGATAGATCGATCGGAAAGAATAGCTTCGAGGTGGTTTCGTACCCTACAAACGATTTCTTCTTATGTTCTCCGCTAGATAGGGACTTTGGAGTGATTCTTCATTGCACGTTGAGGGATGGTTATATGATTCAATTATATTAGCATTGTTGAGAGATTGCACTAGCAAAAGTAAGGACTCTAGGCCTCATTTTCAAGCATTGCAATACTGTTTTTGCTCCATTTTATCAATTGCTACCTGATACGTCCATTTTGCATCATGTTTTCTTACTGTTATTTATAACGTTTTTATCCATAGTAATGCTTTTTGAAGTAATTCTAATGCCTTTTCTCTCATAATTTGCAAGGCACACACCAAGAGGGAGAATTGTGGTAGCCAGAAATCTGGACCTGGAAAAGCTACGTCAGGCCACCTATTCTGCACAACTCCAAACAAGCTGAAACTTTACATAGATTTTTTATGTATTATTTAAGAATTATTGGAGCAAATAACTACTAGAGGGGGCCCACCAGGTGGGCACAACCCACCTGGGCGCGCCAGGGAGCCCAAGCGCGCCCTGGTGGGTTGTGCCCTCCTCGGCCCACCTCCGGTACCCATCTTTTGTTATATAAGTCATTTTGACCTATAAAAAATGAGAGGAGTACTTTTGGGATGAAGTGCCACCGCCTGGAGGCGAAACTTGGGCAGGAGCACTTTTGCCCTCCGGCGGAGCGATTCCGCCGGAGGAACTTCCCTCCCGGAGGGGGAAATCATTGCCATCATCATCATCATCACCAACAACTCTCCCATCCTGGGGAGGGCAATCTCCATCAACATCTTCAACAGCACCATCTCCTCTCAAACCCTAGTTCATCTCTTGTGTTCAATCTTGTTACCGGAACTATAGATTGGTACTTGTGGGCGACTAGTAGTATTGATTACATCTTGTAGTTGATTACTATATGGTTTATTTGGTGGAAGATTATATGTTCAGATCCAGTATGCTATTTAATACCCCTCTGACCATGAGCATGTTTATCATTTGTGAGTAGTTACCTTTGTTCTTGAGGTCACGGGAGAAATCATGTGGCAAGTAATCATGTGAATTTGATATTTGTTCGATATTTTGATAGTATGTATGTTGTGATTCCCTTAGTGGTGTCATGTGAATGTTGACTACATGACACTTCACCATATTTGGGCCTAAGGGAATGCATTGTGGAGTAGCAATTAGATGATGGGTTGCAAGATTGACATAAACTTAAACTCTAGTTTATGCGTTATTCCGTAAGGGACCGATTGGATCCAAAAGTTTAATGCTATGGTTAGAATTTATTATTAATATTTTTCTCATAGTTGCGGATGCTTGTGGGAGGGTTAATCATAAGTAGTAGGTTTGTTCAAGTAAGAACATCACCTAAGCACCGGTCCACCCACATGTCAAATTATCAAAGTAGCGAACACAAATCGAACCAACATGGTGGAAGTGGCTAGATGAAATTCCTGTGTACCGTCAAGAACACTTTTCTTATCATAAGAGAACATTTTGGCCTGTCCTTTGCCTAAAAAGGATTGGGCTACCTTGCTGCACTTTTGTTATTACTATCGTTACTTGCTCGTTACAAATTATCTTGCTATCAAACTACTCTGCTACCTACAATTTTAGGACTTCCATACATTACCTTACTGAAAACTACTTGTCATTTCCTTCTAGTCCTCATTGGGTTCGACACTCTTACTTATCGAAAAGAGCTACAATTGATCCCCTATACATGTGGGTCCTCACTACCTTGATGTTTTTTTATTGTTCTCATTACGAAAATCAATATCTACTATCCATGTTACGCTTGTATCACCATCTCTTCGCAGAGCTAGTGCACCTATACAAATTACCATTGTATTTGGTGTGTTGGGGACACAAGAGACTTTTTATTTTTTGGTTGCAGGGTTGTTTGAGAGAGACTATCTTCATCCTACGCCTCCCACTGATTGATTAACCTTAGGTCATCCACTTGAGAGAAAATTGCTACTGTCCTACAAAACTCTGCGCTTGGAGGCCCAACACGTGTCGACAAAAATAAAGTTGCATAGTAGACATCAAGCTCTTTTCTAGCGCCGTTGCCGGGGAGCTGAGTTCTTGAAGGTATATCTTTAGATCTTGCAATTGAATCTTTTAGTTTCTTGTTTTATCACTAGTTTGGTTTATCAAAATAAAACTACAAAAAATGGAATCGAGTTGGCATCATATTGTTCATCTTTCTAATATCTTTCGTGAAACTGATGGAAAGGAAAATTGTGCTCAATTGATAGAGTAAGAATTCTATATAATGTTTGACAAAACTCTTTCAATGATGAGCATGATTGCAATGTTGTTGGTATGAACTCTTTGAATATCCATGATGGTAATGATATGCAAAGTCATAAGCTTGGGGATGCTATATTTGGTGAAGATGATATTTTTAGTCCCCCAAGATTTGATGTGCAAATTTGTTATAATGATTGCATGCCTCCTATTTATGATGATTATAATGATGAAAGTGGATTTGGAGAGGTCATGACTTTATTTAGTGATGAATCCACCATTTTGGATGAGGCTTCAATTGACTATGATAACAAAGTTGCTATCTATGATGATTATGGTGATGACATGTATGCTATAAAGAATAATGATAACCATGGAACTTGTCATCATGATTTTAATTTTCACTCCCATGATAGTTATTTTGTTGAGTTTGCTCCCGCTACTATTGATGAGAATAAATTTGCTTATGTGGAGAGTAACAAAAATTTATGCTTGTGGATCATGAAAAGAATGCTTTATGTGATAGTTATATTGTTGTATTCATTCATGATGCTACTGAAGATTACTATGAGAGAGGAACTTATGCTTGTAGGAATTGCAATAATATCAAGTTTCCCCTCTATGTGTTGAAAATCTTAAAGCTGCACTTGTTATGCCTTCCTATGCTAGTTGATTCTTGCTACCATAAATTGTTTGTTCACAAAGTCCCTATGCATAGGAATTGGGTTAGGCTTAAATATGCTTGCCATGTGATTCATGATGCTCTTGCTATGTTTCAATTCCTATCTTTTATGCGAGCATCATTGAAATCATCATGCCTAGCTTAAAAGGCATTAAAGAAAAGCGCTTGTTGGGAGACAACCCAACACTTTTACATACTGTTTTTGTGTGTTCACATAGTTAGGCTACTGTAGTAATCATGTTTTATTGCTTTCGTTTCAATAAAGTGCCAAGTAAGACCTTTGGGATGGTCTATGGTGATAGTTGATTTGATCTTTCTGAAAACAGAACTTTTATGCTCAAGAAAATAATTCTCATTTTTAACAGAAGCGTGATAAAATACTGATTCTTTTGTAGAATATTAATATACATATTTCCCAGGTTGTCCTAATTTTTCAGAATTTATGGAGTAGCAGAAGTATGGTTGGAGTATAGATTACTACAGGCTGTTCTGTTTTTGATAGATTCTGTTTTCAATGCATAGTTTGCTTGTTTTCTAGTTTCTATGGCTTATATTGCTCAATATAAATTATGGAAATGATATATACAGTAGGCATTGTGTGGAAACAATTGTGAATCTTTTCTTTGATAGTACCAAAGTGAAATGGTTTTCTCTTTATCATACTAACCTATCTCACGAAATTCCGTTAAGTATTGTGTGATTGAAGTTTTCAAGTTTTGGGTGAGATGTCGATATGAGGAGAATAAGGAGTGACAAGACCCTAATCTTGGGGATGCCCAAGGCACCCCAAGTTAATATCCAAGGAGGATCTAAGCAACTAAGCTTGGGGATGCCCCGGATGGAATCCCCTCTTTTGTCTCGAACATTATCGGTAACCTCACTTGGAGCTATATTTTCATTCGTCACATGATATGAGTCTTGCTTGGAGCGTCATTATATTTTGTTAGGATTTGCTTGATGTTATTTATAATAATGTTTTGCATCTTTTATTTCAATAAAAATGTCAAGTATAGCCTTTGCCATGCTTATTTTCAAGTCTACATGTTGCTGTTTGAAAACAGAAAATTTATCGATGTTGCAAAAATTCTCTAGAAAAGTCAGAATGTGATAAAATGTTGAAACTTTTTGCACAATAATATATGATAAATTTTGTACAGTGTGGCAAATTTTTTAGAATTTTTGGAGTTACAGAAGTGTGATTGTTCTTGCATTATTTACAGACTGTACTGTTTTGACAGATTGCTTTTATGTTTGCATTGTTTGCATATGTTTGCTTGTTTAATGATTCTATTTGAGGATAGGACTATTAAATATGCAGAGGCATTTAGTATGCAATGTTTAATAATAATTTTAGTGATTTTCTATAGTAGAGAATGATAAGGTTTTTGCATTGGTTTATACTAACTTATCTCACGAGTTCTTGTTGAGTTTTGTGTGGATGAAGTTTTTAAGATTTAGGGAAACCGTGATATAAAAGGAATTAAGGAGACACAAAAACTCAGGCTTGGGGATTCCCAAGGCACCCCAAGATAATATTTCAAGAGTCGCAAGCATCTAATCTTGGGGATGCCCCGGTAGGCATCCCACCTTTCTTTATCAACAATTATCGGTTAGTATCGGTTGATCCTAAGTTTTTGCTTCTTCACATGAGTTGTGATATTTTTGGAATGTCATTTTGTTTTGTTTTTATTGTTTTTTAATAAAATTCTTAGATCTGAAAGTTTTTAAATAAGAGAGAGTCCTCAAATAGCTACCCATTTACATAACTACTCACTTGATCTTCACTTGTATCTTTTTGGAGTACTTTGTCATTTACTCTTGTGCTTCACTTATATCCTATGAGTAAATTGTTGAATGAATTGAATATCATGAATTTGATTTTATATGTTCATATCATGCCTAGTGGTAGCTTCACATTGGGTTTAGAAAGTGAAATCTTTTGAAGCTTGACAATCACAATATTGGTCATACAAGCAATTCCTGAATGATTACTATAAGGAAGAGAACTTTCACATGCAAATACACTATCTTGGAAATATTTTGTGATTGTGTGCCCCCATCAAAATATTATATGCCAAAATTGTTGACATTGGACAAGGAAGACAATGTAATGATTTATGTTTGTTCATATTCACATAGAAGTTCTATTGTCATATATCCTTCAACATGTGGTGCTTGCCACCCATCTCTGCTAGCCAAAAATTCTGCACCAAGTAGAAATACTACTTGTGCATCCAAAAACCCTTAAACCCATATCTTATTTTCAAGAGTCCACCATACCTACCTAGGGATTGAGCAAGATCCCTCAAATAAGTTGTCATCGGTGCAATAAGGCAATAAAAATTGCTTCTAAATGTGTTAGATCATTTAGTGTAAGAGAAAATTGAGCGTTGTACGAACTTGTGATAGCAAAGAATAAAAGCGACAGCCTGCATAATAAAGGTTGCTATCATAAGGGGCAATATAACATGATGTTCTTTTGCACTAAAGGGTTGAGCATACAAACAAATAAGCGCATGGCAACCTCTACTTCCCTCTGCAAAGGGCCTACCTTTTACTTTTAGGTATTTACTTTCATGCAAGAGTCAAAGTTTTTCTCTCTATTCCTTTTTATTTTTCTCTTTTGGCAAGCATCATGTGGTGAGGAAAGATCTAGGCACATATATCTAGTTGGATATGGGAAGCATGAGTTATTGTTGTTGACATCACCCTTGAAGGAAATATGCCCTAGAGGCAATAACAAAGTTGTTATTTATATTTCCTTATATCATGATAAATGTTTATTATTCATGCTAGAATTGTATTAACCGGAAACTTAGTACATGTGTGAATACATAGACAAACAGAGTGTCCCTAGTATGCCTCTACTTGACTAGCTCGTTAATCAAAGATGGTTAAGTTTCCTGACCATAGACATGTGTTGTCATTTGATGAATGGGATCACATCATTAGAGAATGATGTGATGGACAAGGCCCACCCGTTAGCTTAGCATTATGATCGTTTAGTTTTATTGATATTGCTTTCTTCATGACTTATACATGTTCCTTTGGCTATGAGATTATGCAACTCCCTAACACCGGAGGAACACTTTGTGTGCCATCAAACGTCACAACGTAACTGGGTGATTATAGAGATGCTCTGCATGTGTCTCCAAAGGTGTTTGTTGAGTTGGCATAGATCGAGATTAGGATTTTTCACTCTGTGTATCAATTAGGTATCTCTGGGCCCTCTTGGTAATGCACATCACTATAAGCCTTGCAAGCAATGTGACTAATGAGTTAGTTGCGGGATGATGTATTACATAACGAGTAAAGAGACTTGCAGGTAACGAGATTGAACTAGGTATGATGATACCGACGATCGAATCTCGGGCAAGTAACATACCGATGACAAAGGGAATGACATATGTTGTTATGCGGTTTGACCGATAAAGATCTTCGTAGAATATGTAGGAGCCAATATGAGCATCCAGGTTCTGCTATTGGTTATTGACTGGAGATGTGTCTCGGTCATGTCTACATAGTTCTCGAACTCGTAGGGTCCGCACGCTTAACGTTCGATGACGATTTGTATTATGAGTTATGTGATTTGATGACCAAAGTTTGCTTGGAGTCCCGGATGAGATCATGGACATGACGAGGAGTCTCAAAATGGTTGAGAGGTAAAGATTAATATATTGGAAGGTTATATTCGGACATCGGAATGGTTCCGAAGTGATTCGGGTAGTTTCCGGAGTACCGGAAGGTTACCGGAACCCTCGAGGAAGTATTGGGCCTTCATGGGCTTTAGTGGAAACAAGAGAAGGGACGCAAGGGGTGGCCGTTCCCCCCATGGCAAGTTCTGATTGGACTAGGGAGGGGGCGGCGCCCCCTCTTTCCTTCTCCCTCTCTTCCTCCTTCCCTCTCTCCCCTCTTGTAAAGGAAGGGGAGTCCAACTAGGATTGGGAATCCTAGTTGGACACCCCTATGGCGCGCGCCCCCCTTGGCCGGCCTCCTCCTCCCCCTCCTTTATATACGTGGGAAGGGGGGCACCCCAAAGCACAACAGATAATCTCTTAGCCGTGTGCGGTGCCCCCCTCCATAGTTTAACACCTCGGTCATATCGTGTAGTGCTTAGGTGAAGCCCTACGCCGGTAACTTCATCATCACCGTCGCCATGCCGTCGTGCTGATGGAACTCTCCCTCATCCTCAACTGGATCAAGAGCTCGAGGGACATCATCGTGCTGAATGTGTGCTAAACAGGAAGGTGTCGTACATTCGATACTTGGATCGGTTGGATCGTGAATACATTCGACTACATCAACCGCGTTACTAAACGCTTCTGCTTTCGGTCTACGAGGGTACGTTGACAAACTCTCCCCTCTCGTTGCTATGCATCTCCTAGATATATCTTGCGTGATCGTAGAATTTTTTTGAAATACCGCGTTCCCAACAACCCTTGAGGTGAATACGTTGGGAGGCGAAATTATAAGCCCCTATCTTTCAATGTGTCCGGTTGAAACGTTTTGCTCATGTGTATGAGGTGAGTGTTAGCAATCATAGAAGACTATATGATGGTTGAGTATGTGGAGTTCTTACTTAGACTCTGTTGAATAAGTTGAATTACAATTGCTTGGTGACTGAGAACATAGGTTGTTGAGTTTCAAGAGAATTCGTTGTTTGAACCTTTACATGTGAATTGGTTGCTACTTTAACATGAGAAGTTTTATAGGAAAGAATTGCTTTTATGATGCTAGGAAAAGTGATTGAAATTACCATTGATCAAACTTATGCACTTTGCTAGCATTCACACATCATAAATTATTTCTTTTATCATTTACCTACTCGAGGACGAGTAGGAATTAAGCTTGGGGATGCTGATACGTCTCCAACGTATCTATAATTTATGAAGTATTCATGTTGTAATATTATCATTCTTAGATGTTTTAAAATCATTTCATAGCAACTTTATATCATTTTTGGGACTAACCTATTGACCCAGTGCCTAGTGCCAGTTGCTGTTTTTTGCTTGTTTTTTACATCACAGGAAATCCATATCAAACGGAGTCCAAACATGGTGAAAATTTTTGTGGTTTTTTTATGGACCAGAAGACATCCCATGGGCCAGAGCAGCACCTGGGGGTGCCCCAAGGGGGGACAACCCACCAGGGCATGCCTGGGGGCCTAGGCGCGCCTAGGTGGGTTGTGCCCACCTTGGTGGCCTCCCGCACCATCTCTTCGCCCTATAAATTGTTAAATATTCCAAAACTCTCGGGGGTAACCCTAGATGAGAAGTTCCACCGCCACAAGCCTCCATAGCCACCGAAAAGCAATCTAGACCCCATTCCGGCACTCCGCCGGAGGAGTAAATCATCATCGGTGGCCATCTTCATCATCCCGGTGACCACCATGATGAGGAGGGAGTAGTCCACCCTCGGGGCTGAGGGTTTGTACTAGTAGCTGTGTGTTTAATCTCTCTCTCTCTCTCGTGTTCTTCAGATGGCATGATCTTGATGCATCGCGGGCTTTGTCAATATAGTTGGATCATATGGTGTTTTCCCCTCTCTATCTTGTTGTGATGAATTGAGTTTTCCCTTTGACATTTCGTTTTGTCGGATTGAATACTTTTATGGATTTGAGACCACTTGATATATGTCTTGCATATGAATACCCGTGTTGACAATGGGGTATTATATTGATTCACTTGGTATATGTCTTGGCACTCAACTTGCGGATTCCCGAGAGACATTGGGGTAATCTATGCATATGGGTTGATGCACGTTCTCGTCTTTTGTTTCTCCGGTAGAAATCTTGGGGCACTCTTTGAGGTTCTTTGCATTGGATTGAGTATTATGAATCTGAAATTATTTGGTGTTATTTTAGTATGAACTCTTGGATAGATCAATCGAAAATAATATCTTCGAGGTGGTTTCGTACCCTACAAACGATTTCTTCTTATGTTCTCCGCTAGATAGGGACTTTGGAGTGATTCTTCATCGCACGTTGAGGGATGGTTATATGATCCAATTGTATTATCATTGTTGAGAGATCGCACTAGCAAAAGTACGGACTCTAGGCCTCATTTTCAAGCATTGCAATACCGTTTTTGCTCCGTTTTATCAATTGCTACCTTGCTGTTTTTTATTGTTCTTATTACAAAAATCAATATGTACTATCCATATTACACTTGTATCACCATCTCTTCGCCGAACTAGTGCACCTATACAAATTACCATTGTATTTGGTGTGTTGGGGACACAAGAGACTTTTTATTTTTTTGGTTGTGGGGTTGTTTGAGAGAGACTATCTTCATCCTACGCCTCCCACAGATTGATAAACCTTAGGTCATCCACTTGAGGGAAAATTGCTACTGTCCTACAAAACTCCGCGCTTGGAGGCCCAACACGTGCCTACGAGAATAAAGTTGTGTAATAGACATCAGGATAGACCAGCCCACAAGGGGCTGGAGCCTTATGGTTGTCTCTTTATTGTATGAAATGCGAACGCCATGTAACTGTTTTACTTTATCACTATGCGTTAGCGATAGTTGTAGAAGCAATAGTTGGCGAGATGACCACGACACTACGATGGATATCAAGGTGTCAAGGCGGTGACGATGGAGATCATGACGGTGCTTTGGAGATGGAGATTAAAAGCACACGATGATGATGGCCATATCATGTCATTTTTTATTGCATGTGATGTTTATCTTTTATGCATCTTGTTTTTCTTAGTATGGCGGTAGTATTATAAGATGGTCCCTCACTAAAATTTCAAGGTATAAGTGTTCTCCCTGAGTATGCACCGTTGCGACAGTTCGTCGTGCTGAGACACCACGTGATAATCGGGTGTGATAGGCTCTACATTCACATAAAACGGGTGCAAGACAGTTTGCACATGCAAAATACTCGGGTTAAACTTGACGAGCCTAGCATGTACATACATGGCCTCGAAACACTGGAGACCGAAAGGTCAAATGTGAATCATATAGTAGATATGATCAACATAGAGATGTTCTCCATTGATGACTACTCCATCTCACATGATGGCTAGACATGGTTTAGTTGATTTGGATCACGTAATCATTTAGATAACTCGAGGGATGTCTATCTAAGTAGGAGTTCTTAAGTAATTTTATTAATTGAACTTAATTTATCATGAACTTAGTCCTGATACTATTTGCAAATTATGTTGTAGATCAATAGCTCGCGTTATAGCTCCCTTTTGTTTTTGATATGTTCCTAGAGAAAAATAAGTTGAAATATGATAGTAGCTGAGGGAGTCCTGGATTAGGGGGTCTCCGGACAGCCGGACTATATCCTTTGGCCAGACTGTTGGACTATGAAGACACAAGATTGAAGACTTCGTCCCGTGTCCGGATGGGACTCTTACTTGGCGTGGAAGGCAAGCTAGGCAATACAGATATGTATATCTCCTCCTCTGTAACCGACCTTGTGTAACCCTAGCCCCCTCCGGTGTCTATATAAACCGGAGGGTTTTAGTCCGTAGGACAACATACAATCATACCATAGGCTAGCTTCTAGGGTTTAGCCTCTCCGATCTCGTGGTAGATCAACTCTTGTACTACTCATATTATCAAGAATAATCAAGCAGGACGTAGGGTTTTACCTCCATCAAGAGGGCCCGAACCTGGGTAAAACATTGTGCCGCCTGCCTCCTGTTACCATTCGCCTTAGACGCACAGTTCGGGACCCCCTACCCGAGATCCGCCGGTTTTGACACTGACAGTAGCAATGATGCGGACTAGGTCCGCGATCTGAGGATTATCCTCATTACTACACAGAAGAATTATGTCCTTGATGCACCGCTAGGTGACAAACCTATTGCAGGAGCGGATGTCGATGTTATGAATGTTTGGCAAGCTCGGTATGATGACTACTTGATAGTTTAGTGCGCCATGCTTTATGGCTTAGAATCGGGGCTGCAAAACGTTTTTGAACGCCACGGTACATATGAGATGTTCCAAGAGCTTAAATTGGTATTTCAGACTCATGCCCATGTCTGGAGGTATGAGACCTCTGACAAATACTTTGCCTACAAGATGGAGGAGAATAGCTCAGCTAGTGAGCATGTGCTCAGAATGTCCGGGGTACTACAATCGCTTGAATCAAGTGGGAGTTAATCTTTCAGATAAGATAGTGATTGACAAAGTTCTCTAGTCACTATCACCAAGCTACTAGAACTTCATGATGGACTATAATATGCAAGGGATGACGAAAATGATTCCCGAGCTCTTCACGATGCTGAAATCGGTGATGGTAGAAATCAAGAAAGAGCATCAAGTGTTGATGGTTAACAAGACCACTAGCTTCAAGAAAAAGGGCAAGTGAAAGAAAGGGAACTTCAAGAAGAATGACAAGCAAGTTGCCACTCCCGTGAAGAATCCTAAAGCTAGACCTAAGCCTAAACTGAGTGCTTCTACTGCAAAGGGAATAGTCACTGGAAGCGGAACTACCCCAAATACTTGGCGGATAAGAAGGATGGCAAAGTGAACAAAGGTATATTTGATATACATGTTATTGATGTGTACTTTACTAGAGTTCATAGTAACCCAGGGTATTTGATACCAGTTCAGTTGCTAAGATTAGTAACTCAAAACAGGAGTTGCAAAATGAACAGAGACTAGTTAAGGGCGAGGTGACAATGTGTGTTGGAAGTGATTCCAAGGTTGATAAGATCACCATCGCACACTCCCTCTACCTTCGGGATTAGTGTTGGACCTAAATAACTATTATTTGGTGTTTGCGTTGAGCATGAATATGATTGGATCATGTTTGCGATACATTTATTCATTTAGGTCAGAGAATAATTGTTGTTCTGTTTACATGAATAGAACCTTCTATGGTCATACACCCAATGTAAATGGTTTATTGAATCTCGATCGTAGTAATGCACATATTCATAGTATTGATGCTAAAAGATGCAAAGTTGATAATGATAGTGCAACATATTTGTGGCACCGCCGTTTAGGTCATATTGGTGTAAAGCACATGAAGAAACTCCATGAAGATGGGCTTTTGGAATCACTTGATTATGAATCATTTGATACTTGCGAACCATGCCTCATGGGAAAGATGACTAAAACTCCATTCTCTGGAACAATGGAGCGAGCTAATGACTTATTGGAAATGTCGGCGTCCTGGGAACGGGGGTACCCAGACTTGCCTGCTTGCGGCCTAGGGCGTGGCTCCACCAGCGGCCTGGTACGGCCCATCTTCATCAACAAGTACTCAAGACCCTCGCGAGGGGCCAAGCCTCGTGAGGCGGATGACACAAGACCTCCTCAGGGGCAGCCTCACTAGGCTGGCTCGTGAGGAGCACAGAGATCAAGGCGAGGGGCACCTCATGTGGTTTCCGTGACGTGAGCCATGACGACCAAGGCCAGTCGGGCGCCAGGAGAGCACCAGCACGCGCAAAGTACTGATTGCCTCTTTGGTGCTAAATAGGAAGGTGCAGGCGAGGAGTCCTGAGGCATCAGGCAAAGGTTTCCATATCGGTGCAACGAGACCAAGACCAGCAGGATGGCAGGACGGAGGTCATCACGGAGCCCATGACGGTGTCACCACCACAGCCTTTGGCAGGTGAAGACCACCTTTTGTCGGGATAACTTGTACTAGCTGCCCCCCTTCAAATTTGCCGTTATGGGATCCCTTCCTGCCTAATATTTGGGAAGAGGACCCGAGCCTCTATAAATAGGACTAGCCACCACCTTAGGAGGGGGACGCATATTGGACTAGATCCATTCCACCAAGGTAACCACACAAGCTCATCGAGCTCAAGAACACCTCTCCTCAGGAGGCTGTTCTTCCCTTGTACTTGTTCATCCCTAGCCTACAAGGCAATCCACCACACCACACTGGAGTAGGGTATTACACCGGAACGGTGGCCCGAACTAGTATAAACTCTTGTGTCTCTTGTTCCTCGGGTTCGGAGAGCTAGGCTTTGAGATCGTGGCGAGAGCGTGAGCTAGGGGGAGAGAGATCTTCATGCGCACCCCAGAGTACGAACCTCAAGGGTTTTGCCGGAACCCGTAATCACACATTTGGCACGCCAGGTAGGGGTGCACTGAAGCCTCTCTTTCGTCA
Source organism: Triticum aestivum (assembly GCF_018294505.1). NCBI lineage: Eukaryota > Viridiplantae > Streptophyta > Magnoliopsida > Poales > Poaceae > Triticum > Triticum aestivum. The sequence continues at coordinate 174,737,866 of NC_057797.1, read as the reverse complement.
GCTGATCCGCCAACACCCCACGGTCTCGATGTCCAGCGACCCAAGGACCAACGCCGACCAGTGGGCTGCTTGGCCCATCAAGGCGGCACAGCTACCCAAGGAGACCTCAACTTGGCGCTCCAGTTAGCTCGCACACTGCTGAACGCCACGGGACACGGGCAGCACGAACCGACGCCTTCCACCCTCACACCGCAGCGTGCGCGGGCCGCCACAAGATCCTCAAGCTACGCAGCAACAACGGCATCACACACTCGACGGGAACATGTGAACATGCGAGCCGCGCTCATGGTGGCGCGGGAGCTGCTGCGGTGTCGGCCGATGGAGAGCGACCGCGATGCATGGCTGGAACGCGTCGTCGAGCTGCTGGATGCTGCAGCCAGGGGTACGCCGCCATTCTACTCCCTACTTACATCTCAAGTTGTGGCCAGGTCGCACGATGGGCCTTGTTGCGCCCGCGTGCTCCCAGGTGCACCAGGAGGGCTCGCTAGCGTCAGCACGACCAACGGTGCGGGACATCCGGCTGCGCCCTTGCCTCCCCTGGGTGGTGTAGGTGCGGGCGTTGCTCCTCATGGTCCCAATCGAGCGCCACCCTCTAGCCACCAGGGAGGCGCACCGGGCTCGGTGGTATGGGGAACAGGGCGCCTCAGCGGAGGTTCCAGAGAGGCAGCTCAGGAAGCCTATGTGCCCCGCATGGTGGATCAGGAGTACACGCCAGAGGACGAGCCCTGCATGTTCCTCGAGCTGGGCTGGGAAGAAGAGATGCTGGAAGCCGAGGCCTTCCATGAGACACCTAGGAGCCTCGCCAACCCCGCCAACGACAACCACCGCAGGGTACCACTGATATCTCAGGAGCAGGCTTATGCTAACCATGGGTCGCAGGTGAACCAGGCCGCAGCGGCGGACGGTGACGCAAGCGCGGCAGCCCCACTCTAGTCAGGGGCAGCGCACTAGGGGCTGCACGGAGGGGTCCGAAGCAAGGCCCTCCAACATGTCACGCGGGGCAAGGCGTCGCCCGGAGGTATGTCCTCTGCTGGGGAGGCGCCAGCGAGCCCCCCCGGCAGAGGGCCCGTGGTCGCCAAGGGCGCCACTAGCATCCCCTTTGCCCCTTGGCATCGTCCTGGTTTCTGGACGCCCCAACGGTGGTCGAGGGTGGCGCAAGGCGGGGCCCTCGTCTGGCAATATGAAGCAAGGCTCGTGCCTGTGAAGGTCTCCGCCCGTGACACTCTCACGTAATAATGAGTGGGGCTGTACACGCCCCAGAGTCTCTAGAGAGCCGCCCTCGTGCCTCGGGGGCTCCCGCCCACGTCCTAGTGGAAGCACCATGCTCAGCGCTGGCCATCGACACTGTCCCCCAATGACTATGGTCACGGCCAGCGAAAGCACTAGGCTTCGCGCTGGTGAGAAGACAAGAAGACTAGCTAGGTGCCGGACGCGGCCATTTGCTTTCAACCCCTTTTCTGTAGCTCGATTTGCCGCCTTTTGGATTTGAACTCGCAGTTGTATTTTCATTGGCAAGCATCGGGGGCATCTTTTCTCGTTCATGTTGATTTCTTGAGTTTTTTGTCTCCATGCCTTGTTTCGAGGTTAGCGCCTACTGCCCCTCCCTTATGAGCGCCTCACGAGCGGGGGCTGGGCGTGGTATGCACGCGCATCTCACTGTGGTCTAACGCTCGTCTCTCGCAAGGCCCTCTCAGGTGGACCAGCGGGCTCCTCAGAATCCCGAAACCTCGCGAGCCCGTAGAGGACTCCCCTCGGGAGAACTACACATCGACAACTACAAGGCTAGTCTGAGACCCGCCTAGATTGAGGTAAGTTACTGCAGCAAGCTCGTGGAGTAACTTGAGAACTCACAAAAGCACACCTTAAGTCCGGCTTAGGGAATAAAACAATAGTCTAATTACATGAGGGGCTCCCCTCCCCAAAATGCACTTACATCTTCGGGGGGCATGCCCAAGCTTTTTGCGCGCAGGTTCAAAACAAGGAGCGCGGGCTCAGTCAGACATGTCGCTCGCAGCATCTGCCGAATCGCTCCCGGACATGCTACTGGCGTCGTCGCCAGCGTTGTTTTCACCATCATCGACCACGTCGCCTTCATCCGCCACAACCACCACTGCGTCGTCATCAGAAGCGAAAGCTCTGACCAGAGCATCCACATTATCATCCACCCAACACGCCAGGTTGTCCCGGATAGCTTCGGGCACTGGGGCGATGGCGGCATCGAAGTCGAAGTTGGGGTCGACATTCTGAAGATGGCTGAAGACGCGGGAAAACGCGTGCCCAAGGAGGCCACGACTCTTTTTGTCAACGAGCTCACGAGCCCTCTCAGCCCGGTCCTCCAGGCACGTCACGACGTCGGTGAAGAAGCAAATATGGCCGGCATTGTCTTCTGCATGAGGATGAGGGGCGTATTCGTCGCAGATGATGCCCAGCGCCTGATTGGCCCTCACCCTGAGGTCCTGAAGCATGGGGGCGTGTTCGTGCTGCAACATTTGTTGATGGATCGCCTCCTCCCTGCTTTGCTGCGCGAGGGACTTAGCAGCGGTAACTCGCTGCTGAAGCGGGAGTAGTTCAGCACGGGCGGAGGCCAACTCGGCCTGTACGGAGATCAAGGCAGTTGTAGCGGCCTTCTCGTGCTGCTCCGCCTCAGCTAACCTCGACCTGAGGGCGGTGGTCCTGCCCTCAGCTTTGGCTTCCACGAGCTTCAGCTTCAGGTCGTACCTATTAGAAAGATTAGCGCGAGCCTCCGCCACCCTGCGGTCCACTTTGTCCTGGATCCTGGCCTGGCACGCGCTGGCGGCATCTTCCGCCTGAGCAACCTGACGCTCCCTCGTCTCCAACCACTCAATCTCGAGGCTGCGCTCTGTGGCCTCCAGCATTAGCGCTTCCTCGCGCTTCAAGATCTCCTCCTAGTCAGACGGCGCCCCCTTCATCGACGCCAAGGCAACTCTACGCGCCTCCACCTGCTGCTCCAGAGAGGCATTCAGGGCCTGGAGCTCCTGCCTGCGCTTCTCAGTGACCTTGCGGCAGTGGTCTGCCATCCTGGCCTCCTCCAAGGCTCAGGCACTGGCCTCGCACGAGGTTGCGAGGGATGCCTCAGCTTTCGCGTTGGCGCGCTCACGCTGGAGGCGCCCGAGGTTGATGGCCACCTTCAATTGACGCCATTCATCCACTAGCCGAAGACCCTCAGTTTCAAGGCGGGTGTCAACGTCCACGAGCTCTTCCCCAAGCCGGCTCAGCGCACCCATCGCTTCCCGGAAGAGATCGTGACGGACGGCACCCCACCCGCGTGCAAGCCTGAATGCACAACCGGGTCCGTCCTCCACGCCGGGAGTTGTTGAAGAAGTTTGAGGCGGCTCGCCTCCTCCCAGCAGGGGAATAGAGGCCGACGTCTTTCCAGTTGCCCTTCGGCCATCGTCGTGGGCCCGGAGAGGCGGAGGCTCGTTACCCAAAGGAGAGGCCAGAGCCGAGGCCATCCAGCCGCAGTCAATAACCATAGGAGGAGCCCTTGGCACACTTTCTGCATCCCAGGCAAGGCCGCGAAGGAAGGACAGCAAGAACGCGGGGTCGAGACGCCAAGCCGACGTGCTTGCCTCTCTGGCCAACCTCGCGCCAGTTGCGGCAGGCTGGCTTGGGCACTCAAGGTCAGCAAAGGACTCGAGGCAGGAGGAGGTTGCTTCTCGGGAGACTTAGTCGCCTTAGCAGAAGGGACCCTGAGGAACCACAATTAGGAGGGGAATCGGTACGCGAGAAATTACAAAGATAAGGTACTCACTCGTCAATAGCAATGTACTTCCTCTGCTTTAATGGCCGGAAGGCGTCACCACTGCAGCTTGGAGACCCCTTCCTCTTGCAGAGCACCACGAAGTTCGGTTAGAGCCGGCCGAAGCCCTGGACGCGGTCACCAAGGCCGGGCGCGGATGGTGTGACTCCTGGGGAGGCGACCTCAGGGGTACTGGACCGCGCGGAAACCTCGGTACTCACCTCATGGCAGTTCACCGGGGCCTCGGGAGCTCCGGCCTGAGGAGCATCGGACTGCGTCGTCCCCCAGGCCGCTTCCTTAGGACGCCTCTCTAGGGTCCCAGGGGACGGCACCTCAGGAACCCCGAGTGGTGTCGGTTCCTCAGCAGCAGCGCCACCATCGCTCGACAGCGACCGCCCCCCTGCGGCCGCTCCTGAGGCAGGCATCGTGCTCGCGGCTGGCAGGGGGGCCACGAAGACAGGGCTCTCGAGAGGCCCTTCAAGGCTAACTGGGCGTGGACCCCATTCATTGAAGAGGGGCATCTGCTTCATGAAATCCATCTCTTTCGAGCAACAGTACAGAAGACAGCCCTCCTCCGGCAGGTGGGCTGGCATCGGGTCGCCCGTCAGGAGCTCGAGCACCATGCGCCGCGCCTCAGGAGGAAGAGCCGGAGCCTGAAGCTTCGTGTGGTTCCTGTAGCTAGAGAAGGTCCACATTTGCCGAGAATGGCGCTGAAGTGGAGCAATGCGACACCAGATGAACTCCTTCACCACCATGGACGCCGTCACTCCGAGTTCCTTCAGCCTGGTAAGCCGGAGCCAGACATGGGCGAGCTGCTGATCGGTGAGCTTCGCATGCCCCCAACCGGAGCTCGGAGCGGCTGGAACCCGGGGGAGCAGCAGTAGGGGGCTGCGCACGCCAACATCCACAAACACCCACCTCTTCCTGAAGCCTCCGACAACCGGCAAGAGCTCTAAGTTGATCCCCGAACCGGCCGTCGCCGCGACGGCCTAAAGGGATACACACCCTGAGCGCTGGAGAGGATCTGCAGGTGCAACGAGAAGAAGTGGCGAAGCAGAGCCACAGAAGGGGCAATGCCCACCATGGATTCATAGATGAAGGCGAAGATAGCAAGGAGGATGATGGATTGGGGATCGAGATGCAGCGCGTTGATCTGGTAATGCAAGAGCACCGCATTGAAGAAATTGGAGTAGGGGGGAATCAAGCCTGCCCAGAGGGCATGAAGATGGATGGGGACCTCGGTGGCCCTCCTGTCAACTTCGGCGCGGGAAGCAGGCCAGGCCACCATCGCCCCCACTCATTGAAATCGGTGGCAAGTGCCGGGCGCACCTTGCCCTTCGCCTCTTGGTTGAGCACCACCGACCGCTCGATGGCGGGCTCAAAGGCCGGCATCGCGGGGGCCGAGGTATGGGACTCCTTCCTTCCCTTCTTCTTACGGCTTGGTACCATGGCGTCGGGGGGAGTTGGTGTCAGATTGGACCGGGGGAAGAGACCCGCTGCCTTCTAGAAGATGAGGGAGCGGCGGAGAGTGTTGCCTGTAAAGGGGGCGGAGCTAGGAAGACGACAGTGGTTGCCTAGCCAGGCGGAAATCGAGGCTGCATGGGGAAGTGGAGGCACCCACATTCCGCCAGTCGCCATGCGTCGATCGAGGCCGCAGGCTATTGGGGCCTGCGGGGCTTCGCCGCGAAGCCAAGTACAAGCGCGCCTTGGGCCCGGGGGCTACTGTCGGCGTCCTGGGAACGGGGGTACCCAGACTTGCCTGCCTGCGGCCCAGGGCGTGGCTCCACCAGCGGCCTGGTACAACCCATCTTCATCAACAAATACTCAAGACCCTTGCGAGGGGCCAAACCTCGCAAGGCGGACGACACAAGACCTCCTCAGGGGTAGCCTCACTAGGCTGGCTCGCGAGGAGCGGAGAGATCAAGGCGAGGGGCACCCCGTGAGGTTTCCGTGACGTGAGCCATGACTTTTAGGGAATGTAGTAATTTCAAAAAAATTCCTATGGTGATGCATAGCAACGAGAGGGGAAGAATGTTGTTCACGTACCCTCGTAGACCGTAAGCGGAAGCGTTATGACAACACGGTTGATGTAGTCGTACGTCTTCATGATCGACCGATCCTAGTATCGAAAGTATGGCAACTCCACAATCTGCACACATTCGTCTCGGTGACGTCCCACGAACTCTCGATCCAGCTGAGTGTCGAGGGAGAGCTTCGTCAGAAAAACGGCGTGATGACGGTGATGATGATGCTACAGTTACAGGGCTTCGCCTAAGCACTACGATGATATGACCGAGGTGGATTATGGTGGAGGGGGCACCAGACACGGCCAAGGGATCAATGATCAACTTGTCCATGGGGTGTCCCCCTCCCCGTATATAAAGGAGTGGAGGAGAGGGAGGGCCGGCCCTCTCTATGGCGCGCCCTAGGGGAGTCCCACTCCCTCCAGGAGTAGGATTCCCCCCTCCAAGTAGGAGTAGAAGAGGAAGGAAGGAGGAGAGAGGGAGGAAGGAAAGGGGGGCCGCCCCTCCCAATTCGGATTGGGCTTGGGGGCGCACCTCCCTATTTTTCTTTCCCTCTCCTCTATTCCATTAAGGCCCAATAAGGCCCATATACTCCCCGGGGGGTTCTGGTAACCTCTCGGTACTCCGAAAAAATGCCTGAACCACTCGGAACCATTCCGATGTCCAAATATAGGCTTCCCATATATCGATCTTTACGTATCGACCATTCCAAGACTCCTTGTCATGTCCGTGATCAAATCTGGGACTCCGAACTACCTTCGGTACATCAAAACACATAAACTCATAATACCGATCGTCACCGGACGTTAAGCGTGCGGACCCTACGGGTTTGAGAACTATGTAGACATGACCGAGACATGTCTCCGGTCAATAACCAATAGCGGAATCTGGATGCTCATATTGGTTCCTACATATTCTATGAAGATCTTTATTGGTCAAACCGCATAACGATATACGTTGTTCCCTTTGTCATTGGTATGTTACTTGCCCGAGATTTGATCGTCGGTATCTCAATACCTAGTTCAATCTCATTACCGGCAAGTCTCTTTACTCGTTCCGTAATGCTACAACCTGTAACTAACTCATTAGCTACATTGCTTGCAAGGCTTATAGTGATGTACATTACCGAGAGGGCCCAGAGATACCTCTCCGACAATTCGAGTGACAAATCCTAATCTTGATCCATGCCAACTCAACAGACACCATCGACGACACCTGTAGAGAACCTCTATAATCACCCAGTTACGTTGTGACGTTTGGTAGCACACAAAGTGTTCCTCCAGTATTCAGGAGTTGCGTGATCTCATAGTCATAGGAACATGTATTGTTATGGAGAAAGCAATAGCAACAAACTACTATCAGCGTCTGTCTTCCTCTTGAAGATCCATTTATTCTCAATGACTCACCGATCATCGGGCAGGTCAATCAAAGTCCATACTTTTTCTCATACATGGATCCCATCTCAGATTTCATGGCCTCAAGCCATTTTGCAGAATCTGGGCTCATCATCGCTTCCTCATAGTTCGTAGGTTCGTCATGGTCTAGTAACATGACTTCCAGAACAGGATTACTGTACCACTCTGGTGCGGACCGTACTCTGGTTGACCTACGAGGTTTGGTAGTAACTTGATATGAAGTTTCATGATTATCATCATTAGCTTCCTCACAAATTGGTGTAGGAATCACTAGAACTAATTTCTGTGATGAACTACTTTCCAATTTGGGGGAAGGTACAATTACTGCATCAAGTTCTACTTTCCTCCCACTCACTTCTTTCGAGAGAAACTCCTTCTCTAGAAAGGATCCATTCTTAGTAACAAAATATCTTGCCTTCGGATCTGTGATAGAAGGTGTACCCAACAGTTTCTTTTGGGTATCCTATGAAGACGCACTACTCCAATTTGGGTTCAAGCTTATCAGTTTGAAACTTTTTCACATAAGCATCGTAACCTCAAACTTTAAGAAACGACAGCTTTGGTTTCTTGCCAAACCATAGTTCATACGGTGTCATCTCAACGGATTTAGATGGTGCCCTATTTAACGTGAATGCAGCTGTCTCTAATGCATAACCCCAAAACTATAGCGGTAAATCAGTAAGAGACATCATAGATCGCACCATATCTAATAAAGTACGATTACGACGTTCAGATAGTCCATTACGCTGTGGTGTTCCGGGTGGCATGAGTTGCAAAACTATTCCGCATTGTTTCAAATGAGGACCAAACTCGTAACTCAAATATTCGTCTTCGTGATCAGATCGTAGAAACTTTTTCTTGTTATGATGATTTTCCACTTCACTCTGAAATCTTTGAACTTTCCAAATGTTTCAGACTTATCTTTCATCAAGTAGATAAATCATCCGTGAAGGTCAGAAAATAACGATACCCGCCGCGAGCCTCAACACTCATCAGACCGCATACATCAGTATGTATTATTTTCAATAAGTTAGTTGCTCGCTCTATTGTTCCGGAGAATGGAGTCTTAGTCATCTTGCCCATGAGGCATGGTTCACAAGCATCAAGTGATTCATAATCAAGTGATTCCGAAAGCCCATCAGCATGGAGTTTATTCACGCGCTTTACACCAATATGACCTAAATGGCAGTGCCACAAATAAGTTGCACTGTCATTATTAACTTTGAATCTTTTGGCTTCAATATTATGAATATGTGTATCACTATGATCAAGATTCAATAAACCATTTATATTGAGTGTATGACCGTAGAAGGTTTTATTCATTTAAATAGAAGAACAATTATTCTTTGACTTATATGAATAGCTGTATTGCAATAAACACGATCCAATCATATTCATGCTCAATGAAAACACCAAATAACATTTATTTTAGGTTCAACACTAATCCCGAAGGTAAAGGGAGTGTGCGATGGTGATTTTATCTACCTTGGAATCACTCCCAACACACATCATCACCTCACCCTTAACTAGTCTCTGTTTATTTTGCAACTCCCGTTTCAAGTTACTACTCTTAGCAACTGAACTAGTATCAAATACTGAGGGGTTTGCTATAAACACTAGTAAAGTACACATCAATAACATGTATATCAAATATACCTTTATTCACTATGCCATCCTTCTTATCCGCCAAGTATCTAGGGCAGTTCCACTTCCAGTGACCATTTCCTTTGCAGTAGAAGCACCTAGTTTTAAGCTTGGGTCTAGCTTCGGCCTTCTTCATGGGAGTGGCAACTTTGCTTGCCATTCTTCTTGAAGTTCCCTTTCTTTCCTTTGCCCTTTTACTTGAAACTAGTGGTCTTGTCAACCATCAACACTTGATGCTTTTCTTGATTTCTACCTTCGCCGATTTCAGCATCGCGAAGAGCTCGGGGAATCGTTTTCGTCATCCCTTGCATATTATAGTTCATCACGAAGTTCCAGTAACTTGGTGATAGTGACTAGAGAACTCTGTCAATTACTATCTTATCTGGAAGATTAACTCCCACTTGATTCAAGCGATTGTAGTACTCAGACATTCTGAGCCCATGCTCACTGATTGAGCTATTCTCCTCCATCTTGTAGGCAAAGTACTCGTCAGAGGTCTCATACCTCTTGACTCGAGAATGAGTCTAAAATACCAATTTAAGCTCTTAGAACATCTCATATGCTCCGTGGCATTCAAAACGTTTTTGAAGTCCCGGTTCTAAGCCGTAAAGCATGGTGCACTAAACTATTAAGTAGTCATCATACCGAGCTTTGCCAAACGTTCACAACGTGTGCATCTGCTCCTGCAATAGGTCTGTCACCTAGCGATGCGTCGAGGACATAATTCTTCTGTGCAGCAATGAGGATAATCATCGGATCACAGACCCAGTCTGCATCATTGCTACTATCATCTTTCAACATATTTTTCTCTAGGAACATATCAAAAATTAAATGGGGAGCTACATTGCAAGCTATTGATCTACAATATAGATATGCAAATACTATCAGGACTAAGTTCATGATAAATTAAAGTTAAATTCATCATATTACTTAAGAACTCCCACTTAGATAGACATCCCTCTAGTCATCTAAATGATCAATCAATTCAAATCAACTAAACCATGTCCGATCATCACATGAGATGGAGTAGTTTTCAATGGTGAACATCACTATGTTGATCATATCTACTATATGATTCATGCTCGACCTTTCGGTCTCCAGTGTTCCGAGGCCATATCTGCATATGGTAGGCTCGTCAAGTTTAACCCGAGTATTCCGCGTGTGCAAAACTGGCTTGCACCCGTTGTATGTGAACGTAGAGCTTATCACACTCGATCATCACGTGGTGTCTCGGCACGATGAACTGTTGCAGCGGTGCATACTCAGGGAGAACACTTATACCTTGAAATTTAGTGACAGATCATCTTATAATGCTACCGCCGTACTAAGCAAAATAAGAAGCATAAAAGATAAACATCACATGTAATCAAAATATATGACATGATATGGCCATCATCATCTTGTGCCTTTGATCTCCATCTCCAAAGTACCGTCATGATCTCCATCGTCACCGGCATGACACCATGATCTCCATCATCTTGATCTCTATCAACGTGTCATCACATGGTCGTCTCGCCAACTATTGCTTTTGCAACTATTGCTATCGCATAGCGATAAAGTAAAGCAATTGTATGGTGCTTGCATCTTATGCAATAAAGAGACAACCATAAGGCTTCTGCCAGTTACCGATAACTCCATTACAAAACATAATCATCTCATACAATAAAATTTAGCATCATGTCTTGACCATATCACATCACAACATGCCCTGCAAAAACAAGTTAGACGTCCTCTACTTTGTTGTTGCAAGTTTTACGTGGCTACTACGGGCTGAGCAAGAACCGTTCTTACCTACACATCAAAAACCACAACGCTGTATAGTGATTGCTTTTTGATCTTTAGAAAGAACCCTGTTCATTGAATCCGATTCAACTAAAGTTGGAGAAACAGACAACCACCAGCCACCTATGTGCGAAGCACGTCGGTAGAACCAGTCTCGCGTAAGCGTACGCGTAATGTCGATCTGGGCCGCTTCATCCAACAATACCGCCGAATCAAGAAACAACTAGTGACAACAAGCAATATGTATATACCCACGCCAACAACTCCTTTGTGTTCTACTCGTGCATATAACATCTACGCATAAACCTGGGTCTGATGCCATTGTTGGGGAACGTAGTAATTTCAAAAAAATTCCTACGCACACGCAAGATCTTGGTGATGCATAGCAATGAGAGGGGAAGACTGTTGTCCATGTACCCTCGTAGACCATAAGAGGAAGCATTATGACAACACAGTTGATGTAGCCATACGTCTTCACGATCGACCGATCCTAGTACCGAAAGTACGGAACCTCCGCGATCTGCACACGTTCGGCTCGGTGACGTCCCACAAACTATCGATCCAGCTAAGTGTCGAGGGAGAGCTTCGTCAGCCTACAAGGCAATCCACCACACCACCCTGGAGTAGGGTATTACACCGCAATGGTGGCTCGAACCAGTATAAACTCTTGTGTCTCTTGTTCCTCGGTTTCGGCGAGCTAGGCTTTGAGATCGTGGCGAGAGTGTGAGCTAGGGGGAGAGAGATCTTCGTGTCCACCACAGAGTTCAAACCTCAAGGGTTTTGCCAGAACACATAATCCGACAGGAAATAATACATACCGATGTATATGGTCCGATGAGTGTTGAGGCACGCGGTGGGTATCGTTATTTTCTGACCTTCACAGATGATTTGAGCGGATATGGGTATATCTATTAATGAAACACAAGTCTAAAACATTTGAAAAGTTCAATGAATTTCAGAGTGAAGTGGAGAATCATCGTAACAAGAATATAAAGTTTCTATGATCTGATCGCAAAGGCGAATATTTGATTTACGAGTTTGGCCTTCATTTAAAACAATGTGGAATAGGTTCACAACTCATGCCTCCTGGAACACCATAGCGTAATGGTGTGTCCAAACATCGTAACTGTACTTTATTAGATATGGTGTGATCTATGATGTCTCTTACTGATTTACCACTATTATTTTGGGGTTATGCATTAGAGACAGCTACATTCACTTTAAATAGGGCACCGTCTAAATTCGTTGGGATGACACCGTATGAATTATGGTTTGGCTAGAAACCTAAGCTGTCGTTTCTTAAAGTTTGGGGTTGCGATGCTTATGAGAAAAAGCTTTAGCCTGTAAAGCTCGAACCCAAATCGGAGAAGTGCATCTTCATAGGATACCCAAAATAAACTGTTGGGTACACCTTCTATCACAGGTCCGAAGGCAAGATCATTGTTGCTAAGAATGGATCCTTTCTAGAGAAGGAGTTTCTCTCGAAAGAAGTGAGTGGGAGGAAAGTAGAACTTGATGAGGTAATTGTACCTTCTCTCGAATTGGAAAGTGGCTCATCACAGAAAACCGTTCCAGTGATGCCTACACCAACTAGAGAGGAAGCTAATGATAATGATCATGAAACTTCAGATCAAGTTACTAACGAACCTCGTAGGTCAACCAGAGCACATTCCGCACCAGAGTGGTACGGTAATCCTATTCTGGAAGTCATGTTACTAGACCATGACGAACCTATGAATTATGAAGAAGCAATGATGAGCCCTGATTCCGATAGATGGCTTGAGACATGAAATCTGAGATAGGATCCATGTATGAGAACAAAGTATGGACTTTGGTTGACTTGCCCGACGATTGGAAAGCCATAGAGAATAAATGGATCTTCAAGAAGAAGACTGATGCTGATGGTAATGTTGCTGTCTACAAAGCTTGACTTGTCACAAAAGGTTTTCGAAAAGTTCAAGGCGTTGACTATGATGAGATTTTCTCACTCATAGAGATGCTTAAGTCTGTCCGAATCATGTTAGCAATTGCCGCATTTTATGAAATTTGGCAAATGGATGTAAAAATTGCATTCCTTAATGGATTTCTTAAAGAAGAGTTGTATATGATGAAACCAAAAGATTACTGACTCTAGTGCAAGTGGGATACTGAAGGAAATATGCCCTAGAGGCAATAATAAAGTTTTTATTTTATATTTCCTTATATCATAATAAATGTTTATTATTCATGCTAGAATTGTACTAACTGGAAAGTTGATACATGTGTGGATACATAGGCAAAACACCGTGGCCCTAGTAAGCCTCTACTAGACTAGCTCGTTAATCAAAGATGGTTAAGTTTCCTAACCATAGACATGTGTTGTCATTTTACGAACGGGATCACATCATTAGGAGAATGATGTGATGGACAAGACCCATTCGTTAGCTTAGCATAACGATCGTTCAGGTTTATTGCTATTACTTTCTTCATGTCAAATACATATTCCTTCGACTATGAGATTATGCAACTCTCGGATACCAGAGGAATGGCTTGTGTGCTACCAAACGTCACAAAGTAACTAGGTGATTATAAAGATGCTCTACAGGTATCTCCGAAGGTGTTTGTTGGGTTGGCAAAGATCGAGATTAGGATTTGTCACTCCGAGTATCGGAGAGGTATCTCTAGGCCCTCTTGGTAATACACATCATAAGAAGCCTTGCAAGCAATGTGACTAATGAGTTAGTTGCGGGATGATGTATTACGGAATGAGTAAAGAGACTTGCTGGTAATGAGATTGAACTAGGTATGAAGATACCGACGATCGAATCTCGGGCAAGTAACATACCGATGGACAATGGGAATAACGTATATTGTCATAATGGTTCGATCGATAAAGATCTTCATAGAATATGTAGGAGCCAATATGAGCATCCAAGTTTGGTTACTGACCAAAGAGGTGTCTCAGTCATGTCTACATAGTTCTCGAACCCGTAGGGTCCGCACGCTTAACGTTTGATGATGATTTTGTATTATACGAGTTATGTGATTTGGTGACCGAATGTTGTTCAGAGTCCCGGATGAGATCATGGACATGACGAGGAGTCTCGAAATGGTGGAGAGGTAAAGATTGATATATAGGACGATAGTATTTGGACACCGGAAGTGTTCCGAAGGGTATCAGGTACATATTGGGTCACCAAAAGGGGTTCCGGGCACCCCCGGCAAAGATATGGGCCTTATGGGCCAAGAGAGGGACAGACCAGCCCACAAGGGGCTGGTGTGCCCCCATATAGGAGGAGAAGGAAAGAGGGGAAGGGATAAGGAAAGGGGAGGATTCGGCCTCCCCCTTCCTCCCCTCCCCCTCTCTTTCCTTTCCCCTCCGGTTAATAAGGAAGGGGGGGCCAATTGGGATAGGAACCCCAAGTAGGATTCCTCCTACTTGGGGCGCCCCATGGCAGCTCCACTCCCCCTACCACCTATATATACGTGGGGAGGGGCGCCTAGAACATGCACCAACAATTGTTAGCCGTGTGCGGTGCCCCCCTCCACAGTTTATGGCTCCGGTCATATCTTCGTAGTGCTTAGGCGAAGGCCTGCGCGGATCACTTCACCATCACCGTCACCACGCCGTCGTGCTAACGGAACTCTTCCTCGACACTTTGCTGGATCAAGAGTCCGAGGGACGTCATTGAGATGAACATGTGCGGAACTCGGAGGTGTCGTACGTTCGATGCTTGATCGGTCAAAACAAGAAGAAGTTCGACTACATCAACCATGTTGTCAAACGCTTCCGCTTTCGTTCTACGAGGGTACATGGACACACTCTCCCCCTCTCGTTGCTATGCATCTCCTAGATAGATTTTGCGTGAACGTAGGAATTTTTTGAAATTGCATGATGTGTTTCCCAACACTCAATGCTTAGGTATACTATTGAGAGGGATATTTGTGGTGTGATGTCCGGTTAGGAGGAGAAAAAGGAGAAAGAGGAGAGGGGGACATGCATGTGTAGAGAGAAAAAAGAGAGGAGGACCAGACAGAGGCTTTTGGTTGGTCAAGTGGATGTCCGGACTCCGGTATAGCTCCCCCACGTTTGTGTCCACTTTGCCGGAAAACGAACGCCTGGACCGCTTTGCGGACTGATGCAGGTCCGCGTCGGATTGCAAAAGTGAACAAAAGTGTCCGGTCGGACATATACCGGCGTTTTTGAGGGTCTCCCTTGGAGATGACCTAACCCATGTACTTGGTATATTATTTTATTTTAAAGAAAAAGAAAATGAAGTTATTGAGAAAAAGTTTATGGATGGGTTGGGTAGAAATGTTAGTGAAATCTTGTGATGTGTGTGAGGCTTGATGCACTTGGAGGCAACAGAAAAGAAAACATATCCTCAAGTCTTAACTCCAAAGCGTCATTCAAATAAAGATCCAAATAAACTCTAAATAAAACCAAGTCAATTTTTTAAAAGAGCCAAAATCTAGGGTGTTACAGTCCATTCATTTTTCCTTCTCATTTGACTTATTGACCATGACGATTTGTCTAGACTTCCGTTGATTGGCTTGATCCTTGTTGATTGAGTTGGACTTTTGTTAACCACCTTGGACCTTGTTGGTTAGTTTTAACTTTGGTTGACTAGCCCCACGGGAACAGATGGGACCCCTAGGTAGGATTTTTTTCCTTAACTGGAGTTCCCTTAAGTTGGAGTCACAAAAGTCACCACTTGTGAGTGCGGGTCAACAATTTCTTGTCATTAGAGGCCCCAAAGGGTGAGTGCGGGTCAACGATAACTTTTTCCTGAAAATCATATACGCGGAATATAGAAAACATGCTAATCTTATTTTGCAAATCGTTGTTGCATGATTGGGGTGTGTGATGTTCACATACCTAGTCGCAACCATGTAATCGCCTCCTGCACAAAACCTCTGTAAATCACTCGAAATACATTATAATTTTAGTGAAAATGGTCCGGGCCTGCTTTTCCTCCCTAGCACCATCAATCATTATTAACCCTGAAGATCTATCGTTGCCATTCTCCATTTCCCCCCTATTGAGTTCTTCCAAAAGCTATGTTTTTCCTTACATAAGGTTTTTAACAAGGCAATACATGTAATGCAACCTGCACTTGCAAAACACATTTTTCCCATTAGGTTCTTAGAAGGAACTTTGATGAGGCACTATCTGTCTAATCATGAACCTACTAGCATTAGTTAATAAGGCTAATTAAGCATATGGAATTTCCTACTAGCATCAGTTTGTGTATGGAGATCCTCAACCACTAATATGATAATGGAGCACCAAATTTACCATTTTCACATTTTGGCTATGAAGGTGCTCGAAAGCAGATTTATTAATACATTTCAAAAGTAAACTAACAAATCGTATGCTGAATCCTATGAGGTTCTCATTTTATATGAAGAAAGGCTTCACTTTCAAATTCTCATGTTTCTTGGATACTCGAGAATGATATGAGAGAAAACCACTCATATAGTTTAGTTGTTGACTGCATGGGCATGTATCTGCAAGCAACCTACATCTGATCACCCTGTCCTCGATTTAAGAACCACAAATTCAAATGATACTTAGCATTTACCCCCTTTTTTACTATCTTTGCAGCCAAAGGACTTACAACCGGATACAAATAGGGAACTATTAGGCATCAGCCTACTGATTTTTAGTACATATCAGATTGGTCTGTGGCCATTCGATAGAAGTATGCACATCGTCCGATCCACCAGCAAACTCCCTAGTGTGAGTCCATTTCATGCAGATTTGGCAGTAATTGCAATTAATTCATTTCCTAACAATTCTCCCTGAAATCAAGGCGTAGTTATTTAAATATATTTATTCATAGTAATTTAAAGATATTTTATTTGTTTCCAATTATAAGGACCCTTGCTTCCTAAAAATTTCTTCCAAACAAGATCTTTGCTTCCTAAAAATTATTTGGGTCATACAAAGTTTTCAATCCAAGGATTATTTTTGTTTGCTTCCTACGTTGTTCTCAATTGTGATGATCCTTGCTTTCGAAGATTCAGTTTAGTTTGCTTCCGAAGCTTTACCCTTATTGTTTTGGACTGTTTTGTTTCGATCAAATTATTTCCATGTTGTCTTGATTAAATTGGTTTCATACGGTTAGAATTTGCATGGAATCTGGAGACTGCTTTGGTCTTGGTATACTAGTTTGAGATTGTCTTAGAGCATCTCTAGCAGACCCCGTATAATGCCCCGACCTGCAAAATAACCGCAAAATACGGGTCCGTGCGTAAAATGCTGCCTGACTAGACCCCGCAAATGCGTCCGACCCGCAATTTTTTTGAGGGGTGCGACAAAATCCCATCCCCAACCCGCGAAAACGCAGGTTTCCGCCTCGCCGCAATGGTGCCCTGTATCCCAGCAAAGCGGTTGGCGGGAGGGTGTAGGATCGAAAGTAGGTCTAGAGGGGAGGGGTGATTATACTACGTGACCAAATAAAAATCTATTCGTTTCCCAATTTTAGTTGTGGACAAACTTTAGCTATTTGCACAAGTCAAGCAATCAACCTACACAAGCAATTCTAAGAGTATAGCAGCGGAATGTAACACATTGCATATGAAGGTAAAGGGAAAGGTTTGGAGAAGGCAAATGCAATGTAGACGCGAAGATTTTTGGCATGGTTCCGATATGTGGTGCTATCGTATGTCCACATTGATGAAGACTTCAACCCACGAAGGGTAACGGCTGCGCGAGGGCTCCACCCACGAAGGGTCCATGAAGAAGCAACCTTGTCTATCCCACCATGGCCATCGCCCATGAAGGACTTGCCTTACTCGGGTAGATCTTCATGAAGTAGGCGATCTACTTGCCCTTCCAAACTTCTTGGTTCAACTCCACAACATATCTGAGGATCCCAATCGATAACTAACCAATCTAGGAGAGACCACTCTCCAAAAGGTAATAGACGGTGTGTTGATGATGAACTCCTTGCTCTTGTGTTTCAAATGATAGACTCCCCAACACTCAACTCTCTCTCACAGATTTGGATATGGTGGAAATATGATTTGAGTGGAAAGAAACCTGGGGAAGGCTAGAAATCAAGATTCTTGTGGTAGGATTGGTATATCTTGATCTCAACACATGAGTAGGTGCTTCTATCTTAGAAAATGTATGCTGAAAGTGTAGGCATGTTCTGATGGCTCTCTCCACAAATGAAGAGGGGGTGGAGGGGTATATATAGCCTCCACACAAAATCCAACCGTTACACACATTTGACCCAACTCGATCAGACCGAATAGAAGAACTCGGTGAGACCGATTCAGTTCAAATTCTGAACGTTAGGAAGCTTAGTGGGACAGACTAGAACAACTCGGTGTGACCGATGTGCTAGGGCTTAGGGAAAACATCAACTCGGTGGTGCCGATTGCATCAACTCGATGAGACCGAAGTGAAGCAATAAGCAACAAAGCGATTGTCAAGCCAACTCAGTGGGACCGATTTCATTCACTCAGTGAAACCGAAAGAATGCAACAAGTCACAGGGAATCAGCAATGCCATCTCGGTGAGACCAAGATCTGTATCGGTGTGACCGAACTATTAGGGTTTCTGGCAACGGCTATGTCATATGAACTCGCTGGCTCCGGATAGGATGAATTGGTTGGGCCAAGTTTGACTTTGGGTTTTGGACATATTTGGAGTGAGAAAGTGGTTGAGTGCTTTGCAGCAATATCACTAAGCACTTTGAGCAAGCAAGTCGTTAAGCAACACCTCACCCCCATTTAATAGTATCGGCTTTCCAATGGACTCAATGTGATCTTGGATCACTAAAAATATGAAGAGTCTTGAGATTTTGCCAATATGTTTCGTTAGCATTTTGAGGGGTCCATATCTCTAGTCCATGCCATGCCATTCATTGAACTTTCTGAAATATTAAACCTGAATGATCATTAGTTCAATGAGCTATATATGTTATTATGAATTACCAAAACCACCCAGGGATTAGTTGCACTTTCAATCTCACCCTTTTTGGTAATTTATGACAACGTATAGGTCAAAGCGTCGACAAAAGATAAAGGATGAAATACATCGTTGCTTTGAGAAGTATGTGATAAGCAAGAGCACCCCCTAAATTTGTGCATTATTTAAAATTTGTGTTTGAATGCAAATGCACAATTGATTAGGATCATGGGTCACTCTTCCATGTCACATACATCTTGGTGGAGCGCACAAAATGATAAGAATGAAATAACATGCACTCATCACCAAAGATACAAGTGATTGATCATACACAAATAATCATAAATATAGACATGCAAGCACACATTAATCATAGTATGATCAAACACATGATCACACAAGGTATCTCACGAGCATAACACACAAGTAGCATAAGTAGCAACAACCAACCAAAGCAAAGTAGCAAGGCATATAAGAACCAACAAAGAAGCAAAAGACTCTCTCTCTCTCTCTCGAAGCGTATGATCTATACACTTTTCCCCCTCTGGGAACAAGTTACCAAAAAGTTTGAAAACATATAGTGCTATGTGGCACTCTAGGCACAATCTTTGGGAGCTGCTTAAGGGGTCTTCTGGCTTGTAGCTCCGGTGTGCGTAGACGGTGTTGAGAGGAGTCCATCAACAAATGCTTCAGTTGATGTTTGTGGAGTTGACATTGGAGGGGCAACTGTGGCAGTGGTGGCAGTGCAGAAATGGGCAGTCCTGGTGTCTACAACTGGCACAGTTGATGACTTTTGTGCCCTTGGCACTGACTGGAATCTGTCTGTAGTGGTTCTAGCATCATTGTCCTCAGAATCATCTCTTAGCTTCTGAACTATAGTCTGAATCTCTGTGACCTTCACATTTAGGTCATACATCTTGCTCTCAACAATCCTCTCTAAGCTCTCCTGATTCTTAGTCAAGTTGTCCAGACTCTTCTCTATCCTCAGGGTTGCTTCCAGCAGGTATGTGGGTTGATCTTGTTTGGTCTTGAGATTCACAATCGATGCATCTCGAGCACTTGCTGCCTTTGCCACTTTTGCAACGTTTGCCTTCTCAATCTTCCCTTGGGCCTCAACAAATGTAGGATGTGATACATCCATGACAACTTCATTGTCCTCAAAATCATGCCTGAGAGGTAGATGCTCTTTGTCAAGTAGATATATCCCACTTCCAACTCCGGAATTAATCAACATCTGAATATGTGGAGCATATCCACAAGACCTCTTTTGGTCAGTCGTTGTCCTCTTGACCATCTCAACTATTAAGCTCATGACCTTGAACTTTTGGGGAACATCAAATAGGTGTAGCAAGTTGATGGAGTGGCCACGTATCATTCTGTGATCTCCTGACTTGGGCAAGAGCCCTCACTGAGCTAAACTTCTTCTTCTGACCTGTTCTAGCTATCATTGGCCTCAGACATCTCTGTAAGCTGAACCTGTGAATAGATGGATATGGGTAGAGTGGATGCGCATCACAAAACACAGCTGGTTTTTGCAAAAAAAATTGAGACAAAATCTTAAATTTAGTTTTCTGTAGAAAGCACTTTGGAGCTACCGATATGATAATCTCGGTGACACCAAAGCACACACAGAGTCTAAACGTACAAGATCGATTAGACCGAGTTGCAGTTCAGTGACTCTGAGATGCTAGGGTTTCACTAAGAGATTGCTCTCGGTCTCACCGATCAGTACATTTCGGTCAGACCGAATTGTACTTAGTGCAATGGCCAGGGCCAATCGGTGGGACCGAGAACTTCATTTTGGTCGGTCCGAGATGAGTTTGGAGGAAACCTAACCCTAAGATTTTGCATCCAATCTAATCTAGTGGAGCTTTCGTGTGGATAGGAACTTTTCAATCATGGCAAGAATACAGGCATTAACTTTGTGCATTGAATCGGATAAAGAGTTGGCATGAAAGGGTCGAACCATACCCTAACTTGGTGATGGCTCGCTACGGCGGCAATGGTGGAGGTGATTCCCGTTGACGGCGATGGAGACCTGCGACAACAGCACACAGGTGGAGACGGCGACAATCTAGAGATCAAGAGGGGCAGCAATGGGGTGGCTCGAATGTTTGAAGAAATTTCCAAACGTCAGGCCGCGGAGTATATATACCCATTGTATGCTAGTGGCGCCGAGTGGAACGGTTTGGTGGCACCAAGATGCAAAACTGCTTGCAGTTGCTGCAATTAGGTGAGACCGAAGAGTTATAATTGGTGGCACCAAGGTGAAAACCTAGATCAACCTAGTGGTTTCAGTGGGACCGAATGTGAATGTGTTGGTCTGACCGAAATTCACTAAGAGGTTTTGGAAGTTAGCCCTTGATGGATCGGTGGCTCCGAGGGCTCCTCACCCGGAGGGTCCGAAAAAGACTTGTTCAAATTTTGTGATGCAGCATGAATAGAGTTTGAGACAAGAAGAGCATAGATATATAGAGGAGGTTCTTAGGCATTGTTGTCCATCCATTTGGCCAACAAAAACCAAACAATCAAAACAACAAATGGATGTCCTCGAATTGAGAAATTATGAATAAACATGCTCACACAATAAGATAGCAAATGAAATATGTGACAAAGCATGCACAATGAATTCTAGCATCTATCAAGCAATTGGCGATGAATAGGTCATTTATATATGAGTATATTGACTTAGGAGCCAAATAAGAACATTTGATCATAGGTCATACTCATCGTTTAAGCACAAGTGGAGTTACCACTTTTACATAAAGCATTAATGTGTTCACACCATTAGAGTTGCCTTAGCTCAATTCTTAGAGCAAAGGTCCCCCTAGATGTGATATCCCCCTAAGAGGGATGAACTAACCTTGGGTTTTGTTGATGATGACTTCATGTAGATAGTGAAGATGTGGATGCTCAAAGTAGATGTAGATCATTTGGAGCAATCCATTACAGTGTTGAACTTTCAATACCTACATGGGTTAGTCCCACAAGGAACATACAAGGATATCCATAGACATAGAGTGAATTGCACATATGATGATGTCCATGAAAGCATTAGGTTACCTTGTCCCTTGTCTTACCAACAAGAGGGTTTGTGACTCCATGAACTAGTGCAAGATATGAAAGTTAATTGCACATGTCCTTGCCAAAATAAATATGAGTGAAGTATGCTGGTGGAGTCACCCTCAAGAACACTCTAGTTTTACTTCTTTGGGATCCATTTCAACTTGATGGGAATCCTTGGAGTTGTAGTCGTACTTGATGAAGTAGAACTTGACATAGTCTTGGGAACCCACTTGGCCATGGCCTTAATTTGGAGCTTCTTCAAATGAGTCAATCTCTTCTTGAAGCTTGTCCTTGCCTTTTTAGCTTGTGGTCTTGTGGTGGAAGATCATCTTGAGCTTGTGTTCCCTTGAAAGAAGTGGGGTCATACTTCGCTTGTTTAGGAGCAAACTTCGTCTTGGAGTATTGATCTTCATCCCACTCAACTCCATTGGCATTGAACTTTCGTTCAAAACCAACACCTTGATTCTTTCGGTGCCTTCCTTGCTTGCAAAATTTTTGCTCAAATTGGTTACTCTCGGCAAGGCTCTTGTAAACACCTTTTTCTATAATTCCCTTAAATAAACTATTTTCTTGCTCAAGTGTAACTTGGCTAAGAGAATCATTAGTGGAATCAAGAGAACTACTAGAAGCAACAATATTGGATTTAGCATTGTTATTGTTACTACTAGAAGAAGAATCTTTCTTGCTCTTATTGCTAGATTTAACTTGTGGCATATAAGTAGACAAGAGTAAATGCTTGGTAATATAAAAGAGTGTTTAGTTCTTTAGTTAGACGCTCAATCTCCTTATCATTTTCATTCGTTTCATCTTGATTAGCATGATTATTAGCAAGTTCATCACTAGTGTTGTCAACAAGTAAATCATCATCACCTAGCAAATCATCTTCATCACTATTGAAATCAAGATACTTGGGGTGTGATACCTTGGGGCCTTTAGCCATGAAGCATCTTCCAATTCCTTCATTTGGTGAGTCAAGTATGTCGTAGGAGTTGGCTGACACAAGTGCAAGACCGGCAACACCTTCATCTAGAGTATAGTCGGAGAGTTGGAGTGATAGCTTCTCTCGGAGTAGTTGTCAGAGTCAGAACCGGAAACCCATTCACCAACATGAGCTTGATGTCTTTGTCTTGTGTAGCTCTTTGATGACTTGTCCATCCTTTACGAATCCTAGCTTCTATGAGAGGGTCTTCGTTCATAACGATCATCTCTACTCCTTCTCTCTTGGAGGTGATTCATCTCTTCTACTCCTCCTTTTAGGTGAGTCCTCTCTTTTCTTGTAGGGAGCCGTACACTTATTGGAGTAGTGTCCGGGTCTTCCACAATTGTAGCAATTACGATCAGGACTAGAAGATCTTTTGTCATTGTAGGACCTTGACTTGGAATTTATCTCTTTGCTTCTATTCTTGTAGAATTTGTTGAAGTTCTTCACCATTAAGCTCAATTCTTCATTGGAGACTAGCTTGTCACTTGAGGTTGTAGGAGCATCACTTGAAGCTTTGTAAGCACCACTTGAATTGTTGTGGGGCTCATCCTTATCTTCGAGTGACATCTCATGAGCAATAATTCAACCAATGACTTCCGTTGGCTTGAGATGTTTGTAGTTGGGCATCATTTGGATTAATGTGCACACGGTATCATATTTTCCATCCAAGGCTCTAAGGATCTTCTTGATGATGAATTTGTCGGTCATCTCTTCACTTCCTAAGCCGACAATCTCATTTGTGATGAGAGCAAGCCTAGAGTCCATCTCGACGACTCCTTCACCATCCTTCATTTTGAACTTTTCAAGTTGACTTTCAAGCACATCCAATTTGGATTCCTTGACGGACTCGATACCTTCATGCATATCAACCAAGGTATCCCAAATTTCCTTTGCATTCTCAAGGCGACTGATTTTGTTGAATTCTTCGAGGCACAATCCATTGAAGAGAATATCACAAGCTTGAGCATAGTATTGCAACATCTTCAATTCATCCATTGTGGCTTCACGATCTTGTTCTTTTCCATCCTCTAAGTATTCACCTTGCAAGCCAATAAGAACAACATCCCAAATGGCAGGGTTATTGTCGGATCACGGGTTCCGGCAAAACCCTTAAGGTTCGAACACTGGGGTGTGCGCGAAGATCTCCCCCCTATCAATCCACGCCCTAACTTAGCTAAGATCTCATGAACTAACTCAACGAACTCGCAACACAAAGGACACAAGATTTATACTGGTTCGGGCCACCGTTGTGGTGTAATACCCTACTCCAGTGTGGTGGTGGATTGCCTCTTGGGCTGAAGACGAATAGTACAAGGGGAAGAACAGCCTCGTAAGGTCGAGGTTGAGGTGTTCTTGTGCTTGGTGAACTCTTGTGGTTGAGGATGATCTTCTCTCTCCGATCCCCCGCCTATGGAGGTGGCTAGTACTATTTATAGAGGCCTTGGTCCTCTCCCCAAATATTGAGCGGGAAGGGATCCCACAACGGCCAATTTGACAGGGGACAACTAGTACAAGCTATCCTGACAAAAGGTGGTCTTCACCTGCCAAAGGTTCTGGTGGTGACGCCGTCCTGGGCTCCATGGTGACCTCCGTCTTGCCGTCATTCTGGTCTTGGTCTCGTTGCACCAATATGGAAACCTTTGCTTGATGCCTTGGTACTCCACGCCTGCGCTTTCCCGCTTAGCACCAAAGAGGAAACAAGGACACTGCACACGCTGGCGCCCACCTGGTCTCAATCGTCATGGCTTATGTCACGAGAACCTCGCGAGGTTTTCCCGACCTTGAACTGTCCGCCCCTCACGAGCTAGCCTGGTGAGGCCGCACCCGAGGAGGTCTTGTGTCATCCGCCTCATGAGGCTTGGCCCCTCGCGAGGGTCTTGATTCCTGGTTGATGAAGATGGGCCGTACAGGCCTGCTAGCAAAGCCACGCCGTGGGCCGCAGGCAGGCAAGTCTGGAGACCCCTGTTCCCAGAACACCGACAGTAGCCCCCGGGCCCAAGGCGCGCTCGGTCTTGGCTTCGAGGCGAAGCCAAGGGTCAAGTGCAGAGCACCGCGAGCCCCAATAGCCTGTGGCCTCGGTTGACGCATGGAGGTTGATTGGACGTGGGCGTCTCCGCTTCCCCACACTGCCTCGGCAACTACCCAACATGACAAGTCCCTGCGACATGCAAGGAAAACCATCATTACCTGTGATCGTGGGGGGTGCTGGTTGGCCTTCTCCTGGTATAAATGGGAGGGGGCGGAGCCCCCGTCGCCCATCCTTCCTCTTCCGCTTCCGCTTCTTCTCCTTCCTTGCTCCTCTCCTGCCACCAATGGCGCCGTCGAGGAGGTTCACCACCACGGAGAAGGGGAAGGCCCCTCGCGAGGGGCCCGGCTCTCCGGTGCCCAAGTGAAAGCACAAGTGCTCCCTGGGTGATTTTGATAATTAATGACAACATATCTCTTGTTGGACTAATACTTTTACCTAGTATGCTTCAGACAAGTTCAACAAATTAAGTGGCATGGACTAAAGGATGTGGAACCCCTTCAAGATGCTAAGGACAAAGGATTAGCTCAAGCTTCAAGATCAAGACTCTACATTTTCTATTTTAGTGATCCAAGATCACATTGAGTCTATAGGAAAAGCCAATACTATCAAGAGGGGATGAGGTGTTGTTTGATGAGGTTCTTGCTTCAAAGTGCTTAGTGATATGCTCCAAAACCCTCAACTACCTTCCCACATCCACATATGACCTAAACCAAGAGTCAAACTCGGCCCCACCGATTCTTTCTATCCGGCGCCACCGAGTTCAGATGTCATAGCCACTGCCAGAAACCCTAATCAGTTCGGTCTCACCGATGGGATCTTGGTCTCACCGAGATGGGCTTGCAAACTCTCTGTTAGCTATTGCAATATTTTTGGTCCCACCGAGATATGCAATCGGCTCCACCGAGTTTGCTTGGCCAACTCTCTGTTTCACTTATTACCCAAATCGGTCCCACCGAGTTTGAGTAATCGGTCAAACCGAGTTCTGGATTTACCTTAACCCTAGCACATCGGTCCCACCGAGTTGATCCAGTCGGTCCCACCGAAAACCCTAACGGTCACTAGATTTGCTGAATCAGTCCGACCGAGTTTATCAATTCGGTCCCACCGAGATTGGCAAGTTGTGTGTAACGGTTAGATTTTGTGTGGAGGCTATATATACCCCTCCACCCACTCTTCATTCGTGGAGAGAGCCATCAGAACATACCTACACTTCCAATACACATTTTCTAAGAGAGAACCACCTACTCATGTGTCGAGGCCAAGATATTCCATTCCTACCATATGAATCTTGATCTCTAGCCTTCCCAAGTTGCTTTCCACTCAAATCTTCTTTCCACCAAATCCATATCCTGTGAGAGAGAGTTGAGTGTTGGGGAGACTATCATTTGAAGCACAAGAGCAAGGAGTTCATCATCAACACACCTTTTGTTACTTCTTGGAGAGTGGTGTCTCCTAGATTGGCTAGGTGTCAGTTGGGAGCCTCCGACAAAGATTGTGGAGTTGAACCAAGGAGTTTGTAAGGGCAAGGAGATCGCCTACTTCGTGAAGATCTACCGCTAGTGAGGCAAGTCCTTCGTGGGCGATGGCCATGATGGGATAGACAAGGTTGCTTCTTCGTGGACCCTTCGTGGGTGGAGCCCTCCGTGGACTCGCGCAACCGTTACCCTTCGTGGGTTGAAGTCTCCATCAACGTGGATGTACGATAGCACCACCTATCGGAACCACGACAAAAACATCCGTGTCTCCAATTGCGTTTGAATTCTCCAAACCCTTCCCTTTACATTCTTGCAAGTTGCATGCTTTACTTTCCGCTGCTCATATACTCTTTGCATGCTTGCTTGATATGTATCGTGTTTGTTAAACTTGCGCCAAAGCTCCACTTCTACTTAAAGAAATTAAAAACTACAACTTTTGGTACTTAGTGTCTAATCACCCCCTCTAGACACCTCTTCTCGATCCTTTCAATTGGTATCAGAGCATTGGTCTCCATTGCCTTGGTTTAAACACCTTTGGAGGAAGATGGATGTGTCTACTTTAGGGAGTCTTAGACATAGAGTGCCTATTCTTGATGGAGAATATTTTCATGATTGGAAAAATGAAATGCTTGAGATTTTCAATGAATATCATTTGAGCAAGTATATTGCTAGCCCTTGTGCACCTCATGTTGATCCCATTCATCCTACCCTTGATGAGTCAATTGACATGATTCGCAATCTTAGAACTGTTAATCTTATCACTAGAGGCTTGCCTGGAAACTTGATTGGATGTTTGCCTACTCTTAAGTGTTCCTACACCATATGGAAATTTCTTGAGGAACTCTTTCCAAATTATTCCTTGAAAGATCTAGATGAAATCCTCCATAAGTCTATTGCCTTGATTAAGATGAATTCCAATGATCCCAAATTTGGTGACTGCTTATTTGAGCTTACTAATCTTATGAGTGACAAAGGAGATGCTGGAATCATTAGAAATATCATTTCCAGAGCTATTAGAATTCATAAAGATAACTATAGAAATGATCATTTATCTAATGAATTACCCTCTCTAGGAATTGATCAATCACAAGATGATGTTGAACATGGATACTCTGATGAGGATGATGATGATAGTGACTATGATCTCGATGATGCGATGAGACACTTTGGTCTTATGGAAAATCTTCGCGGCTACATGGCTGGAGGAAAGGAATGGGTCCTTGATAGTGGATGTACTGATCATATGACCAGAGATAAAGACATGTTCCGTGAGCTTGCTGGAAATGACGGCCCTCGAAAGTATGTCACTTTTGGTGATAATTCAAAGGGTAAGGTGGTTGGCCTTGGTAAGGTGGCCATCTCACATGATAGCTCCATACAAAATGTCATGCTCGTTGAATCTCTTGGCTACAACTTACTTTCAGTATCTAGACTTGCTGATTTCGGTTTCAATGTCCTATTTACTGAAGTAGACTGCCAAGTGTTTCGTAGAGATAATCATAAAATGGTCTTTACCGGTATACGTAGAGGAGATCTTTACATTGTTGATTTCACTAAAAAGGCTCAACCTAGAACTTGCTTAATTGCTAAATCTTCTAAAGGCTGGTTGTGGCATAGAAGGCTAGGCCATGTGGGCATGCGAAACCTTGACAAACTCATTAAAGGAAATCATATCCTTGGCGTTAACGATGTCATATTTGACAAGGATAGACTTTGTAGTGCTTGTCAAGCAGGGAAACAAGTTGGAGGAAGTCATCCGCTAAGAACATGACCACAAGAAGACCACTCGAGCTACTTCACATGGATCTCTTTGGTCCAAATGCCTACAAGAGTCTCGGTGGTAACTCATTTGGTCTAGTCATAGTTGATGATTTTTCAAGATTTACGTGGGTGTTCTTTCTTGATGACAAATCGCAGGTCCAAAAGATCTTCAAAAACTTTGCTAGGAAGGCCCAAAATCAATTTGACGTGAAGATCAAGAAGGTTCGGAGCGACAACGGAACGGAGTTCAAGAACTCAAATGTGGACACCTTTCTTGACGAAGAAGGGATTACACATGAGTTCTCGGCTACGTACACACCTCAACAAAATGGAGTCGTTGAGAGGAAGAACCGGACTCTTATCGAGATGGCAAGAACGATGCTTGATGAGTACAAGACGCCAAAACACTTTTGGGCGGAAGCGGTTGAGACAGCTTGTCATGCAACAAATCGCTTGTATCTTCACAAGCTACTCGGCAAGATGGCATACGAGCTCCTCACCGGTAACAAACGCCAAGTTGGATACTTTCGAGTATTCGGCTCAAAGTGCTACATTCTTGATAAGCATTGTCGTTCTAAATTTGCTCCTAAGTCTCATGAAGGTTTCCTACTTGGTTATGGCTCAAACTCTCACACATACCGTGTCTACAACAATTTCACCCGAAAGGTTGAAGAAACGGTAGATGTGAAGTTTGATGAATCTAACGGCTCGCAAGTAGAGCAATTGCCAATTGATGTAGGAGACAAAGATCCCTCGGAAGAAATCCAAGACTTGTGTATTGGCAAGATTCGTCCAACGGAGATAAAGGAGAGTACCTCGTCCGCCCAAGTGGAAGCTTCTACCTCACGACAAGGTGAACCAAGAGTTGATACGGAAGCATCCACGAGTGGGACACACCAAGATGAAGAAAACGAGGAAGTGCACCAAGACGAACATCAACAACCTCCTTCTCCACCACGACAAGAGAACGACAACGCTAACAATGAAGAAGGCCAAGAAGAAGAACAAGATGAAGAAGATGTTCAACCAAGACCCAAGCAAAAGCTTTCACGAGTTCGAGCAAGAATTGCTAAAGATCATCCCGTGGAGCAAATCTACAATGATATCCAAACCGGGAGAATCACTCGCTCTAAAACTCGTTTGGCTAACTTTTGTGAACATTACTCATTCATCTCTAGAATTGAACCTATGAAGGTTGAAGAAGCATTGGAGGATCCGGACTGGATAAATGCTATGCATGAAGAGCTACACAACTTTGAGAGAAATCAAGTGTGGACATTGGTCGAGAAGCCCGACAACAACCACAACATCATCGGTACCAAATGGGTGTTTCGCAACAAGCAAGATGAAGATGGACAAGTGGTTCGCAACAAAGCACGTCTCGTCGCCCAAGGCTACACACAAGTCGAAGGTATGGACTATGGTGAGACATATGCTCCCGTTGCTAGACTTGAGTCCATTCGCATCTTACTTGCTTATGCTAATCACCATGATATCACTTTGTACCAAATGGACATTAAAAGTGCTTTTCTAAATGGTGAAATTGAGGAGGAAGTTTATGTTAAGCAACCTCCCGGCTTTGTCAATCCTAAGAAACCTAATCATGTCTACAAACTTCACAAAGCCCTTTATGGTCTTAAACAAGCTCCTAGAGCATGGTATAAATGCTTGACCAAGTTCCTTATTGAAAAAGGCTTTGAAATTGGAAAAATAGATTCTACTCTTTTTACTAAAAGGGTTAATGGAGAACTATTTGTATGCCAAATTTATGTCGATGATATTATATTTGGATCAACTAACCCTCATTTTAGTGAAAAGTTTGGGAAGCTAATGTCGGAGAAGTTTGAGATGTCTATGATGAGTGAACTCAAATTCTTTCTTGGTTTGCAAATCAAGCAAACTAAGGAAGGCACCTTTGTCTCTCAAACGAAGTACACCAAGGACTTATTCAAGAAGTTCAATATGCAAGAATGCAAAGGTATGACTACACCCATGCCTACTAGTGGACATCTTGATTTGACCAAAGATGGTGAACCGGTTGATCAAAAAGTTTACCGCTCTATGATTGGTTCATTGTTATATCTATGTGCTTCACGTCCCGATATCATGCTAAGTGTGTGCATGTGTGCACGATATCAAGCTGCTCCTAAGGAATGTCATCTTAAGGCCGTGAAGAGGATAGTGAGATACTTAATACATACACCAAATTTTGGCATTTGGTATCCAAAGGGGGCTTCCTTTGATCTTGTTGGCTACTCCGACTCGGACTATGCCGGTGACAAGGTTGATAGAAAGTCCACTTCGGGTACTTGTCAATTCCTTGGTAGATCTCTTGTGTCTTGGTCTTCCAAGAAACAAAACTCGGTATCCTTATCCACCGCCGAAGCGGAATACATTGCCGCTGGTTCATGTTGTGCTCAATTACTCTGGATGACCCAAACTCTTAAAGATTATGGGATATATGTGAAACATGTTCCATTACTTTGTGACAATGAAAGTGCTATCAAGATTGCTCACAATCCCGTGCAACACTCTCGAACTAAGCATATTGAAGTTCGTCATCATTTCATTCGAGATCACGTTGCTAAGGGTGACATAAACCTTAAGCATGTTCGCACCGATAAGCAATTAGCGGATATATTCACTAAACCACTTGATGAGAAAGTGTTTTGCAGGTTAAGAGGTGAATTGAACATCATTGATGCTTCAAACTTGGAGTAGGAACTCCATTGGATACATGCAAGACTTGAGCTTACGACTAATCACTTGATATTTCTCCTATGATGATTATCTTATGTCTTGAAAATTTGCATCTTGCATGTTATCTAACCCTTGTAGGTACTTGGATGAATCTAATTCTATGAGATTGCAACTCACTCACATCTTGAGCAATCTCTACATCACCAAGTCTCTACACAATGGTGGTTGATGACAAGGAAGCACGAAACCTTTCAAACATATCCTTTGACAAATTCTATGTTGAGTTTCATGATTGTCATGTTGGATACACAAGTGCTCTTCCTTGCGAAAACTAACCCATGTAGGTAGATGAACTCAAAATCCAAAGGGTGCTCCCAACTCTTGATGGGCTACATCAACCTTGAGCAACCCACACAAGTTCAACTACATGATCAAGATCAACACCGCCACCCAAGGTATGTTATTCCATCTTAGAGTAGCTTTACTCCAAGTCATGAGTCAAAGCAACTCGACAAGATGTGAATACATCAAGATACTTAAACGAAAAATGGTAACCCCATTTTGAGCTTAAACGATGAGTACGACCTATGATCAAGTGATCTCACTTGACTCCTAAGTCAATGTACTCTAACATAGGTGACTTTGTCACCGCCCAACTCTAGATGAAGTTCTCTTGTGTTCTTTTCTGTGTTCTTGCATTTGTCTCATGCATATTTGTTTCCCCTTTCAAAAAAACTTCATCTAGATCTTTTAGTTTCTTTTCTTTGCTTTTTGTTCTGCATTTTCTGCATCCAATTCATTGCAAATCTTTGTGAGATCTTATTTGTCAGTGAGCTGAGGTGACAAGTGTTTTTCTCTGTGATGAACTCGGTTCCACCGGTTTCATGTCTCCGGTCTAGCCGAAGATTTTCGGAGCAACCGAAGCATACAACTCGGTGACACCGATTTCACTACAGGAAAAACATTTTGCCATTTATTCCTGCTTTATTCTTGATCCAGCTCCACTCAATGAATCTTGTCCTCTGCAAGCATCACATTTACCTTAATGCTTTGTACTGTGATTCAAGGACCGAACCCATTCACAACAAATTCCAGAAGACCCTTCTTGGAAATTGATGTCAAAGGGGGAGAGAGAGATCACATCAAAGCTTAATCATATCTCTAGGGGGAGATCTCTAGGGGAGGGAATACTCCAGGAAAGAGTAATCTTCAAGGATCCCAGATGCTTGATGTTCAAGAGGAGAGATGCCACATGTCTTCTTGGGGGAAAGACATGTTCATATGTGCTTATTTGCATTAGCTCTGTTCATTTGTTTCTTTGAGCTCTGTTTTTCTGTTCCCTATCTTCTCCCAGTATCCCTTGCTAGATTCAGGGGGAGCTAGACATCCAAGGGAAAGAAATTCATTAAATTCATTGCATATCTTTCTCTTTGGGGACATGTCAATATCTATCGTGGTACTCTGTACTCACTCTACATGTCATCCCAGTCTTGGTACTCTTGTGGTTTCTTTTGTTTGCTCTAGCTAGTGGGTGCATCTGTGTTATCTAACCTTGTTTACGCATTCTCATCTCATCCTAGCCAACTCAGGACTAGAAGGTAAGTATATGCATCATAGTCATGTGTATGAGAAATTCTTGCTGATGTACATACTGTTTGCAAGAAGGACTCATGAGCATGAAGGTACATTTTCCATTCATTTTGCTCTGATGCATATAGCCAAGATACATGTAACACATTGCTACTCTGTCATGGTTATGCTCTCACATGCTTCTATATTCCATATTCACATGATTGCATACATGTAGGGGGAGCCTATGCTTGTTACATGTCTTTCCAAAGCTTTACTTGCTATTCTCTATATCTTTATCTAAAGCTTTGATGTATGTTGCCATCAATTACCAAAAAGGGGGAGATTAAAAGCACAAGCGCTCCCTGTGTGATTTTGATAATTAATGACAACATATCTCTTGTTGGACTAATACTTTTACCTAGTATGTTTCAGACAAGTTCAACAAATTAAGTGGAATGGACTAAAGGATGTGGAACCCCTTCAAGATGCTAAGGACAAAGGATTAGCTCAAGCTTCAAGATCAAGACTCTACATTTTCTATTTTAGTGATCCAAGATCACATTGAGTCTATAGGAAGAGCCAATACTATCAAGAGGGGATGAGGTGTTGCTTGATGAGGTTCTTGCTTCAAAGTGCTTAGTGATATGCTCCAAAACCCTCAACTACCTTCCCACATCCACATATGACCTAAACCAAAAGTCAAACTCGGCCCCACCGATTCTTTCTATCCAGCGCCACCGAGTTTAGATGTCATAGCCACTGCTAGAAACCCTAATCAGTTCGGTCTCACCGATGGGATCTCGGTCTCACCGAGATGGGCTTGCAAACTCTCTGTTACCTATTGCAATATTTTCGGTCCCACCGAGATATGCAATCGGCCCCACCGAGTTTGCTTGGCCAACTCTCTGTTTCACTTATTACCCAAATCGGTCCCACCGAGTTTGAGTAATCGGTCAAACCGAGTTTTGGATTTACCCTAACCCTAGCACATCGGTCCCACCGAGTTGATCCAGTCGGTCCCACCGAAAACCCTAACGGTCACTAGATTTGCTGAATCGGTCCGACCGAGTTTATCAATTCGGTCCCACCGAGATTGGCAAGTTGTGTGTAACGGTTAGATTTTGTGTGGAGGCTATATATACCCCTCCACCCACTCTTCATTCGTGGAGAGAGCCATCAGAACATACCTACACTTCCAATACACATTTTCTGAGAGAGAACCACCTACTCATGTGTTGAGGCCAAGATATTCCATTCCCACCATATGAATCTTGATCTCTAGCCTTCCCAAGTTGCTTTCCACTCAAATCTTCTTTCCACCAAATCCATATCCTGTGAGAGAGAGTTGAGTGTTGGGGAGACTATCATTTGAAGCACAAGAGCAAGGAGTTCATCATCAACACACCATTTGTTACTTCTTGGAGAGTGGTGTCTCCTAGATTGGCTAGGTGTCACTTGGGAGCCTCCGACAAGATTGTGGAGTTGAACCAAGGAGTTTGTAAGGGCAAGGAGATCGCCTACTTCGTGAAGATCTACCGCTAGTGAGGCAAGTCCTTCGTGGGCGATGGCCATGGTGGGATAGACAAGGTTGCTTCTTCGTGGACCCTTCGTGGGTGGAGCCCTCCGTGGACTCGCTCAACCGTTACCCTTCGTGGGTTGAAGTCTCCATCAACGTGGATGTACGATAGCACCACCTATCAGAACCACGACAAAAACATTCGTGTCTCCAATTGCGTTTGAATTCTCCAAACCCTTCCCTTTACATTCTTGGAAGTTGCATGCTTTAGTTTCCGCTGCTCATATACTCTTTGCATGCTTGCTTGATATGTATCGTGTTTGTTAAACTTGCGCCAAAACTCCACTTCAACTTAAAGAAATTAAAAACTGCAACTTTTGGTACTTAGTGTCTAATCACCCCCCCTCTAGACACCTCTTCTCGATCCTTTCACCAAGCGTGGACGCAGCAATCCCTGCAAGCACACCGCAACCCCCGCCGCGGCTCCGCGCGGCCGTGGTGGTGCCACTTTGAGGGGCAGGGGTCGCTCTGATTGTGGCAGCTACGACCAGCCGCCACACCGCCGTGCCCGCTTCGAAGACGGTGGCGGGTCGTCTTGTCGCCATGCTTCTGTGAAGCGCGAGGAGGGGTCCGGCTGAGCTCAGGAGGGCGATGGGGCCTGCGCCCGTGAACCGCTGTAGGCGCTGCTTGTATTTTGTTCTTCTTTTCCTTCCTGCATCAGAAATAAACCAGAGTGGGCCCCGGAGGGGCGTGTATCGAACTATGATCTCAATTGTTATGTTATGTTTGTCGTTCCTGTGTTGCATCATAACATTGTCGTTTTATGTAAGGATAACTTAGCTCGACTTGTTTTGAATGACCTCCTCCTCACGAGGCGCTCGCTTCCTAGTGCTTGTCGAGGCCTCCTTGACCTGATATACACTTAGGAACTGCAAAAAATTTGTAAGAGGTTTATCCCTCACCCGGGGCTTGGTTATAGGCGCCGCTGGCCTTAACTTAGTGCTTTGCATCACGATACCCGTGGGGCACGGACCAGGAGAGGTGCGCCAGCTTGTGGGCTCGAACGAGGGTGCCTCGCAAAAAGACAGAAGGAGGAAGGTCACGAAGGTACCTGTTCAACCCCCTCGCGAGGGATGCGAGGGAGAGTTCAGGTCGACCAAAGAGGCGAAGGCAGAGACAGAGGCAGAAAGCGATAAAAGGGACCATCAAGAGACACCAGAAAGCAAATTTCAATAAAAGAGGGGCGAGCCAACTTCGAAAAGAAAATGAAAAGCCGCGTCCTCACCTAGTCTAGTCTTCGACGTCTTCTCACCAGCACGGAGCTAAGTGCTGCCACTCGACGTGGGAGGGAGCCCCCGAGGCCCAAGGGCGGCTCTCCAGAGGCTCCGGGGCGTGTACAGCCCCACTCATTATTACGTGAGAGTGTCACGGGTGGCGATTCTTCACAGGCACTGGGCCTTTCTTCACAGGCACTGGGCCTTTCTTCACAGGCACTGGGCCTTGCTTCACATGCACTAGGCCTTTCTTCACAGGCACTGGGCCTTCTTCACAGGCACTGGGCCTTTCTTCATGGGTAGAACTTCCGGAGGTGTTGGATGTTCCAGGCGTTCTGGACGGGTACCCCATCCTGTGTCTCCAGGCACGCGGCGCCAGGCCTGGAGACGTGGGCGACCTTGAACGGGCCCTCCCACATGGGCGAGAGCTTATGCAGCCCCTCCCTGGAGAGCACCCGCCTCAGGATGAGGTCACCCACCTCAAGAGTCCTAGAGCGGACGCTGCGGCAGTGGTACCACCGCAGCGCCTGCTGGTATCTGGCCGCCTGTAGTGCAGCTTCACGGCATCGTTCCTCCCCCAGCACGAGGTCCATCCCCCGCATGGCGTCCTGCTGTGTCTCATCAAATGCCAGGACCCGTGCGGAGCGATGCTCGACCTCATGAGGGAATACTGCTTCTGCTCCATAGACGAGGAAGAACGGGGTTGCGCCTGTTGGCTTGGTGGCGGTGGTGCGGATCGACCATAGCACAGACTGGAGCTCGTTGTGCCAGCCCCTGCCGTAGGCCTTGAGCTTCTTCTTAAAGGTCCTGGTCTTGAGGCCCTTTAGGACCTCCGCGTTGGCGTGTTTGGCCTGGCCATTGCTCCTGGGGTGTGCTACTGAGGCGTAGCAGATCTGCGTTCCAAGGTTAGCACAATATGACTTGAAGAGATTACTAGTGAACTGCGAGCCATTATCGGTGATGATGTGGTTGGGGACCCCAAAACGGCTCACGAGGCCCTTGATGAACTTGACTGCAGAGCCAGCTGGGATGGCGCAGACGGCTTCAACCTCCGGCCACTTAGTGAACTTGCCGATGGCGACGTAGAGGTATCGATAGCCCCCAGGCGCCCGAGGGAACGTGCCCAGAATATCCAGCCCCCAGACCGCGAACGGCCATGAGAGTGGGATGGTCTGGAGGCCCTCAGCTAGCTGATGGATCTGCTTGGCATGGAATTGGCAGGCCTCGCCGGATTTCACCATCTCGGTCGCGTCGTTGAGCACCGTAGGCCAGTAGAATCCACTTCGGAATGCCTTGCCGATGAGAGTTTGCGACGACGAGTGGTGCCCACTGTCTCCACCATGTATGTCAGCTATCAGCTCCTTCCCCTGTTCCCTGGAGATACAACGCAGTGTAATGTCATTTGGTCGCTTTCTGTATAACACACCATCCTGGATGCAGTATGCCATGACCTGACGGGCCACGCGCTCCGCGTCCTCCTCCTTCTCTGGAAATGCCTCTTGTATCAGGTATTCCTTGAATTCGTTGGTCCAGCATCCCTCCTGAGGCTCGAGCGCCAGGAGTAGACGCGCCCCTGAGGTCGGGCCACATGCTGGGGCTCCCGAGGCTAGCGGCTACGGGAGTTCCTCCCAAGGCTGAGTTGTTCCTGAAAGCGGTAGCGTTGCTGATGGCTTGTAGAGCCGTTCCTCGAAGACGCCAGGCTCCTGGGGCTGTCACTTGGATGCTCTTTTGGCGATGTCGTCTACTTCCTTGTTGGTGCCACAGGGCACATGCTGCAACTCTAGGCCCAGGAACTGCTTCTCCATCTTGCGCACCTCCGTGAGGTATGCTTCCATGTGCTCGTCCTTCGGCTTGTATACCTTGTTGGAGAAGTTGACGAGGAGCTGTGAGTCGCCCCTGATAGTGAGACGCTTCACTCCTAGCACCGCCGCATACTTCATGCCGGCTATGAGGCCCTTGTATTCTGCAATGTTGTTGGAGACCTTCTCGCCCTGCTGGAAGCAGAGCTGCATGACGTAGTAGAGCTTGTCCTGAGTGGGTGAGATGAGTACTGCTCCAGCCCCCGCGCCCTGGCGCATGAAGGCACCATCGAAATACACGACCCAGCCATCAGACGCCTCGCTTCCTGGCGAGAGGGACCGGTCTTCACCTTCTTCAAGCGCCGGGGCGTCCGTCCATTCTGCCACGAAATTAGTGAGCGCGGCCCCCTTGATGACCCTAGTAGTACTGAACTCCAGCTAGAATTCTTGCAGCTCGATGTTCCATTCAGTGACTCTTCCGGCAGAGTTGGGGCTCCTGATCACTCTCTCCAATGGGTAAGCTGAGACGACCTTGATGGGGTGGCCCTGGAAGTAGTGCCGCAGCTTTCGTGAGGCTACTAGGAGTGCGAGTAGGAGCTTCTGAGGCATGGGGTACCGCGCTCGTGCGTCCCACAACACCGTGCTGATGAAGTATACCGAGTGCTCGACAAGGGTTGGCGTGCTGACGAGATTTACGTCTTCTGGAAGCTGGGATGTCTCCGGAGGGGGTAGAGCTCCCGATGCTTGGTCACTTGCCGAAGTCTTCGCGGGTTTGGGGGCGTCGTCCTGCCGAGCCTCATCCTCTATCGATGCTGATGCGTCCCTCGTGGCGCCCTTCTGGTCTTGCGTCGTCTCTGCTGGAGGTGTGGTGCGGCGTGATGCGCCCTTGGCTTGGTGCTCTTCCCGAACTGCCACCAGGGCCGCGCTGGCTGAGTATGGGGTGGCAGCAAGATAGAGCACTATGGGCTCACGAGGTCGGGGCGCCACCATCACTGGAGGGCTGGTCAGGTATCTCTTGAGGTCTTGGAAAGCTTGGTTGGCTTCCGGGGTCCACTCGAACGGGCCCTTCTTTTTCATCAGCTTGAAGAAGGTAGGGCGCGCTCTCCCAGCTTGGAGACGAAGCGCCCCAACGCAGTCACATGACCAACCAACTTCTACATTTCCTTGAGGGTCTGTGGTGGACTCATGTCTTCAATGGCCTTCACCTTCTCTGGGTTGGCCTCGATCCCCCTGTGGGACACCAGGAAACCTAGCAGCTTGCCGAAAGGGACGCCAAACACGCATTTCTACGGATTGAGCCACAAGTCCACCTGGCGAAGGCTTTCGAAGGTCTCCTCTAGGTCTTGGATCAAGGTCCCTGCCTCCCGAGACTTCACCATGATGTCATCGACGTAGGCTTCAGCGTTTCTCCCGAGCTGCCACCCTAAGGTGATGTGCATGAGTCGCTGGAAGGTTGCACCCGCGTTATGCAGCCCGAGCGGCATGCAAGTGTAGCAGTACACCCCACACGGGGTCAGGAAGGCCGTCTTCTCCACATCTTCTACCGCCATCTTGATCTGGTGATACCCTGAGAACGCATCCAGGAAGCATAGCAAGTCGCACTCGGCGGTGGAGTCGACGATCTGGTCGATGTGTAGAAGCGGGAACGGATCTTGGGGGCAGGCCTTGTTGAGGTTGGTGAAGTCGACGCACATCCGCTCCTTCCCGCCTTTCTTGGGGACGACGACGGGGTTCGCCAGCCACTCGGGGTAACGAACGTCGCAAATGACACCCGCAGCCTCCAACTTGCGGGTCTCTTGGACGATGAAAGCTTGCTTCTCCGTGGACTGCCGCCTTGCCTTCTGCTTCACAAGGCGTACGTTGGGGCACACCTTCAAGTGGTGCTCTATTACCTCTCTTGGGACCCCTACCAGCTGATCGGGCTCCCAGGCGAACACGCCCTTGTTTGCACGCAAAAACTTCACCAGCGCCTCCTCCTGAGCGGGCTTGAGGTTGGCGCCTATGGTAAAGGTTGCCCCTGAGGACCCGTCCTCCTCGACCAAGACTTGCTTGGTTTCCGCCTTGGCCTGAGTGAAGAACCGCTTCTTCTTGGTTGGTACGGCTCCCTTAGCCTTGGAGGTATCCATGTCGGCGGGTCGTGATGTCGCGGTGGCCTTGAGGGCGAGCTTGAGCAACACCAGGGCCTCCTTGGCGCCCCCTTGATGGTGAGGACACCCTGGCTCCCCGGCATCTTCATGAGATTGTAAGCAGGATGGGTTGCTGCCATGAACTGGGCCAGAGCTGGGTACCCGAGGATGGCGTTGTATGGGAGGCCAATGCGGGTGATGTCGAAGTCGATGAGCTCGGTGCGGTAGTTGTCGCGCGTGCCGAAGGTCATGGGGAGGCGGATCTGTCCCAGGGAGCGGGCGGAGCCTCCGCCAACTCCTGAGAAGGGCTTGCTGGGGCGGAGTCGCTCGAACGGTACGTGAAGGAGGCTGAAGGCCTCGACAGAGAGCACATTGAGGCCGGCGCCGCTGTCGACGAGCGTCTTGGTGATGGTTACGTGGCAGATGGTGGGCGCGTACAACATCGAGAGTGCACCCAATCCGACGGTGGAGGCAGGATGGTCCTCCGAGTCTAAGGTGAGGTTGGCCTCAGGCACGGCCCAGCCAGGCGAAGCCCCCGGGCGCTTGGAAGCGACGCTGCTCTGGCGAAGGTACGGCTTGACGTGTCGATCTGAGGGTGGTGCTTGCGAACCGCCCAGAAGAGTTGCGGTGATGGGGGCCGCTGGTTCCTCGAAGCGAGTGATGAAGAGGCTGCGCAACTCCTCCCACATGGCGACAGAAGACTCTGGCAAGTGGAGGAGCCAGGCACGCGGCGCGCCCACAAGGGCCATTGGGAACCAGTTGGCCATGATCTTGTCGTCGCCCTTGGCTTTTAGGACGGCCTCCTCGTATGCTAGCAGGAAAGCCCACGGGTCAGTCGTGCCGTCGTAGTGCGGCGGTATCTCCGGCTTGAACTTGGGTGGCCACTGCACCTGCCGCAAGCCGGGGGCAAGGGCTCAGAGCCCCCGAGCACCGCCGTGGGCACCGGTAGATCTAGCTGGAGGAGCGCCCGCCATGGGGAGCGGGCATGGATATGGCGGAGCACGAGCCGGCGGAAGGAAGACTACGGCGCACCCCTACCAGGCGTGCCAAATGTTGGATCACGTGTTTCGGCAAAACCCTTAAGGTTTGAACACTGGGATGCACGTGAAGATCTCCCCCTATCGATCCATGCCCTAACTTAGCTAAGATCTCACGAACTAACTCGACGAACTCGCAACACAAAGGGCACAAGATTTATACTGCTTCGGGCCACAGTTGTGGTGTAATACCCTACTCTAGTGTGGTGGTGGTGGATTGCCTCTTGGGCTGAAGACGAACAGTACAATGGGAAGAACAGCCTCCTGAGGTTGAGGTGTTCTTGTGCTTGGTGAACTTGTGTGGTTGATCATGATCTTCTCTCTCCGATCCCCCGCCTATGGAGTTGGCTAGTCCTATTTATAGAGGCCTTGGTCCTCTCCCCAAATATTGAGCGGGAAGGGATCCCACAACGGCCAATTTGGAAGGGGACATCTAGTACAAGCTATCCTGACAAAAGGTGGTCTTCGTCTGCCAAAGGTTCTAGTGGTGACGCCGTCCTGGGCTCCATGGTGACCTCCGTCTTGCCGTCCTTCTGGTCTTGGTCTCGTTGCACCAATATGGAAACCTTTGCTTGATGCCTCGGTACTCCGCGCCTGCGCTTGCCCCCTTAGCACCAAAGAGGAAACAAGGACACTACGCGCACTGGCGCCCACCTGGTCTCAATCGTCATGGCTTACATCACGAGAACCTCACGAGGTTTGCCCGACCTTGAACTCTCTGCCCCTCATGAGCCAGCCTGGTGAGGCTGCTCCTGAGGAGGTCTTGTGTCGTCCACCTCGCGAGGCTTGGCCCCTCGCGAGGGTCTTGATTCCTTGTTGATGAAGATGGGCCGTACAGGCCTGCTAGCAAAGCCACACTATGGGCCGCAGGCAGGCAAGTCTGGGGACATCCATTCCCAGAACGCCGACAGTTATGACCACGAATATGCATTTTCATCTTATGCTTCCAAGTAGCAAAATTAGTACCATCAAAGTAAGGACCTCTACAGTGGTAATTTCCCTCGCTAGACACCATACTCTCCTAGGTGGTGAAACTAAGGCTATGATCACCAAAGCTATGGAAATCAAAGCAAATGGAGATCAAAGCTCTGATACCACTTGTAGGATTGAAAGTAGGTCTAGAGGGGGGGTGATTAGACTACTTGACCGAATAAAAAGCTATCCTTTTCCCAATTTTAGAGTTGGGCAGGTTTTAGCTATTTGCACAAGTCAAGAAATCAACCTACACATGCAATTCTAAGAGTATAGCGGCGGAATGTAACACATTGCATATTAAGGTAAAGGGAAAGGATTGGAGAAGGCAAACACAATGTAGACACGGAGATTTTTGGCGTGGTTCCGATAGGTGGTGCTTTCGTACGTCCATGTTGATGGAGACTACAACCCACGAAGGGTAATGGCTGCGCGAGTCCATGGAGGGCTCCACCCATGAAGGGTCCACGAAGAAGCAACCTTGTCTATCCCACCATGGCCATCGCTCAGAAGGACTTGCCTCACTCGGGTAGATCTTCACGCAGTAGGTGGTCTCCTTGCCCTTACAAACTTCTTGGTGCAACTCCACAACATATCCGAGGCTCCCAAGTGACATCTAACCAATCTAGGAGACACCACTCTCCAAAAGGTAATAGACGGTGTGCTGATGATGAACTCCTTGCTCTTGTGTTTCAAATGATAGTCTCCCCAACACTGAACCCTCTCTCATAGATTTGGATATGGTGGAAAGATGATTTGAGTGGAAAGCAACCTGGGGAAGGCTAGAAATCAAGATTCTTGTGGTAGGATTGGTATATCTTGATCTCAACACATGAGTAGGTGGTTCTCTCTTAGAAAATGTATGCTGAAAGTGTAGGCATGTTCTGATGGCTCTCTCCATGAATGAAGAGGGGGTGGAGGGGTATATACAGCCTCCACACAAAATCCAACCGTTACACACATTTGACCCAACTCGGCAGACCGAATAGAAGAACTCGGTGAGACCGATTTAGTTCAAATTTTGAACGTTAGGAATCTTAGTGGGACCGACTGGAACAACTCGGTGTGACCGATGTGCTAGGGCTTAGGGAAGACATCAACTCGGTGGTGCCGATTGCATCAACTCGATGAGACTGAAGTGAAGCAATAAGCAACAAAGCGATTGTCAAGCCAACTCGGTGGGACCGATTGCATTAACTCGGTGAAACCGAAAGAATGCAACAAGTCACAAGGAATCAGCAAGGCCATCTCGGTGAGACGAGATCCGTATCGGTGTGACCGAACTATTAGGGTTTCTAGGAATGGCTATTGTCGGTGTCTAAACCGGCGGATCTCGGGTAGGGGGTCCCGAACTGTGCATCTAAGGCGGATGGTAACAGGAGGCGGGGGCACAATGTTTACCCAGGTTCGGGCCCTCTCGATGGAGGTAATACCCTACTTCCTGCTTGATTGATCTTGATGATATGAGTATTACAAGAGTTGATCTACCACGAGATCGTAGAGGCTAAACCCTAGAAGCTAGCCTATGATTATGATTGTTCTTGTCCTACGGACTAAACCCTCTGGTTTATATAGACACCGGAGGGGGCTAGGGTTATACAGAGTCGGTTACAAGGGAGGAGATCTACATATCCGAATTTCTAAGCTTGCCTTCCACGCAAAGGAGAGTCCCACCCAGACACAGGACGAAGTCTTCAATCTTGTATCTTCATAGTCCAACAGTCCGGCCAAAGTATATAGTCCGGCAGTCCGAGGACCCCCCTAATCCAGGACTCCCTCAGTAGCCCCTGAACCAGGCTTCAATGACGACGAGTCCGGCGCGCAGATTGTCTTCGGCATTGCAAGGCAGGTTCTTCCTCCGAATACACCATAGAAGATTTCGAACACAAGGATCGTGTCCGGCTCTGCAAAACAAATTCCACATACCACCGTAGAGAGTATAATATTTCCACAAATCTAATCTGCTGACAACTTTTCATAATGTGACATCACGCCATGGCCCGGTCATTATATGAACCGTCTTTCTCAACCAACTACTACACATATTGTGAGGCGGTTTTCTTGGCACGTCTTGCAAAGCAGAGATCGTGTCCCCTTATCACGGGATTCTCATCAATACGGGTGTGGGTAACCCAACCGCGCCATTAATCACGGCGCTTGGGGAATAAGCAAGTTTACCAGGCAGGTGGGGAGGCGCATAGTTTCTTCCGCCCTTATAAAGGGACCAGGACTCCTCCTTTTCACCCACGCCTTCTTATTCCCTGCCCATCCATTC
Organism: Triticum aestivum; assembly: GCF_018294505.1. Classification (NCBI taxonomy): domain Eukaryota; kingdom Viridiplantae; phylum Streptophyta; class Magnoliopsida; order Poales; family Poaceae; genus Triticum; species Triticum aestivum. Next base: position 174,694,754 of record NC_057797.1, on the reverse strand, counting down.
TCGCGCACTCGAGCTCCAGCGCCCAAGTTCGCATTTTCTCCGCAAAACCACTCCAAACATGTCCGGAGCGGGAGGCAAGTGGATGGTATACCTGGCCGCAGATATCGCGCACCGGCTCCCAGACGCGGGGCAGATCATCCCTACCCCGGAACCGCACGAAAGGGTTGTATTCCTTACCCATTTCGTCCGCAGTCTGGGATTTCCCCTCCACCCATTTGTACGCGGGCTCATGTTCTACTACGGGCTGGACTTCCATGATCTGGCCCCCAATTTCATCCTCAACATCTCGGTGTTTATCGTTGTGTGCGAGGCCTTCCTCCACATCAAGCCCCACTTCGGCCTGTGGCTGAAGACCTTCAACGTTAAACCGAAGGTGGTGGTCAGCCAGCAAGCGGAGTGCGGAGGCGCCATGGTGGGCAAAACGCCCAACATCACCTGGCTCGAAGACTCCTATATGGAGACCGTGAAGGGGTGGCAATCGGGGTGGTTCTACATCACCGAGCCGCGTGACACCAACTGGGTGGTGGCCCCCGAATTTCGATCCGGCATCCCCATGCGGCTCACCTCCTGGAAAGAGAAGGGCCTATCCTAGGGTTCATCGGTGGAGCTGGCCGGACTCCAGAACTGTGTTAAAAACATGATAAGCAAGAAAATCAAGCTTGTCAACGTGGTCCAGGTCATGCTCTTCTGCCGGATCCTTCCGTGTCAAAGACGGACATTCAATATGTCGGAATTCGACCCGGCTAAGCACCAGACGCTGTGAGAGCTCGACACGACGCACCAGGACATCTGGAAGGTGCTGTTCAAGTCCGCCGAGGTACCTCCTCCCCTTACCAAGGATCGCGGACTCAGCGCAAAGCGCCCTGCCAATCTGGTGAGCTCCTTATATCTCGTAAGATGTTTCTTTCCCCAATATAATCATGTGGGGGATCTAAACCTCCATGCCATTTAACAGGAATGGGTCACGACAGCGGAGCGGATCGATTGTCCGGCCCCACTGCCCGAAGATCCAGCAAGGGCTCTCTTAAGGGAGATGCTGGTTCCGGCGCCCTATGAGGTGCCAGAGAAGAAGGACAAGAAGAAGGCCATGGGGACCAGGAAAGGTCTCCGACGCAAGGTCGTATCGGACTCGTCGTCCGATAACACCAAGGTGCCTTCCTCCCACGAAAACAAGGAGGAGGAAGAGGAAAGTTCTCCCCCCCAGTCGAGGGAGACAAGAAAAGGAAGGCCGCCCCGTCAGGGGAGGCTGAAGGGTCCAAGAAGGGAAGGACTCTCCTTCCGGACTGCTCCACGGAGGCCGCTTTTAGGGACGAGGAGTGGTTACCCAAGGACAAGCCCCTGGCGAAGTCGTAAGTATCCGGATACCATAATAGTTTTTGGTATGTTTTATTTTATTGCTTTTTATCATGCCAAACATGATCATGCAGCCCATCCAAAGCCCATATCGACGTATCCTCTTCGGATGAGTCTTTGGGCCCGTCGGAGATGAACAACGATTCACTCCCGACCACCTCCTCCCCCCGCCCTACGGACGATGTCGAGGTGTTGTCTCAAAGGGTACTGAACCAAGGGGAGACAGTTCCGGAGGTGCCCCAAGGCGACATTCCGGACGATGGGCGCACGAGGGGCAAGACTCCCATGGGCTCTAATGTCGTGGGCAGCAAGTCTAGCCCCCAGCCGAATACTGCGTCGGAACCTCCAGTGGTTCCGGATTCTGTTAGGCGACCCCTCGCCAAGGGGGCAAGCCATCTGTGCCGATGGCCTCTGTCCATCCAGAGGCATCGGACAATTTGTTGGAAGCACTTCGCAGTGCTTCCATTGACGAAGAGCACCACACTATCATGAGTGCGGTGGTCAAGAAGGTTCGGTCCGCCAAAAGCGAACTGACTGAAGCCTGTGCCAGCCTCCTAACAGGCTTTGAGGTAAGTAATCAAATTATGAGAAAATGTTAAAGCATAGACAGTAGCCCCTGATGCTTTGTTTGGTGTTCAGAAAGAAAGGCCAAACAAAGGATCAAATAATAAACACATGAGTCTAATCAGAATATGTCTATGTGAATAAGCAGGCTTCACTGCTGGCCGGTGCCGCTCGCACGGCGGAGGTCTCCGCACTGAAGCGGGACCTTGAGCGGTCCGAGGAAGAGCTCGGCCTTACCAAGAGGCAGCTCAAAGAGAACAAAGGTAAGTAATACCTCGTCTATTTATTGATAAAGAAAAAGGAAAGTGGTTGTTAGATCACAGGATCATCATGAATTTTGCTAGAGGCCACGACCGAAGTGGCGGCCCTGAAGGATGAGCTGTCCGAGGCCGAAGGCAAAGTGGCCAAGGAGCGCACCGAGCGCGAGAAGCAAGAGGCCCGAGTCGGTGAGGTTCAACAAGAGCTCTAGGAGTTTGTCAAGAAGTACGAGTCCTTGGAGCCTGACTCTAAGACGCAAGGGTCCGAGCTTGCGAAGGCCCTCGACAATGCACAAAATGCCATGGCTGAAGCCCAAAAGGCCCTCCAGGAAATTGTGGCGGTCAAGAAGATAGCGACGGGTAAGGCATTCATTATGCAAAGCAAGCATGTGAAGGAAACTTCCCTTTTACTTACCCGAATTCGGAGCTCTCCAGGAGCGTTCGCAAATCTACCCAGTAGTGTGTCAGATGCCGCGGAGTTCTACCGGGCCGAGGAAGGGAGCTCGACGGAGAAGTTGTTCTGGTCTCAGTATACTGGGACCGAACATCCGATGCCCTTGAGCGACCAGTTGAAGCAACTGGTCGAGCTTCATAAGGCAGCCGAACTGGCCATGAAGGGCCTCATAGTCTGGATGTGGCCTGGCGAGCCCCTGCCTGGTAGCTATTTCGGCCTGGTAAGGCGGCTTGTGAACGCCTACCCACGGTTTGAAGTCATAAACCAGTCCGTCTGCATTGAGGGTGCGCGCAGGGCTTTTGCCTGGGCAAAAGTGCACTAGGCAAAGATGGACACCGAAAAGCTGGTAAGGGAGGGGCCGCCGAAGGGCAAGGAGCATCGCGACCCCGAAAAGTATTATGACAGTGTCCTGAAGGGTGCTCGCCTTGTGGGAAGGAATGTGCTAAGGATGTAATATTTGAATGAATGTACTCATGTAATCATGTAATGTGAAACGAGTTCATGTGCGCTATGTAACACTTGTTAATTTAAAATATTACCTTCTGTGCGGCCGTTTATAAAATTTGAGAGTTGGCCAGTCGTCGGCTTCTGCCCCCATGTAACTAGTATTGAGGTGTTCGAGGTAAACCTGATCACTCTTTATCCTAGTTTTGGGTCCTTCGAAGGAGGTGTTCAGCACAACGAACCAGGCAATCGGACTATAAAGCTTTATCACTCTCACTTAGCCGCAGAAGTCTACAATTTTAAATTTTGGCGAAGCCCCTAGTATTCGGAAGGCCAAACTTGGGGTGCTATGTACGCCTAAATCGGACAAGGCCGACTCCTCGCCCGAAGCGGGAATAATCTTTAGGGATTTGAGACCTCTCGAACAGCGACCAGCTCTTGCCATGTCATGACAGTCAGTTTTCGGCTTTCTCTACTGAGGTGCTCATCCGGAAGAACCGGGACACAATCGCAGTAGTTCTCCCAGTGCTACCTTAGCCGATATAGCGGAACATAAGGTACCAAAACATGGGATCCGGGCAAACCAAACTATTGACCCAAGACATGATTCGGAGTTGATGCATATAATGCTATAAGTTCGGGGTGCCGCACTGTCGAAAGTGTTCGGACTTTCCATGCCGTGTCATGGGGTACACTGAAGCCCCTGGCGCACTGGTCGTATTAGAATGTACGGGTGCGATTTGTCGTGAATAAGCAGATAGGGAAAAAAGATAAATGAATGCAATAATGAGCTAATGATGTACATTGTTATTTAAATGATACGTCAAAGCGTATGCATACATGTAGTGCAATAAGGAAAAAATAGGGCTATTTGACATGTCCTATCCAAGGTCAAGCTGCGTGCGGGTATGCAAAATAGGTATATCGATCGTTATCAGAGACCACCTGAGGATTCCCTTGTACGTCAAAGCTTCTTGCTTCCTTGGTGTTTCCTTCCCATGATGGGTCCGATAATCAGATGATCGGAGGGGGCCTTCAAAGAATAGTGGCCTAAAAGGAAGAAAATGTTAAAGGTATACGGGTCCTGAAGCGGTTGAGCCGCATTGTGGGACGTGCCATGGCCGTGCCTCCGCCTATGCCCATGGTATCTTGAGTGCGTAATTATGAACGCGCGATGCAAATTTTGCCGCTTGACTGGGACTAGGACGGAGGCCGAATTGCTAGGCAAGCTCTAAACATTCCTGGCGATCCTCTTGCAGGGTACTTCGGACTCGCTTGAAGGTGTTCGGGGTCTTTTTCGCCGAATTGGCGGTTTGCCTCATAAGGCTGCTTTGCGCTTCTGCTACGAGGGCCGTAGTGTGCTCCTCCATGCGGAGCGAGCGTTCTGTGTTTCCATTAACTGTTATAACCCCACGAGGTCCTGGCATTTTGAGCTTGAGGTATGCATAATGCGGTACCGCATTGAATCTGGCAAATGCGGTTCGTCCGAGCAGTGCGTGATAACCACTGCGGAAGCGGACGATATCGAAGATTAACTCCTTGCTTCGGAAGTTGTCCAGAGATTCGAAGACCACTTAAAGTGTGATTGAGCCCGTACAACAGGCCTCTACACCCAGGATGACACCATTAAAGCTAGTTTTGGTGGGTTTGATCCTCGAGGGGTCTATACCCATTTTGCACACTGTATCTTGATAGACCAGGTTCAGGCTGCTGCCACCGTCCATAAGGACTCGAGTGAGGTGAAATCTGTCAGGACCCCGATTCTAAGTCACACCGATCTAGCCTGTAACACCTCATATCACTTTGCGGCCTCACGCACGGTATTCCCACGGGTCTCGCCTTACCATAGCCCGGGACCGTTTGCGTCTTTTGGCTCACGTATATGATAGTGTCGCTAGCATCCATGTGACAGAGAACCCGAGCCAACGTGACTAGTCGTGAACCCAAAGTGGCACTAACTTACGGGGACAGGCATACATGAATCATCATCGAGCATGTCGGTCAGCAGCGTGTGAATCCGGGCTGTAGCACTGGGCTAATAGGACTCCGGGAACCCGGGCTGTAGCAGGCTAGGCAGGACTCCGGATTTCACCGCTGGACATTTCCCCGAAGGGACAGACACAGGAATGAAGTGAATCACATGCCGGCTATCAGGACCCCGATTCCAAGTCACATCGATCTAGCCGGTAACACCTCATATCACTTTGCGGCCTCACGCACAGTATTCCCACGGGTGTCGCCTTACCATGGCCCGGGACCGTTTGCGCCTTGTGGCACACGTATATGATAGTGTTGCTAGCATCCATATGACAGAGAACCCGGGCCAACATGGCTAGTCATGAACCCAAAGCGGCACTAACCTATGGGGACAAACATACATGAATCACATCGAGCATGACGGTCAGCAGCATGTGAATCCGGCCTGTAGCACTGGGCTAACAAGACTACGGGAACCCGGGCTGTAGCAGGCTAGGCAGGACTCCGGATGTCACCGCGTGACATTTCCCCGAAGGGACAGACACAGGAATGAAGTGAAACACATGCCAGCCAGTCAAGTGTCCTGAGCAGTAGTGCTGGGCTAACAGGACTCCAGTGAACCGGGCTGTAGCGGACTACTATGGCTCATGGAAGCACTAGACTACATTTCCCCATAAGAGGCTGCCAAGGATAAACAACTAGATTGTCGGATCCCACACATACCAAGCATTTCAATCATGCACACAATATGCTCGATATGTGTAAATATAACATGGCATCACAACATAACTCTATAACTCAAGTATTTATTCATTAGGCTCCGAGGAGTGAGATATTACAAACATGGGTCTCATGACCCAACAATCATAGCATACAAATCAAAGCACATGCGGAAGCTTAACATGTCTGAGTGCAGACATCTACAAATGAAAAAGGCTAAGAAGCCTGACTATCTACCAGATCCTGTCGAGGGCACAAGATCGTAGCTGAGGTATCAAGCTAAACGTCGAAGTCCACACGGAACTACTAGCGAGACTGACGTCTCTCTGCAAAACATAAAATAGGCAAACGTGAGTACAAATGTACCCAGCAAGACTTACATCAGAACTATCTACATATGCATCGGTATCAATAAAGGGGGTGGTGGAGTTTAACTGCAGCAAGCCAGCTTTGACTCAGTGGCTAACCTGAACTACGACTGCAAGCAACTCTTTTGAGGTGGCGCACACGAGTCCACATATTCACCATTCAATACACCACTATGGATCCGCTCCCGTCTCCCTACGAGAAGGCCATCCATAGCACTCACACTTATCTTGCGAGTTTTAGAGCATCCACTTTCACTTGTCTATGAACTGTTATAGGCAACCTAGAAGTCCATTACCGCGGACACGGCTATTCGAATAGATGATGTTAACCCTGCAGGGGTGTACTTCTTCACACACGCTCTCACCACTTACCGCCGTTTACACGACATGTACTCGGCAACCTTCAAGCGGAAGCCCAACGAGGGTGTCGGCCACGGCCTACCTAAACACTCAAGTCTCTAGTCCAGGTTTATCACCTATCCAGGTTCCATCCGCAGGGAGTCCGGCCGAGGTTTCCACATACGGCCCCGGACGATGTGTACAGGGTTCCGAGACACCAAACGGGCGCCCGGCATGCCCGGCCACGGTGTATCTACCGCATCATAGCCCACCCCTAGGGTCAGCGCTACGCACGACCGCCAACACATATCCTATAAACACCAGAAACTAGTTGCAACTCCTGGACAGAGGACAAGGGTGATCAAGAAGCCGAGAGGGTCCATTGGTTTCGGGCCCAATGCGTGGTAGTAACTGTTTCATGGATCACAAACACAGAACTCAGTTCCTGAGGACGGCTTCAATGAGACAACCCACCATGTACTCCTACATGGCCTCTCACCGCTACCTTTACCAAATCGTGTTCACACACTTAGCTCTCAACAGTAGGACATGTTTACACACCTCCGATTCATCCCCGATGAATCAGACTTGACTCAACTCTAAGCAGTAGCAGGCATGACAAACAAACATGAATGAGTAGGCACATCAGGGCTCAAACAACTCCTACTCATGCTAGTGGGTTTCATCTATTTACTGTGGCAATGACAGGTCATGCAGAGGAAAAGGGTTCAACTACCGCAGCATGTAACAGTTGAATCGTTGTTGTCCTAATGCAGTAAAAGAGAGCAGGAGCGAGAGAGTGGGATTGTATCGGAATGAACAAGGGGGATTTGCTTGCCTGTCACTTCTGAAGATATTATAGCTCTTCATCGGTGTCATCGAACTCATCGTTGAAACCACGTCTATCGAGAGGGGACAAATGCCGGCAACAGAGAAAGAAACACAATCAATGCAATGCACAATATGATGCATGATCATGACATGGTAAAATGAGTGTGTTGGGCTAATGTAACTACAACCAGATGGGTTTGAGCTATTTTGAACCAAAGATTCAAAGTTCAAACTCATTTGTGATCTTAAATAGTGCTTATCATGTTTTTGCACTAAACAGCAAGTTAACTTGTTTAAACATGCATGAAACTAGTACAGATGGATAGATTGGATTTTTCTGATCATTTTTCATATATAAATCTTTGCATTTGGAGTTACAGATTAATTTCTATGATTTTTGAAGTTTGCAACATTTTCTAGAATTTCCTATATAAAAATAAATCCAGAAAATACTTATTGCGTCAGCATAGTGTCACTGTGACGTCACCAGGTCAACAGGGGCGGTCCAGGTCAAACCTGACCTGTGGGTCCTGCGTGTTAGTGTCATCACTAACTTAACAGAGTTAGTTAGTGTTAGATTAAGCACTAAACTAAGTTAATTAGCACTAAACTAAACCTAACTAAAAATTAACAGGGCGGGCCCATGCGTCAGTGACCCTGGGGGGTCAAACACGGGTCAAACACGGGTCAACTCGCTGGAGTTGACCCGTGGCTCATCGCCGGCGGAGCCAGAGACGACGGAGGGCGTCGGGTTTGCTCCTCTGGCGACCAAACGAGTGGCGGAGGGGCTCTGCGTGGAGCTGCTGCTCATCCGCATCCAACGAAGCAAGCAGCAGTGGCTGGGGTGGTCTACAACGCTGACGGCGTCGAGCTTTGCGGCGGCCGGAGCTCGGGCGATGGCGGGGATGGTGCTACAGGCGGCCGTGGGTCAAGCCAAGGGCACCAGTGGGTTTCCCTCGCTCGCCCGCATCCAGAGGAGCAGGTGGGTGGCTGTGGGGGCACCGGAGCTCGCCGGAACGGAGCTCGCGGCGGTGGCTAGAGTTCGGGCGCCGATGAAAATGACGACATCGTGCACGGGAGGGTCAACGGGTAGCACCTAAGGTTTCTACGGGCTCTCACAAGGCTAACGGGCATAAGAACGGGACTGATCGGCCACCGGAGCCTCGTCGGCGACAAGCTTGTGCGGCGGCGTGCTTCGGTCATCAGGGGGGCGACGACTACGGCGATCAAACAGAGCGGGGGAGAGGGGGAAACGGTGGCGGAGCTCATGGCGATCACAAAGAGGGGCTCAGCTTGCTCGGGGATGGCTTGGCGATGGCGAATCCGTCGATGGAGTCCGGCGGCCATGCTCGGGGAAGATCACTCATGGCGGCGATGTGGGGCTCCCACGGTGGCGTGGCTCGGGGTGGAAGAAAGAGGGGGTCGAGGCGGAGACTCTGGGCCGGTCAGAGAAACGAGGGAGAGGCAGTGGCCGCGGTGGTGCACGTCGGCGGCGAGGAGCTCCGCTCGGTGGCGAGAAAGAGAGAGAGCAGAGAGGGGAGTGAGGTCCAGGGAGAGGAGGGGAAGCGAGAGGGAGCACTGGGCGTCTCCGTGGCACATCCAGAAGAGCCGGGGCGTCAGCGGTGGAAGCAGGAGCTGCGCGCGTGCGGCGACCACGCGCCCTGCCTATTGGCGTGAGGAGGAAGACGACAGAGGAGGCTGCGGTGCTGGGCTGGGCTGCACAGTTGGGCCGCCAGGTGGCTAGGTGAGCTCCTCTCTCTCTCTCTCTCTCTTCTAATTCTTTCTGTTTTCTATTTTTTGTAATTTTTTTGATTTAGTTTTAGACACTAAATCATTTTTGTTGCTTCTAATAATTCTTGTAGGGACTAGTTGGATTGTTCCAAAGCCCTTCACCAAAGATCAGAATTATTGGACATATATTAATTAATTAATTAATATATATCCAATGCAAATAGTTATTGATTTAATTCAAAGGCCCAAAATAAATATCTCTGAGATTCCAAAAATATTGTTTTAAGTTTTACCTCTTGCCAATATTTTCAGAGACTAAGAGGAACATTTTCTTGGACTTCTTTGAAAAGATTTTAATGTTGATTATTTTTGAAGTGATTTATGAGGGTTTCAACTAACCTCAATTCAACTTTCAGAATTTAGACATGATGCATGAGGCTCACTCAGGTAATTAGCTACAAGCAAAATCTAGGGCTGTGACAACTCACCCCCACTAAACAAGAATCTCGTCCCGAGATTCAAGACGTGAGGTAAGAAGACAGAGGGAACACCGATAAAGAATCTTCACGATCCAATTGCCCTTCTCGAAGATGTTGATTCATTGCATCATGTCGATCTTGACATCCTCGCTTTTGAGATCTTCATCCACGCGATGACGACAGAAAGAAACTATACTAGGATTGATCTTCTCGAAGATCGAGCTATACAAAATCCACTCGCGGAATGAGATGTTGAAACATCTTGAGTTGTGACACAGAACACATCGAGAGGGATGGAAGAACAAACGACGGGGTTTGATTTGGGTGGGCAACAATCCCACGCTTAGAAAGATGGTGGATGGTGTCAAGGTGGCGAGGAAATAATTGCCATGATTCCATAATGGGGCACCTCAGGGAGGGTGACTCATAGAATTATTCCCTTAAGTGGCAAAAAGAATTACTTTTGAATAAAGATCACTGAAACTCTCTATACCAGCCTAAGGAAAATCACAATTGATTTGTTGAAACAGTTCGAAGGGATGGCATACTCATACTAGAATGGATGATGTGGACTACCTTGTTGAAGACAATGCAATGGATGGTTTTTGCTTATCATCGGAAATGAATGGGACTCATGGTAAGTCCACCTTTGAAAATGAACCTAGATAGCAACTGCTGAGAAGGGCAACCCATGGGGAATTGGCACAATGGCGGTGCAAGCTGGGAACAAAATGCAACTGTTGGGAAAGTTCCAACCATGATATCTGCCTGAGATTCAGATCCCATTGGTGATAGGATACTTCAGACTCGGCATGTCTGAAAAGAAAGTTTGCAACACAATTCGACGATATGGCGTTGTGAGACTCTCGGGAGATGAACTACGATAGCAAGCTCCAAAACATGAGATGGTTCTGCTACACACCTATGAACACACTGTCCTAGACAAGCATGACCACATGGTAGTCTTATAATAAAACACTACCGAGTTCTGGTTGGAATCATCATCGAGATAACGAAGTCTTGTGCATATCCGTCCGGGCCCTTCAGGATTAGCATATGAACTTCTTTTCTTTGAACAAATCAATCAGTGGCTTGGTGTGCTAAGAATACATATAGAATGAAGGTTGCAAGTCTCCAGACCATAGAATACTTCGCACATATGTATGATTGACTTGGGATGATTCCAGAGGAAGCAAAACCAAGCTTTCTCGAATTCACGGCGGCAACTTACATCTAATGCACGTGAATCCAAGGAAGTCAATCCTTTCATCCAAACATAGGCTTCATGAACGGAACACGAAGATAATGCTTACAAAAGTTTCCAACACTAGCTGGATGTTCAACATGAATCATGGGGAAGACAAAATGCCGCTAATGGGCTCGACAGCAACTCATCGGAATTTCCATATCACCGGACTTCCACCATTATGTGAACAACGTGATAGTATTGGTCAGACCAAAAGATGTAATGGTGTATGCTCGAGGAGCAACCACGAGTAAGACAACATTACGATCATCGTTGGTTTTGATTTGACTTGACGATAGCCCATACTCAAGTCAAAGTTTTGACACGGCAATAGATCCAACAACTGATCATGAGGACCCATCGATGGAGATATCATCTTTCTTCAACACACACACACAACACACACAAAAGATATCCCTTAACATGAGCTAAGTCAGACAAGTTTTTATCTTCCAACTCTCCAAGTTGTTGTTTGGCTTAACCAACTAGCTCAGGGGTATCCAACACAGATTCTTGGAGAAAAGTGGTTTATTGAAAAACCAACTTGATCACGAGCTCAACATAACAGTCAGGGGAAAACCTGGTGATACTTCCGAGAAGATATTCGGAAAATCACGAACCACCGATATGTTACTAAGCTCGAGAAAAATCTTGCTTTTCAGGCAAGACGGTATGATCAAATGAGCAAGGGATTCGATCCTAACTCAAAGATCGAAGAGTGCACCAGAAATGAGGACAAGGTAGCACGATCAATCCTAGAATAGTGTTCCAATAACCAACACGCTAATAATGATATTAGTGTCCATTAACTACCGAGCAACACGGTTGCTAGGAGTATTGATTTCACACATCATGGTTCACTTGCCGGCATTCCGGTTGCGACAACACGGGACCGAGGAATGAAAAATGATGGGAAGAAGTATCACTGCATCAAGAATTCATAAGAGATGGTGCAATTCTCATGATATTCTTGACATAAAGTGGGTAATACTTCAGGGTAGAACAGAATCAAAAGCTTGATTGCATTTGATCTGCGTAATACAACTGCTTTGACCCAATCCTAGAAATGGACGAGGTACTGGAGCTTGTTTCTCCTAGTCATTCTGGAATAGAATGGCTTGACGGACCACAAGAATAATAAGGATTGATAAACACGGATGCACAATTACTCCTGACTATCAATTGATAGATGATGGTCGAAATACAAATGAAGAGGAACAACTCAAGGGGACATATATCTTTCTGAGTTGTGGATGCATAGGTTAATATGTCGAACCAAGTTCAACAGGTTTCTTCCAGATAACCCATGCAGAAAGGTAGAACTGGCAGAATCACAATTATGAATGGAGAACTCCTCAGGAGTACTCTAATCGTGATATTTTGGTTCAAAGAACTTCTGCCTTAATGGTTCCTGGTATTTGGAAGAAAGAAATACCACGGACCTCGAGGACTGTCGCAAGGTTACTAATATCCTAAAGAAACGAGCAAGCACTATCAACAGGAGGTAAGTAGGGTGAATCTCGGGTTCAAGAACCCAGGAATAGAATACCTACAACTAAATGGCATCATGGAATGCTTTCGAGAATGGTGGCCAGAATCATCACACTGGGAACACAAAACATGGCTAGATTACTAGGTGACTCCCTAAAACACCTAGGGTCATAATAATAGCTCCAACATATATGTCGAGGTAGTAGAGTACCTCAACAGACCGTTAGTGTGCTTACTCTGGCCCAAAAGGACATTGGAAACGGGAAGAAGGGATTTGCAAATGCATCGGACTAGTTAGAGACCTGGGATGACTCGGACAGCATAACGGCTGTAAATGCTCAAAAGATTTGAGACATCGTGCAAAATGGTGGCATAACCACTCAACAACACAATATCAAGGTTCCGAGATCAACTGTCAACATACGAAAGTAGTAGGAACGGAACTGAGGCTTGAAACTATCAATTATATGAGTCTATGGATTAGTAACACGTCATCCTGATAGATAGATGAGAGGGCCTAGTTCTTACTCCCCGTAGAAGAGAAGAGGATGACTAAGATCGGAAGGCCATAAGGTAAAGGAGTAAAAAAGAGCCTTACGTTCCCATCCACAATCAATTCCCTTATATAACTAAAGCATTTCTAGACTCCACTTCGACCAGTTTGGCTTGGTAATCCTACAGGCAATCAGGCTCTGATACCAATGCTGTCAGGACCCCGATTCCAAGTCACATCGATCTAGCCGGTAACACCTCATATCACTTTGCGGCCTCACGCACAGTATTCCCATGGGTGTCGCCTTACCATGGCCCGGGACCGTTTGCGCCTTGTGGCTCACGTATATGATAGTGTCGCTAGCATCCATATGACAGAGAACCCGGGCCAACATGGCTAGTCGTGAACCCAAAGCGGCACTAACCTATGGGGACAGGCATACATGAATCACATCGAGCATGACGGTCAGCAGCGTGTGAATCCGGGCTGTAGCACTGGGCTAACAGGACTCCGGGAACCCGGGCTGTAGCAGGCTAGGAAGGACTCCGGATGTCACCGCGTGACATTTCCCCGAAGGGACAGACACAGGAACAAAGTAAAACACATGCCGACCAGTCAAGTGTCCTGAGCAGTAGTGCTGGGCTAACAGGACTCCGGTGAACCGGGCTGTAGCGGACTACTATGGCTCATGGAAGCACTAGACTACATTTCCCCATAAGAGAGGCTGCCAAGGATAAACAACTAGATTGTCGGATCCCACACATACCAAGCATTTCAATCATACACACAATATGCTCGATATGTGTAAATACAACATGGCATCACAACATAACTCTATAACTCAAGTATTTATTCATTAGGCTCCGAGGAGCGAGATATTACAAACATGGGTCTCATGACCCAACAATCATAGCATACAAATCAAAGCACATGCGGAAGCTTAACATGTCTGAGTACAGACATCTACAAATGAAAAAGGCTAATAAGTCTGACTATCTACCAGATCCTGCCGAGGGCACAAGATCGTAGCTGAGGTATCAAGCTAAACGTCGAAGTCCACACGGAACTACTAGCGAGACTGACGTCTCTCTGCAAAACATAAAATAGGCAAACGTGAGTACAAATGTACCCAGCAAGACTTACATCAGAACTATCTACATATGCATCGGTATCAATAAAGGGGGTGGTGGAGTTTAACTGCAGCAAGCCAGCTTTGACTCAGTGGCTAACCTGAACTACAACTGCAAGCAACTCTTTTGAGGTGGCGCACACGAGTCCACATATTCACCATTCAATACACCACTATGGATCCGCTCCCGTCTCCCTACGAGAAGGCCATCCATAGCACTCACACTTATCTTGCGAGTTTTAGAGTATCCACTTTCACTTGTCTATGAACTATTATAAGCAACCCAGAAGTCCATTACCGCGGACATGGCTATTCGAATAGATGATGTTAACCCTGCAGGGGTGTACGTCTTCACACACGCTCTCACCACTTACCGCCGTTTACACGACATGTACTCGGCAACCTTCAAGCGGAAGCCCAACGAGGGTGTCGGCCATGGCCTACATAAACACTCAAGTCTCTAGTCCAGGTTTATCGCCTATCTAGGTTCCATCCGTAGGGAGTTCGGCCGAGGTTTCCACATACGGCCCCAGACGTTGTGTACAGGGTTCCGAGACACCAAACGGGCGCCCGGCATGCCTGGCCACGGTGTATCTACCGCATCATAGCCCACCCCTAGGGTGAGCGCTACGCACGGCCGCCAACACATATCCTATAAACACTAGAAACTAGTTGCAACTCCTGGACAGAGGACAAGGGTGATCAAGAAGCTGAGAGGGTCCATTGGTTTGAGGCCCAATGCATGGTAGTAATTGTTTCATGGATCAGAAACACAGAACTCAGTTCCTGAGGACGGCTTCAATGAGACAACCCACCATGTACTCCTACATAGCCTCTCACCGCTACCTTTACCAAATCGTGTTCACACACTTAGCTCTCAACAGTAGGACATGTTTACACACCTCCGATTCATCCCCGATGAATCAGACTTGACTCAACTCTAAGCAGTAGCAGGCATGACAAACAAACATGAATGAGTAGGCACATCAGGGCTCAAACAACTCCTACTCATGCTAGTGGGTTTCATCTATTTACTGTGGCAATGACAGGTCATGCAGAGGAAAAGGGTTCAACTACCATAGCATGTAACAGTTGAATCGTTGTTGTCCTAATGCAGTAAAAGAGAGCAGGAGCGAGAGAGTGGGATTGTATCGGAATGAACAAGGGGGTTTTGCTTGCCTGGCACTTCTGAAGATATTATAGCTCTTCATCGGTGTCATCGAACTCATCGTCGAAACCACGTCTATCGAGAGGGGACAAATACCGGCAACAGAGAAAGAAACACAATCAATGCAATGCACAATATGATGCATGATCATGACCTGGTAAAATGAGTGTGTTGGGCTAATGTAACTACAACCAGATGGGTTTGAGCTATTTTGAACCTAAGATTCAAAGTTCAAACTCATTTGTGATCTTAAATAGTGCTTATCATGTTTTTGCACTAAACAGAAAGTTAACTTGTTTGAACATGCATGAAACTAGTACAGATGGATAGATTGGATTTTTCTGATCATTTTTCATATATAAATCTTTGCATTTGGAGTTACAGATTAATTTCTATGAATTTTTGAAGTTTGCAACATTTTCTGGAATTTCCTATATAAAAATAAATCCAGAAAATACTTATTGCGTCAGCATAGCGTCACTGTGACGTTACCAGGTCAATGGGGGCGGTCCAGGTAAAACCTGACCTGTGGGTCCCGCGTGTCAGTGTCATCACTAACTTAACACAGTTAGTTAGTGTTAGATTAAGCACTAAACTAAGTTAATTAGCACTAAACTAAACCTAACTAAAAATTAATAGGGCGGGCCCACGCGTCAGTGACCCTGGGGGGGTCAAACACGGGTCAACTCGCCGGAGTTGACCCGCGGCTCGTCGCCGGCGGAGCCAGAGACGGCGGCGGGTTTGCTCCTCCGGCGACCAAACGAGTGGTAGAGGGGCTCTGCGTGGAGCTGCTGCTCATCCGCATCCAACGGAGCATGCAGCAGTGGCTGGGGTGGTCCATAGCGCTGATGGCGTTGAGCTTTGCGGCGGCCGGAGCTCGGGCAACGGCGGAGATGGTGCTACAGGCGGCCGTGGGTCAAGCCAAGGGCACCAGTGGGTTGCCCTCGCTCGCCCGCCTCCAGAGGAGCAGGTGGGTGGCTGTGGGGGCACCGGAGCTCGCCGGAACGGAGCTCGCGGCGGTGGCCGGAGTTCGGGCGCCGATGAAAATGACGACATCGTGCATGGGAGGGTCAACGGGTAGCACCTAAGGTTTCTACGGGCTCTCACAAAGCTAACGGGCATAAGAACGAGACCGATTGGCCACCGGAGCCTCGTCGGCGACGAGCTCGTGCGGCGGCGTGCTTCGGTCATCAAGGGGGCGACGACTATGGCGATCAAACGGAGCGGGGGAGAGGGGGAAACGGTGGCGGAGCTCACATCGATCACGAAGAGGGGCTCGGCTTGCTCGGGGACGGCTTGGCAACGGCGAATCCGTCGATGGAGTCCGGCGGCCGTGCTCGGGGAAGACGACTCGTGGCAGCGATGTGGGGCTCCCACGATGGCGTGGCTCGGGGTGGAAGAAAGAGGGGGTCGAGGCGGAGCCTCTGGGCCGGTCAGAGAAGTGAGGGAGAGGCGGTAGCCGCGGTGGTGCACGTCGGCGGCGAGGAGCTCCGCTCGGTCGCGAGAAAGAGAGAGAGAGAGTAGAGAGGGGAGTGAGGTCCAGGGAGAGGAGGGGAAGCGAGAGGGAGCGCTGGGCGTCTCCGTGGCACATCCAGAAGAGTCGGGGCGTCGCGGTGGAAGCAGGAGCTGGCGCGCGCGCGGCGACCACGCGCCCTGCCTACTGGCGTGAGGAGGAAGACGACAGAGGGGGCTGCGGTGCTGGGCTGGGCTTCACAGTTTGGCCGCCAGGTGGCTAGGTGAGCTCTTCTCTCTCTCTCTCTCTCTTTTCTAATTCTTTTTGTTTTCTATTTTTTGTAATTTGTTTTGATTTAGTTTTAGACACTAAATCATTTTTGTTGCTTCTGATAATTCTTGTAGGGACTAGTTGGATTATTCCAAAGCCCTTCACCAAAGATCAGAATTATTGGTCATATATTAATTAATTAATAAATATATATCCAATGAAAATAGTTATTGATTTAATTCAAAGGCCCAAAATAAATATCTCTGAGATTCCAAAAATATTGTTTTAAGTTTTACCTCTTGCCAATATTTTCAGAGACTAAGAGGAACATTTTCTTGGACTTCTTTGAAAAGATTTTAATGTTGATTATTTTTTAAGTGATTTGTGAGGGTTTCAACTAACCTCAATTCAACTTTCAGAATTTAGACATGATGCATGAGGCTCACTCAGGTAATTAGCTACAAGCAAAATCTAGGGCTGTGACACCGGCCAGTCTAAGTGTTTCGGAGCAGTAGTGCTGGGCTAGCAGGACTCCGGTGAACCGAGATGTAGCGGACTACTATGGCTCATGGAAGCAGAAGACTACATTTCCCCATAAGAGAGGCTACCAAGGATGAACAACTAGGTTGTCGGATCCCACACATACCAAGCATTTCAATCATACGCACAATATGCTCGATATGTATAAATACAACATGGCATCACAATGTAACTCTACGACTCAAGTATTTATTCATTAGGCTCCAAAGAGCCAGATAATACAAACATGGGTCTCATGACCCAACATTCAGAGCATACAAGTGAAAGCACATGCGGAAGCTTAACATGTCTGAGTACAGACTTCTACAAATGAAAAAGGCTGAGAAGCCTGACTATCAACCAGATCCTACCGAGGGCACAAGATCGCAGCTGAGGTATCAAGCTAAACGTCGAAGTCCACACGGAACTACTAGCGAGACTGATGTCTCTGCAAAACATAAAATAAGAAAACGTGAGTACAAATGTACCCAGCAAGACTTACAACAGAACTATCTACATATGCATCGGTATCAAAAAAGGGGGTGGTGGAGTTTAACTGCAGCAAGCCAGCTTTGACTCGGTGGCTATCCTAAACTATGATTGCAAGTAACTCTTTTGAGGTGGCGCACACGAGTCCACATATTCACCATATCAATACACCACTATGGATCCGCTCCCGTCTTCCTACGAGAACGCCATTCATAGCACTCATGCTTATCTTGCGCATTTTAGAGTATCCACTTTCACTTGTCTATGAACGATGCAAGGGGTCCAAGTTTCCATATCCAAGGAATCCGGCTATTCAAATAGATAATGATAACCCTGCAGGGGTGTACTTCTTCACACACGCTCTCGCCACTTACCACCATGTACACGTCGTGTACCTCGGCAACCTTCAAACGGAAGCCTGGCGAGGGAGTCGGCCACGACCTGACTAACCACACAAGTCTCTCGTCCAAGTTTATCGCCTATTCGGGTTCCATCCGCAAGGAGATCCGGCCGGGGTGTCGCTCACGGCCCCAAACAATGTGAGCAGGGTTCCCAAGCACACCATCCAGGTGCCACTGTGCCTAGTCTGTCCCAAGCCCACCTGTACCGGGTGCCACTTGGTAGACTACTAACACTACCTACAAACACCAGAAACTAGTTGCAACTCCTGGACAGAGATCGAGTTGGTTAATAAGCTGAGAGGGGTCGAGTTACCGGAACCCAATGTGTGGTATTAATTGTTCATGGATCACAAACACAAAACTCAGTTCCTGAGGACGGTTTCATTGAGACAACCCACCATGTACTCCTACATGGCCTCTCACCGCTACCTTTACCAAATCGTGTTCACACACTTAGCTCTCAACGGTAGGACATGTTCACCATGTTCCAATTAATTCCCGATGAATCAGACCTGACTCAACTCTAAGCAGTAGCAGGCATGACAACAAGCATGAATGAGTAGGCACATCAGGGCTCAAACAATTCCTACTCATGCTAGTGGGTTTCATCTATTTAATGTGGCAATGACAGGTCATGCAGAGGAAAGGGGTTCAACTACCGCAGCATGTAACAGTTGAATCATTGTTGTCCTAATGCGGTAAAAGGGAGCAGGAGCGAGAGAGTCGGATTGCATCAGAATGAACAAGGGGGTTTTGCTTGCCTAAGAATTCTGAAGAGGAACACACTTCATCGGTGTCATCGTTCTTGTCGTCGGTACACATCTACCAAGAGGGGACAAACACCGGCAACTGAGAAAGAACACAATCAATGCAATGCCACAATATTATGCATGATCATGACATGTCAATATGTTGTGATTTGAGCTAATGCATCTAGCTATGATTTAAATGAAGTTGGTTTGGATACATGATTCAAATTCCAACTCCATATATGATTATCCTTTATTTGTTTTGTCCAAAACAGAGGACAAACATTGTTCAAACATGCATGGAAATGGTACAGATGGGTTCCTTGAATTTTTCTGATCATTTTTCATATATAAATTATTTCATTTGGAGTTATGGTTGGTTTTCTATGGTTTTTAGAAGTTAGCGCTATTTTCTGGGATTTCCTGAATAAGAATAATCCAGTAAATGAGTTATTGCGTCAGAATGACATCACGCTGATGTCAGCGGTCAACAAAGCGGTCCAGGTCAAACCTGACCAGTGGGGCCCACTGGTCAGTGACCCAGTGATTAAAAGAGCTAGTTAGTGGTTAAACTAAACTTAACTAAAAGTGTCTGCAGGCCTAGGCCCACATGTCATAGACTCAGGGAGGTCAAACCCCGGTCTAACGGGGTCAACACCACCGGAGTTGACCCGCAGCTCGTCGCCCGCAAGGTCAGAGACGGCGGAGGGCTTCTGAAATCACCCACGGGCGATGGTTTTGGGCGTGGGGAGGCTCTACGAAGAGCTGCTACTCGCGCGCAGCTGATGGAGCAGACGGCGGGAGCTGGGGTGGCCGGAGACGACCGCGGCGAGCTCAAAGGCGATGGTCAGAGCTCGGAAGTTGGCGGTTTCGGTGCTTCAGTGCACGACAAAAGCAACATGTGACGGTTTTGGGGTCCTGGCGTTGCACTGAGCACGGTGGTGTGCTCGGTCGCGGCCCTAGGTGACAGTGGCCACGGCGGCGTCATGAACGGCGGCGAAGAGCTCTCGGCTCCTACAGCATCAGCGTTAGAGGAAGGAAACGAGCTAGGGGAGAGGGGGAATCGACGCAGTGGCTCACAGCGGATCCGAAGGAGTCACCAGAGATCTCGGGGATGCGCTGAGGACGACGAATCGGCGACGACGATCTCCGGCGGCCGACGATGAACACGACGACGTCGGCGATGTTGCGTGGCTCCCTGGCTTGCGTGAGTAGGTGTGGAGCTTCAGGACGATGTGTCGGCGACGAGGGATACGTCGAGGCCAGGCGGTGGCTCAGGGCGTGGCAACGGTGAGCGGCGGCGACGGGCACTCTCGGTGGTGGGAAGAGAGCAAGACAGGGGAGGGGAGAGAGAGCAGCAAGTGAGGGAGAGGAGAGAGAGGTCTCGGGGCGTCTCTGTGGTGTCGTCTAGGCGCATCGAGGGGGAGCCAGGCAGGCAGCTGCGTGCCGGCGCGCGCGGGCGCCGTGCACTGCTTCCCCTCTGCCTACTGGCGAGAGGAGGAAGACAAGGCTACCCCTGGTGGCTGGGCCTGAACAGGAGCTGGGCCGGTTGCTGGGCCAGGTAAGGCCGGGTGGGTCTCTTTCTCTCTTCTTTGTCTTATTTCCTTCTGTTTTTACTATTTTCTATTTATTTCAATCTGTTTTGGTTTGTTTTAAATACCAAACCATTTTATAAAATATGAAACTTCTTGCGGGCACTCACTGAATTATTCCAGAGGTTCACACCATGTTTCAAATTGTTTGAGACTATGAAACTATATATATATATATATCATTTTATAGCCCCAAGTCAAATACATATTGGATTAATTCAAATGGCCAAAACAAATATTTCTGAGATACCAAAGATATTGGTTTTAATTACCTCTTGCCAATATTCCCAGAGATTAACAGGAACATTTTCTTGGGCTCATTTGAAAAGGATTTAATGTTGACCATTTTTAAAAGATTTCTGAGGCTTGAGAATTCCCTCAATTCAATTTCCTTGAATTTAAGATGATGCATGGATGCATATGCAATGACAAGCAAAGGCCAAAGCTAGGGCTTTGACAACTCACCCCCACTAAACAAGAATCCCGTCCCGATATTCAAGACGTGGGGTAAGAAGACAGAGGGGTCACAAAGCTAACACGATCTTCATGATCCGATTGCCCTTCTCGAAGATGTTGATTCATTGCTCCAATTGATCTTGACGTCTTTGCTGTTGAGATTTTCATCCAACATGATGATGACAGAAGGAAACTCTACAGGAATCGATCTTCTCAAAGATCGAGCAACTCACGATCAACTCATGGAGTGAGATGTTGAAACACCTCTTGAGCTGAGACACGAAAAGCACATCGAGAGGGATGGAAGAAACAGATGACGAAGGTTCAAGTTGGTAGGCAACAATTCCACGCTTGAGTAAGATGGTGCATGATTTCAAAGTAGCGAGGAGATAGTTACCATGATTTCATAACGTGACACCTTAGGGAGGTGACTCATAGAGCTATTCCCTTAAGTGGCAAAAAGAATTACTTTTGATACAAAGATCATTGAAACTCTGTATACCAGCCTAAGGCAAATCACAACAATCGTTTGGCGGGGTAAGAAGGGATGGCATACCCAGACTGGAATGGACGATGTGGACTACTTTGTTGAAGACAACGCAAGGGATGATTTTGCTTGTGCGTGCTCTCAAAAGCTTGAGCATTTCCATATTCATCAAGGTTCTACCAACATCCGTGTCAAGGATCCTGGCAACACAACATACTACCATGATGAATAGTGATGGACGAAGTAGATGCGAAGGAAGATAACACCTTCTCAGATTTCACCTTAGCGAGGCCAAGGAAACAAAATCTGGGTGATCGACCGAGAGACATTTAGCACTCCGCTTCTAATGTTCTCCTTGATGTGCTACCGTAACCCAATTATAGATATGGTTTGGTACCTATGACATCAAGTAAAAGGTCGGACTTCGGGAGCACAAGAATCCATAAGGAACAACTATGGAAGTAAATCCTACAAAATCCTTATGGGGAGGTAGCCAACTTCCTCAATCAAAACACTACAATAATAGGTCTTCCGGCTGGGTGTGTCGACCACGACATCCACTTTACCGATTACAGAGAGACCAATATTATAGTTCTTGGGAAATGTTCCAACCATCATAACTTCCTGAGATTCAGATCTGGTTGGTGTCAGGATATTCCAGACTCATCAAGTCTAGAGAGAAAAATGTGAGTTTGCAACACAAGTCGACGAGATGACGTTGCAGGATTCTCGGGAAATGGACTACGGTGGTAAGCTCCAAAACATGAGCCGGTTCTGTTAAAAACATGTGAACATGCTGTCCCAGACAAGCATGACCACGTAGTAGTCTTACAGCGAAACACTACCGAGTTCAGGTGGGGAACCATTATTGCGGATAACGAAGTCCTTGATTAGGCCCAGGTTAGCTCTTAAAAAGGAAATTCTTCTCCTTGAACAAATCAATCAGTGGCTTGGTGTGCTAGGGACACATATAGAATGAAGGTCGCAAGTCTCCAGACCACAGAATACTTCGCATGTATGCATGACTGATTTGGGATAATTCCAGAGGAGGCAAAACAAACTTTCTCGAATTCACGGCGGCAACTTGCATCAAATGCACGTGAACTTAGGGGAAGTCACTACTTTTGTTCAAACATAAATTTCATGAGGTAGCACGAAGAAGATGGTTTCAAAAGTTTCCAACACTAACTTATATGTTCAACATGAATCATGGACAAGATGAAAATGTTGTCAATGGGCTCAACAACAATCCATCCTGGCTTCCATATAGATGGAATTCCACAATTAAGTGAACACGGGGATAGCATTGGTCAGACCAAAAGATGTAATGGTGTATGCTCGAGGAATCAACCACGAGTAAGACAACATTACGATCATCGTTGGTTCTGATTTGATTTGACGATAGGCCACACTCAAACCAAAGTTTTGGTAGGACAATGGATCCAACAACTAATCACAAGGACCAATCGATGAAGATATCATCTTCTTCAACGCACACACGTAAAAGATATCCCTCTGGAATGAACTAAATAAGGCAAAGCTTGATCTTCCAACTCTCCCAGTTGTTGTTCATCTTAACCAACTAGCTCAAGGTATCCAACACAGAATCTTGGAGAATGGGTGGTTCAGAAGAAAACCAACGTGATCATGAGCTCAACATAACAGTCAGGGAACAACCCGGTAATACCTCCGAGAAGATATTCGGAATATCACGAACCATCGATATGTTATTAAGCTCAAGAACAATCTTGCTTTCGAGGCGGTATGATGTGATCAATTAAGCAAGGATTGACACAATCCTAACTCTTGATCGAAGAGTGCACCAAGGAAAATGGACTAGGTAGCAGGATCAGTCTTAGAATGATAATTCAATAACCAGCACACTAAGAATGAGAGTATTGTCCATTAACTACCAAGCAGCGGAGTTGCTAGGAGTATTGATTTCGCACATCACAATGCACTTGTCGGCATTCCGGTTACAATAACACGGGAACCGAGGAATGAACAATGATGGCAAGAAGTATCACTACGTCAAGAATTCATGAGAAATGGTACAATTCTCATGACAATCCTGACATAAAGGGGGTAATACGCCGAGGTAGAACAGAACAAAAGTTGGATTGGCATTTTGATCTATGGAATACAACTACTTCGACCACTCCAAGAAATGGATGAGGTACTGGAGTTTGTTCCTCCTAGTCACTCCGAAATAGAATGGCTTGACGGACCACGAGAATAATAGGCATCGATAACAGGAATGCACAACTAGTCCTGACTATCAATTGATAGACAGAGGTCAGAATACAAATAAAGAGAGACAACTCAAAGGAACATATAACTTTCCGAGTGGTGGATGCATAGATTAGTATGTCGAACCAAGTTCAACATGTTTCTTCTGGATAACCCATGCGAAGAGGTAGGACTGGCAGATTCACAATGTAAAATGGAGAACTCATCAAGAGCACTCTGGTTGTGATCTTTTGGTTCAAAAGAACTTCTGCCATAAGTAGTTCATAGTATTTGGAAGAAGGAAATACCACAGACCTCGAGGACTAATGCAAAGGTTACTAATAACCTAAAGGAACGAGCAAACCCTATCAAAATGAAGTAAGTAGGGTGAATCTCGGGTTCAAAACCCAGAAATAGAAGGCCTACTAACTAAATGGCATCACGAGATGCTTTCGAGGATGGTGGCCAGAATGATCACACTGGGAACACAAAACATGGCTAGATTACTAGGTAATCTTCTAAAACACCTAGGGTCGTAATAATAACTCCAACATATATGTCGAGGCAATAAATTACCTCAACGCACCGGTTAGTGTGGTTAGACTGGCCCAAAAAGACATCAAACACAGGAGAAAGGGATTTGCAAATGCATTAGATTGTTTAGAAACCTGGGATGACTCGGACAACATAACGGTTGTAAATGCTCAAAAGATTTGAGACATCCTGCAAAATGGTGGCATAACCACTTAAGATTGCAATATCAAGGTTCTGAGATCAACTGTCAACACACAAAAGTAGTAGGAACTGAACTAAGACTTGAATCCATCAATCCTATAAGTCTATGGATTAGTAACATGTCATCATGGTAGATAGATGAGAAGGCCTAGTTCTTAATCCCCGCAGAAGAGAAGAGGTTGACTCAGATCAGAAGGCATAAGGTAAAGGAGTAAAAAGAGCCTTACGTTCCCTCCCACAATCAATTCCCTTACATATAATTAAAGCATTTCTAGACTCAACTTCGACCAGTTTGGCTTGGTAATCCTACATGCAGTCAGGCTCTAATACCAAAGCTGTCAGGACCCTGATTCTAAGTCACACCGATCTAGCCTGTAACACCTCATATCACTTTGCAGCCTCACGCACGGTATTCCCACGGGTGTCACCTTACCATGGCCTGGGACCATTTGCGTGTTTTGGCTCACGTATATGATAGTGTCGCTAGCATCCATATGACAAAGAACCCGTGCCGACGTGACTAGTCGTGAACCCAAAGTGGCACTAACTTACGGGGATAGGCATACATGAATCAACATCGAGCATGTCGGTCAGCAGTGTGCGAATTCGGGCTGTAGCACTGGGCTAACAGGACTCCAGGAACTTGGGCTGTAGTAGGCTAGGCAGGACTCCGGATGTCATCGCGTGACATTTCCCCGAAGGGACAGACACAGGAACGAAGTGAATCACATGCCAGCCAGTCTAAGTGTTCCAGAGCAGTAGTGCTGGGCTAGCAGGACTCCGGTGAACCGGGCTGTAGCAGACTACTATGGCTCATTGAAGCACAAGACTACATTTCCCCATAAGAGGCTACCAAGGATGAACAACTAGGTTGTCGGATCCCACACATACCAAGCATTTCAATCATACACACAATATGCTCGATATGTGTAAATACAACATGACATCACAACATAACTCTACGACTCAAGTATTTATTCATTAGGCCCCGAAGAGCTAGATAATACAAACATGGGTCTCATGACCCAACATTCAGAGCATACAAGTCAAAGCACATGCAGAAGCTTAACATGTCTGAGTACAGACTTCTACAAATGATAAAGGCTGAGAAGCCTGACTATCTATCAGATCCTACCGAGGGCACAATATCGTAGCTGAGGTATCAAGCTAAACGTCGGAGTCCACACAGAACTACTAGCGAGACTGATGTCTCTGCAAAACATAAAATAAGAAAACGTGAGTACAAATGTACCCAGCAAGACTTACATCAGAACTATCTACATATGCATCGGTATCAACAAAGGGGGTGGTCGAGTTTAACTGCAGCAAGCCAGCTTTGACTCGGTGGCTATCCTAAACTACGGCTGCAAGTAACTCTTTTGAGGTGGCGCACACGAGTCCACATATTCACCATATCAATACACCACTATGGATCCGCTCCCGTCTTCCTACGAGAAAGCCATCCATAGCACTCACGCTTATCTTGCGCATTTTAGAGTATCCACTTTCACTTGTCTATGAACGATGCAAGGGGTCCAAGTCTCCATATCCGAGGAATCCGGCTATTCGAATAGATAATGATAACCCTACAGGGGTGTACTTCTTCACACACGCTCTCGCCACTTACCACCATGTACACGTCGTGTACCTCGGCAACCTTCAAGCGGAAGCCTGGCGAGGGAGTCGGCCATGACCTGACTAACCACACAAGTCTCTCGTCCAGGTTTATTGCCTATTCGGGTTTCATCCGCAAGGAGATCCGGTCGGGGTGTCGCTCACGGCCCCAAACGATGTGAGCAGGGTTCCCAAGCCCACCATCCGGGTGCCACTTGGTACACCGTGCCACTGTGCCTAGTCTGTCCCAAGACCACCTGTACTGGGTGCCACTTGGTAGCTTACTAACACTACCTACAAACACCAGAAACTAGTTGCAACTCCTGGACAGAGATCGAGTTGGTTAATAAGCCGAGAGGGGTCTAGTTATCGGAACCCAATGTGTGGTAGTAACTGTTCATGGATCACAAACACAGGACTCAGTTCCTGAGGACGATTTCAATGAGAAAACCCACCATATACTCCTACATGGCCTCTCACTGCTACCTTTACCAAATCGTGTTCACACACTTAGCTCTCAACAGTAGGACATGTTCACCATGTTCCAATTCATTCCCGATGAATCAGACCTGACTCAACTCTAAGCAGTAGCAGGCATGACAACAAGCATGAATGAGTAGGCACATCAGGGCTCAAACAATTCCTACTCATGCTAATGGGTTTCATCTATTTACTGTGGCAATGATAGGTCATGCAGAGGAAAGGGGTTCGACTACCGCATCATGTAGCAGTTGAATCGTTGTTGTCCTAATGCGGTAAAAGAGAGCAGGAGCGAGAGAGTGGGATTGTATCAGAATGAACAAGGGGGTTTTGCTTGCCTGACACTTCTGAAGAGGAACACACTTCATCAGTGTCATCGTTCCTGTCGTTGGTACACATCTACCGAGAGGGGACAAACACCGGCAAGTGAGAAAGAACACAATCAATGCAATGCCACAATATGATGCATGATCATGACATGGCAATATGCTGTGATTTGAGCTACTCCATCTAGCTATGATTTAAATGAAGTTGGTTTGGATACATGATTCAAATGCCAACTCCATATATGATTATTTAAATGCCCTTTATTTGTTTTGTCCAAAACAGAGGACAAACATTGCTCAAACATGCATGGAAGTGGTACAGATGGGTTCCATGAATTTTTCTGATCATTTTTCATATATAAATTATTTCATTTGGAGTTATTGTTGATTTTCTATGATTTTTAGAAGTTAGCACTATTTTCTGGAATTTCCTGAATAAGAATAATCCAGTAAATGAGTTATGGCATCAGCATGACCTCAGGCTGACGTCAGCGGTCAACGAAGTGGTCCAGGTCAAACCTGGCCAGTGGGGCCCACTGGTCAGTGACCCAGTGATTAACGGAGCTAGTTAGTGGTTAAACTAAACTTAACTAAAAGTGTCTGCAGGCCTAGGCCCACATGTCATAGACTCAGGGGGGTCAAACCCCGGTCAAATGGGGTCAACCCCACCGGAGTTGACCCGCGGCTCGTCGCCCGCGAGGTCAGAGACGGCGGAGGGCTTCGGAAATCGCCCATGGGCGATGGTTTTGGGCGTGGGGAGGCTCTACGAAGAGCTGCTACTCGCGCGCAGCTGATGGAGCAGACGGCAGGAGCTGGGGTGGCCGGAGACGACCGCGGCGAGCTCAAAGGCGGCGGCCGGAGCTCGGAAGTTGGCAGTTTTGGTGCTTCGGTGCACGGCAGAAGCAACAGGTGACGATTTTGGGGTCCTGGCGTTGCACTGAGCACGGTGGTGTGCTCGGTCGCGGCCCTAGGTGACAGTGGCCACGGTGGCGACATGAACGGCGGCGAAGAGCTCTCGGCTCCGACGGCATCGGCGTTAGAGGAAGGAAACGAGCTAGAGGAGAGGGGGAATCGACGTAGGTGCTCACAGCAAATCCGAAGGAGTCACCAGAGAGCTCGGGGATGCGCTGAGGACGACCAATCGGCGATGACGATCTCCGGCGCCCGACAATGAACACAACAACATCAGCGATGTTGCAGGGCTCCCTGGCTTGCGTGAGTAGGCGCGGAGCTTCAGGACAATGTGGTGGTGACGAGGGATACTTCGGGGAGGCGAGGCGGTGGTTTAGGGCACGGCAACGGTGAGCGGCGGCAAAGGGCACTCTCGGTGGTGGGAAGAGAGCAAGACAGGGGAGGGGAGAGAGAGCAGCGAGTGAGGGAGAGGAGAGAGGGGTCTTGGGGCGTCTCCGTGGCGTCGTCTAGGCACGTCAAGGGGGAGCCAGGCAGGCAGCTGCGTGCCGGCACGCGCGGGCGCCGTGCACTGCTTCCCCTCTGCCTACCGGCGAGAGGAGGAAGACAAGGCTACCCCTGGTGGCTGGGCCTGAACAGGAGTTGGGCCGGCTACTGGGCCAGGTAAGGCCGGGTGGGTCTCTTTCTCTCTTCTCTGTCTTATTTCCATCTGTTTTTACTATTTTCTATTTATTTCAATCTGTTTTGGTTTGTTTTAAATACCAAACCATTTTATAAAATCTGAAACTTCTTGTGGGCACTCACTGAATTATTCCAGAGGTTCACACCATGTTTCAAATTGTTTGAGACTATAAAACTATATATATATCATTTTATAGCCCCAAATCAAATACATATTGGATTAATTCAAATGCCCAAAACAAATATTTCTGAGATACCAAAAATATTGGTTTTAATTACCTCTTGCCAATATTCCCAGAGATTAATAGGAACATTTTCTTGGGCTCATTTGAAAAGGATTTAATGTTGATCATTTTTAAAAGATTTCTGAGGCTTGAGAATTCCCTCAATTCAATTTCCTTGAATTTAAGATGATGCATGGATGCATATGCAATGACAAGCAAATGCCAAAGCTAGGGCTGTGACAAAATCCGTCAATGATGGGGTCAAGGAACAATGTGGCAGAACCGCCATGACGGATACTGGTGGGGTGGTCCCTGCGATCAAAGGTGATCAGACAAGAAGACCATGGGTTGAACTTTGGGGCGACTGGCTCCATCGCATAGACGTCCCTTAGTGCACGCTTCCGTTCCTGCTTGGAAATATGGGTTGCGTATATCAT
Source organism: Triticum aestivum (assembly GCF_018294505.1). Classification (NCBI taxonomy): domain Eukaryota; kingdom Viridiplantae; phylum Streptophyta; class Magnoliopsida; order Poales; family Poaceae; genus Triticum; species Triticum aestivum. The sequence continues at coordinate 174,665,659 of NC_057797.1, read as the reverse complement.
GTTTACCGTTTTCACTTGGGGAGGAAATTTCTTCTATCCTCGTGTGTTCGGCGGCCAGGGCTCCTCCTCGTCATCGCTATGCAGCCCCTTTTCCTTGTTTTTGGCGTTCAACTTGTCGGCCTGTTTGAACACCCAGCATTCTCTGTTGGTGTGGTTGGCTGGTTTATTGGGGGTGCCGTGAATTTGACATGAACGATCGAGTATGCGGTCCAAGCTGGATGGGCCCGGATTGCTTCTTTTGAACGCCTTTTTCCGTTGACCGGATTTAGAGCCACTGAATCCTGCATTAACCGTCGTGTCTTCGGCGTTGTCGTCGTTGTTGTGGCGCTTGTGTCTGTTGCGACCTGGCCTGCCATTGCTATCTTTGGCATCTGAATTGCCAGGGTTTCTTGATGTGTTGTTGCTGCGAGCCAGCCAGCTATCCTCGCCCGCACAAAAGTGGGTCATGAGTGTCGTTAGGGCTGCCATGGATTTCGGCTTTTCTTGACCGAGGTGTCGGGCGAGCCACTCATCGCAGATGTTATGCTTAAATGCCGCTAAGGCCTTGGCATCCGGATAGTCGACAATTTGGTTCTTTTTACTTAGGAACCGAGTCCAGAATTTCTTGGCTGATTCCCCTAGCTGTTGGATTATGTGACTCAAGTCATCGGCATCCGGTGGTCGCACATAAGTGCCCTGGAAGTTTTCAAGGAATGCATCTTCCAAATTCTCCCAACTACCAATGGAGTTTGCCGGCAGGCTATTGAGCCAATGCCGAGCAGGTCCTTTGAGTTTTAATGGGAGGTACTTGATGGCATGTAGATCGTCATCACGGGCCATGTGGATGTGGAGGAGGAAATCTTCGATCCATACCGTGGGGTCTGTTGTACCATCATATGATTCAATGTTCACGGGTTTAAAACCTTCTGGGAATTCGTGATCCATTACTTCATCAGTGAAGCATAGGGGGTGTGCGGCGCCTCTGTGCCGGGCTATATCACGATGCGGTTCATACGAGTCTTGTCTGCTGTATTCGGCTCGGCCGGATTTTCTTTTAGTATATCCGGCGTGATGGTCGTCGTCACGCGTCGGGACGCGCCCCGTGATCCGTAGATCGATCTTGCATGTCCTGCCTTGTTTTCCAATATGTCTCGCAGGTCCTGCGTATTACCCCGGGCCCTGGTACTTTTGTTTAACTGGCGACAGAGTGTGGGCTGGACTTTGGCCTGATATGCCGCTTTGTCTCGGCCACGAGGTGGTCGGTCAGCCGCATCATACGCTGGGAGTGTAGGCTTTAATGCTTCCTCCTCGAGTTGGGGTAGCAACCTGCACTTTGGGTAACTTTTGGTTGGGCGCTCAAGTTCGTATCCCTCGGCCGCCAGGACCTCAGTCCATCTATCCGCTAGCATATCTTGGTCAGCTTGAAGCTGTTCTTGCTTTTTCTTCAGGCTTTTTGTTGTGGCTATAAGCCGGCGCTTGAAGCGCTCCTGTTCGGCGGGCTCCTCAGGCACGATAAATTCTTCGTCGCCGAGGCTCACCTCGCCTTCGGAGAGAGGCATGTAATTGTCATCCTCTGATTCTCCGTCTGCCACCTGTTCCTTAGGGCTAGCTTGCCCATCCTCCAGCTCGAAGCCTGGCTAGAGGGGATTGTCTTCGTTTTCGGCACTATCCGCAGCGTTATTGTCTGTTGTGCCGGTATCTCTACTTTTGATATGGTGGGGCTTAGAGCGGCGCCGATGACGCCAGTGCTTAGATTGCTTCTCGGAGGGATTATCCTCTGTTGCCTTATTGCCATCACTTTCTTTGGGGGTGTCCACCATGTATATATCATATGATGAGGTGGCTGTCTAGCGCCCTATGGGCGGTGGTTCCTGTTCTTCTCCTGCATCGTCGTCCATATCGTCGATGTCTTCAGAGTCGAAATCAAGCATGTCGGTCAAGTCATCGACAGTGGCTATTAAGTGGGTGGTGGGTGGGGAATGAATTTCTTCGTCGTCCGCTTCCCACTCCAGCCAGACATAGTTCAGCAAAGGGCCTCCTGACAAGGAGAGAGACCTTAATGAATTTAGCACATCGCCCAAGGGAGAGAGATGAAAGATATCCACGGAGGAAAACTCCATGATCGACGCCCAATCAGATTTGATAGGCACGGACGCAGGCGGTTCGGAGCCCGTGGCCGGGGACGAATCCAGGGATCCGGCAACACAAGTCTCATAGGAGGTGAAGTCAGTATTCGGCTCTATCGCCGCTGAGTGTGCGACCTTTGTGGCGGGGTCCATCCACCCGTCCTGGGACGGCGCGATCTGCTCCGGGTCGAGGGCCGGAGTTACCACAGGTGTGATTTCCCGGACATTGTCTGGCAGCAGAGCTAAGTCATGCTCGTCGTGACTGTGTAGCGCACCTGACACGGGTTCGAATCCGTCGAAGATCAAGTCTCCGCGGATGTCTGCACTATAGTTTAGGTTTCCAAACCTGACCTGACGGCCAGGGGCGCAGCTCTCGATCTGCTCCAGATGGCCAAGCAAATTGGCCCGTAGTGCGAAGCCGCCGAATACGAAGATCTGTCCAGGGAGAAAAACCTCACCCTGGATCGCATCGTTGCCGATGATCGAAGGAGCCATCAAGCCTTATGGTGAAGACACAGTGGAACCCTAAATGAAAGCACCAATGTAGGTGTCAAAACCGGCGGATCTTGGGTAGGGGGTCCCGTATTATGCGTCTAAGGCGGATGGTAACAGGAGGCGGGGGGCACAATGTTTACCCAGGTTCGGGCCCTCTCGATGGAGGTAATACCCTACTTCTTGCTTGATTGATCTTGATGATATGAGTATTACAAGAGTTGATATACCACGAGATCGTAGAGGCTAAACCCTAGAAGCTAGCCTATGATTATGATTGTTCTTGTCCTATGGACTAAACCCTCCGGTTTATATAGACACCGGAGGGGGATAGGGTTATACAGAGTTAGTTACAAGGGAGGAGATCTACATATCTGAATTGCCAAGCTTGCCTTCCATGCAAAGGAGGGTCCCACCGGTACACGGGATGAAGTCTTCAATCTTGTATCTTCATAGTCCAACAGTCCGGCCAAAGTATATAATTTGGCAGTCCGAGGACCCCCTAATCCAGGACTCCCTCAGCTATGTCATATGAACTCGGTGGCTCCGGATAGGATGAATCACTGGGGCCGAGTTTGACTTTGGGTTTTGGACATAGTTGGAATGATAAAGTGGTTGAGGGATTTGGAGCAATATCACTAAGCACTTTGAGCAAGCAAGTCATTAAGCAACACCTCATCCCCTTTTAATAGTATTGGCTTTCCTATGGACTCAATGTGATCTTGGATCACTAAAAATAAAATGAAGTGTCTTGAGCTTTTGCCAATATGTGTCCCTAGCACTTTGAGGGGTCCACATCTCTAGTCCATGACATGCCATTCATTAAACTTTCTGAAATATTAAACTTGAATGATCATTAGTTCAATGAGCTATATGTTGTTATGAATTACCAAGATCACCCGGGTATTAGTTGCACTTCCAAACGGACATTTCAGCCCGTGCCCTTTCCCCACCCCTTCCGCCATCGCCCGTCATTTGTTCCGCCCGTCCGCCGCCGGTGATTCCGGCCAATCTACATGCGGAATCACGTCACGGGGGCGCCCCTACCCTCTTCCAGCAAGCCGCTTCACCGGCTTGCCGGATCCGCTGATCCAAGCCGCCCATAGTCACCGTCGCCGCACGGGATCCACCGCCCCGAGCCACACCTAGTCACCATCACTGCCTCGAGATCCACTGCGCTGAGCCGCAGGTGAGTACTTGTACTTGTGCTTGTGCCGAGCGGTATGCATAATTGGTTAACGCAGCATGCATAGTTGTGAATTTAGATGGAATTAAGCATGTGCGAGAAGTTTTTGCTCAAGGATTCATCCGATTTAGACGACTCGGATGTTGATACGCTGCTTGTCAACTATCGGCAGTAGAAGTTGGTGATGGCCCTCGTCATGAAGGAGCACGAATATGAGAACCAAAAGAGACGGCAAGGATCGGTTGTCAGTCGTCTTTGCATTCCTCGAAATCTCCATCTCGGGAAACGAGATGTTGATGCAAGACTAATTCACGGACAATCCAACATATCTGCCTCACCTCTTCCGGAGAAGGTACTGAATGCGCCAATCTCTCTTTGTAAAAATAGTTCAAGCTTGCGAAGCCAATTGTCGGTATTTTACTCAAAGAAGAAATGTCGCGGGGTTGAAGGGAGTTAGTGCATATCAAAAAAATCTCGGCAACTATGCGAGTAATTGCATACGGCATTCTGGATGACTATGCCCATGAGTAGCTTCGCATTGGTGAAGATACTACAATTGAGTCAGTGCGCAGGTTTGCCAAAGTGATCATATGTGTCTTTGGTACTAAATATCTTCGGGCACCCAACGAGGAAGACAAAAAAAATTGATGGCATCTAATGAGAGAAGAGGTCGGCCTGGCATGCTAGGTAGCATTGATTGTATGCATTCGACTTGGAAAAAATGCCCGAAGGCATGGCAGGGAATGTATTGTGGCAAGTCTCGTGATGCAACAATTGTGCTAGAGGCCGTTGCATCCGATGATTTATGGATTTGACATTGCTTTCTTGTATGTCGGGTACTCTCAATGATATCAATGTGTTGCAATGGTCTCATTTGTTTGCTAGGCTTTCTAGTGGTGATGCTCCTGCTTGCAACTACACTATCAATGGGCATGAATACACAAAGGGGTACTATCTTGCAGATGGTATGTACCCTTGGTGCACATTTGTCAAGAGCATCAAAGACCCCAAAACTAATAAAAATGTGAATTTGTATGGGTATAAGAGGCAGCCCGAAAAGACAATGAAAGATCATTCGGGGTTTTGCAATCTAGGTTTGCCATTATTCATGGTCCTGCTCGTTTTTGGGACAAGCAATCCTTGAAAAACATCATGACATGCTATGTTATTCTTCACAATATGATTCTCGAAGATGAGAGAGGCATGAACTTGGAGTTCTTCTACGGCAATGTGGGTTGCCGTGCCAAACCAGCCGGAGACCCTAACCACATTAGAGCTTCTCTTCAGACCTATAGGGAGATTGAAATGCAAATACTTTCAGCTCCAGGAGGATCTCATTGAGCACCATTGGCAAAGGGCTGGGCAGTAACATATTCCATTTTTCCATTCATTTTCAATTAATTAATGTGTGATTTGTATACGGGACAAGTTTTATATTGAATTATTTAGTTTGGTTCGGTGATTTGAATAATTATTATAATTCAGATGATTGTTGTATTGTAGCATTCACAATTTGTCTTATATTGCAAATTAGTAATTCTGAATATGTGCATATGTGTCAAATTCAGATAGAACCGCATCTGATTTGCGGGCCGGTGCGGGCGCTGGCCGAGCAGACCCCACATAGCGGAACCGTAAAATGAACTGTAAATGAGTTTTGCGGGTCGGTGATATATGGGGTCTGCTAGAGATGCTCTTAGTCTGGTAGTTAGAAGGTGTGTCCGGTGTTCTTTTCAAGCAGAAAAATATGTTGAATGTATCGACAATCATGACTCCAGCAAAATAAATAAAAATTATTTCCATCAAACAATGCAAAAAAAAAGAGTATAACTTGCTTCCGAAGAAAATACAATTTGCTTCAAAAGATTTTCAAATTTGCTTCCACACGAGTTGCTTTGATCCCCACCGATGGTGTTCGCACATCGTTCTACCTTGATGATCTTCCTGACCAGTGGTCCACCTTGACAATGATGGCACAAGGAAGAGTGGAACATTTGAAACACACCTCGGCGAAGCTGAGAATGTACATGCCAAGCTGGCAAGACCATGGAAGCACACCCGCCGGGATAACACCAACTGAAACATGGATAAATTGCTTACGGTATCACTCGTGCATTGACATCTATAAATTTTAGATATTAGCAAAGATAACAATATGGGAATTGTCAGAACAATTGATAACATATGATCAGCAAAAAAATAACTAGCATGAGAGATAAGAATTTAACCGGTTAAGCACACAACAACAATGAAGAAATGAGTTAAACTAGAAAAGAATAATGTGAAGCTTGCGTGACATATGCTGGAGTATGTGATGAAACTAGAAGCATGGGGGCAATGTTCAAACTAGAATACATCAGGAAAATAGAATAGCAAGTAAGGTAGTCAGAAAAAGGTTTACGCGAAGCAACGAGTTGTCTGTCACAACATACATGGGGTTGTGTTTTGATCAAAATGGTGTTCGAAAAAAAGAATAATAGAAACAATTTTTTTCTTTAGAACCATGGACTATGGAAGCAAACCACAAACACCGGAGACATAACATAATTTGCGGCATGTCATATTAGAATGGTGATAACAATGACAACATTTTTTACGAGACAACTCTGCGGCCGACACACGATGGTCGATTTTGAGACGACGCCTGATCCAGTGGTTGTGTGGCACTTGCTTCTACTCATGCACGGTTATATTCGTAGCATTGTCCAAATATCCGGACAGTGTTGTTCGTATACCAGCTCCTTTTTTTAAGGAAGCAGGAAAGTATTGGAAGCATTTTATCTAAACCCAAGGAGCATATGAATTATAATTTGGAAGTCCCATCAGTATGAAGCATGAAGGTGCGCTATCTTTGTATAACTCATCTTACTTTGAAGCATGGAAAAATAAAAATGGAAATTAATATAGAGTGCAGCCAACATGAGGAAGCATGTTTGTCACGTACATACTAAATTCACCAAGAATTGGTTGAACTATGGAAGCAAACTTTCTAAACCGAAGTATGTCTAGGGCACATCTAGATGTGCTCTAGTTATTGCACGTTTAAGTGACTCAATCAAACTAAAATGAATAGGAGAAAAAGAAAATGCTTGCACGAATCTTACTGTAAAATCAATGACATAGGATTTAGATGTGCGATACTTAGAGCACATCTAGATGTGCTTTAGCAAAATTGTATGTACTATTATCTTTGGAAGGCCATTAGTAGGAAACTGAAAAGAGTGATATCTCAACACAATTCATCTAAATAGGAAGCAAATCTAGACATCCAAGCCAGCACACATGGGTGTAGTACCTTCCTCTGGATGCATCAACACACGGATGCACATGACCTTCTGTAGTGACCCGGCCTCAGGAGGTCAAGTCTTTGTGCTTAAGTGTCATCCCTGGATCGGTATTGCTGACACACATAGTACTCGAGGATTTATAACAGAGTTCAATCACACACTTATTACATCGAATGTCTCAAAAGAGAACTTATTACAATAATATGGCTGAAGGCCATCTAAATAAGATAACAACGGAATCTTCGAAGGTAGAAGAATCCATCCAACTCCATGGAAAAACTGAGTGCATGACAACGACCTAGCGCACCTTACTCTTCGTCTGAAAATTCTGCAACATAATACATTGCAGCCTGTGTAGGTCAGCACATGTAATATGCTGGGAAGATAACACTATAGAGCAATGAGCAAATAACAGCTATCACTACGTGCATATATGGCTGGTGGAGGCTCTATGGTTATCATTTGCATAAAGCTAATTTTTTCCTACAACAAAGGAATATGTTTTATTTAACTACAAAGTTGGTTGAAAAACATTGAGAAGGTAAGGCCAACTCAATCCCAATTAAAAGTTAATAACCCAACAAAATAAATTAAGTAAAGTGATGAGATCAACATAATAATTCAAGTACCAGATACTCAAGATGTCCATAACCGGGACACGGCTAATCATGATTAGTTTGTACACTCTGCAGAGGTTTGCACACTTTTCCCCACAAGAATCAATCCCCTCTGTTGTATTTCTCGCACTGCATGATGTTTGAGAAATGGATGACCGAGACACAGTCTTTTCGAAGAGGTCCCCTTAACCGATAGATAGGCTGGTACACCTAAAATCCCCTACATCTGCTAGCCCATCATGGAAAGGATTCCCACAACTTACTCAACTATGCCATAGCCCATAATGGCTTGTGGCTGCACACGGAAGTTTCTAGCATGAATAATTTTATGATCCCTTTGAGCATGGGTGGCGAACCATAGGAAAATCACACGAATACCCTGGGATCTCCTTGGACAACACTGGATTCCCCAGGTGCCCACAAACCATTCCACCCAGATGTGTATTAAAATAGCCACCATAAGTTGAACCTTAGTTAATGATACGTCTCCAACGTATCTATAATTTTTGATTGTTCCATGCTATTATATTATCCATCTAGGATGTTTTATATGCATTTATATGCTATTTTATATGATTTTGGGGACTAACCTATTAACCTAGAGCCCAGTGCCAGTGCCATTTTCTGTTTTTTCCTTGTTTTTGAGTTTTACAGAAAAGGAGTACCAAACAGGGTCCAATTGACGTGCCAATTTTTGATGATTTTTTATGGACCAAAAGAATCCCCCGAAGTAAAAGAGTTGGGCCAGAAGAGTCCCGAGCCATCCACGAGGGTGGAGGGCGCACCCTACCCCCTGGGCTCGCCCCCCTATCTCGTGGATGACTTGGAGACCCCCCTGACGTGAGACCGACGCCAAACATTCCTATAAATACAGAAACCTCCAAAAAATAACCTAGATCGGGAGTTCCGCCGCCGCAAGGCTATGTAGCCACCAAAAACCAATTGGGACCCTGTTCTGGCACCCTAGCGGAGGGGGGATCCATCACCGGCGGCCATCTTCATCATCCTGGCGCTCTGCATGACGAGGAGGGAGTAGTTCACCCTCGGGACTGAGGGTGTGTACCAGTAGCTATGTGTTTGATCTCTCTCTCTCTCGTGTTCTTGATATGGCACGACCTTGATGTACTGCGAGCTTTGCTATTATAGTTGGATCTTATGATACCCCCCTCTATCTCCTTGTGATGAATTGAGTTCTCCCTTTGAAGTTATCTTATCGGGTTGAGTCTTTAAGGATTTGAGAACACTTGATGTATGTCTTGCATGTGCTTATCTGTGGTGACAATGGGATATTCACGTGATCCACTTGATGTATGTTTTGGTGATCAACTTGCGAGTTGTATGACCTTGTGAACTTATGCATAGGGGTTGGCACACGTTTTTGTCTTGACTCTCCGGTAGAAACTTTGGGGCACTCTTTGAAGTTCTTTGTGTTGGTTGAATAGATGGATCTGAGATTGTGTGATGCATATCGTATAATCATACCCGCGGATACTTGACGTGACATTGGAGTATCTAGGTGACATTAGGGTTTTGGTTGATTTGTGTCTTAAGGTGTTATTTTACTATGAACTCTAGGGCTGTTTGTGACACTTATAGGAATAGCCCAATGGATTGATCGGAAAGAATAACTTTAAGGTGGTTTCATACCCTACAATAATCTCTTCGTTTGTCCTCCGCTATTAGTGACTTTGGAGTGACTATTTGTTGCATGTTGAGGGATCGTTATATGATCTAATTATGTTATCCTTGTTGAGAGAACTTGCACTAGTGAAAGTATGAACCCTAGGCCTTGTTTTGAAGCATTGTAATACCTTTTGTGATCACTTTTATCATTAGTTACCTTGCTGTTTTATATTTTCAGATTACAAAAACCTATATCTACCATCCATATTGCACTTGTATCACCATCTCTTCACCGAACTAGTGCACCTACACTACTAGGGAAAACCTTATACACAGAATATTACCAGCAGCGCTCTTCAAAGTACGACGCTACTGCTATTTAGCAGCAGCGCGTGCCGGAAAAACGCGTTGTTGAAAGAAAAATAGCAGTAGCGCGTCATCTCTAAACCGCGCTACTGCTCTAATTGCCATGACCTCGCCGTCCAGCTAGTTATAGCAGTAGCGCCTTACACCGTACCGCGCTACTGCTATTCTCCTTACATGCGGCGCCTTTTCATACCCGCGCTACTACTAACCCTACCTTATCCCCACGCGGCTGACCCTCTCTCTCACACTCCCTCTCAGTCACTCTCGCCTGCGCCGATAACCATTGTCGCTCGTCGTCGCCGCCGCCATCGTCCGTCCGCCATCGAGGTACTACCTCCTTCCGTCCCTCCTCCTCCTACCGCGCCCTCCTCCCTCCTCCTCCCACCGCGCCCTCCTCCCTCCGCCTGCGGCCGCCCCCTCCTCCCTCCTCCTCCGGCAGCCCTCCTCCCACAGCTCCTCCCTCCCCTCCTCCTCCTCCTCCTCCTCCCACTGCCCCTCCCTCCTCCTCCTTCGGCCAGCCCCTCCCCCTCCTCCTTCGGCCGCCCCTACCCCTCCTCTCTCCTCCCTCCCTCCCTTGTCTTTGTTTTTGCAAATCATAGGTAACTAGTTTATTTAGCAAGTGATTAATATAACTAGCTTATTTATATTAAGTGCTTAATGGACCTAGTTTATTTAGTAAGTGCTTAATAGAACTAGTTTATTTAGTAAGTAGTTAATAAAATTAGTTTATTCAGTAAGTAGTTAATAAAACTAGTTTAATTAGTGTTAGAATTTTATATAAGATATTTTCGAATGTTTTTTTTTCATATTTTGAATCATTGAAATGCAATGACCATCGATAAGTGGCCTATGTTTTGCTGGAGTGTTGATTAATTTCTGTTCCCGCAAATTTCAGGCGCTCGATGTGTCCTTTTTTAGCAAAGGTCATGCCGGATTTTTTGGGTTTTGCTGTCGAGTTATAATCTCTGAATTTTGAACACAAGAGATGTCTGATGACGATGGGATCCCGGAGTGTGGGTACTGCTATTATGACCGTGGTGTGTGCAACATGTTTCCTCACCTGCAAAATGATAGGTTTTTCACCGTGAAGCTGGAAGAGACCTTCGATGTTTGAACGGTACGGAACGACAAGCATTTCATCGTAATTAATATCATCACTTGTGCTTCTTTTGTTCAACGTGTAATTTATGGATTTTTTTCAAGTAGATTAGTACATCCCGTGCCATGCTATACCATATGTATTGGAGAAGCTTGGTTTTGGTTTAGATGACTTTGAGAATGTGGAGACGAGGAGGTCTCACTTAAGAACTAAACATGGTTACGAGTTTCTTGTTAAGTTCTACAATGCGGTCGATCGCTCCCATTTTGGTTGCTCTAAGTGGGAAGCTCTCTGCAAGGCATATGGATTTGAGGAGGGAATGCGAATAAGATCTGATATTCGTCCTGAAGATTATGATGATGATGATAATATCGACATCTGGGTGGATGTGGATATGCCTCTAGTTTTGCCTAGATGTGAGTTTGTCAAACTAATTTGTTAAGTTCAGTAATTTATGTTGTTAATTTAAAAATATTTGGTGTTTGTCCATACTAAACTTATTTATTTATAATTTTCAACTTATTTCTTATCTTCAAGAAATACTCGGAAGATAGTAGACAACACATACTACAGCTATGACTCCAAGCTTAATTGTGAGGAGAAAGGTTATCTTGTCTCATTCATAGAAGATGTTGAGGCCTTCAAAACCAGTCACTCTATCAGCCAAAATTATACTAGATACGTGCCACTAGTCCATACATTGCTTGATGATAACTTCACTGCTAAAAACTTGGTAAGATTTTGTTAATGATGGTAACTTCATTGCATACATTATTCTTAAGTAAACCATTGCTAACTATATATGTTACTATTTTGTTTTTGAACAGAGGCTCCCGAAGCAGGTTGTGTCTGACATGTTATTTACCGAAGGTGATATGCATATGGTTAGCTTACGACCAACTCCTTCGGAGGCTTACCATACTGCATACTCGATTTCTTCAAATAGTGGAAGGCTCAAATTCAAAGAATGGAGCAAAGTGATGAATGCGCACACGCAAATAATTGGAGACAAAATGAATGTGTGCAAGCCACAAGTTGGAGATAGGTTTATGTCCATTCTTCATTATGGTGAAGGACCGGTTTATATGTTTTATGGTAGTTTAGCTAGGAGAGAGGAGTAGGTCCTAAGTATTAAGAACAATTAGTTAGCGTTGATTATATATGACTACAATGTCTTAGACTTGATGGTGATGCTGAGTAGGAGTAGTGACTATGAGTACTATGATGATGATGAGGACGAGTTGTTATTATAACTAGTGATGAAGTTGTTATATGATGTCCCATCATGGACGAAAATGATGATTATGAGGAGTTCTATGACAATGATATATTATGATGATAAGTTGTTAATGATATTATGATGATGATGATGAGAAGTTATTATGTCATTGGGTGAAAGAAACGCCGATTAGTTTCAAATGGTTGGATCCAAAGTGACCATTGGTTACTTTGGATCCATGCACTTGAAACTAATCCAAGGTTCTTTAACCTAGTGATTTAATAACTCATTACGATGTAAAAACAATCTCTAAATTGCTACTGTATGAAAAATTGTATACAGGTATATGAATACGACCTAAAATTCAAAAGAAATGGAATAGGGAATAATAGTAGTAGCGGTTGTTTTCGAAAGTGCTACTAATAATTAGCAGTAGCGATTGACTTGGAAAGCACTACTACTAAGTAGATATAGCAGTAGCGAGTGCTAGTAGGTGCTACTGCTAAGCATTAGCTGTAGCGCCTTATCAGTAGCGCGCTTACCCGCGCTACTGATAGGCCAAAAACCAGCGCTACTGCTAGGCTTTTTCCCTAGTAGTGCTATACAATTTACCATTGTATTGGGTGTGTTGGGGACACAAGAGACTCTTTGCTATTTGGTTGCAGGGTTGTTTGAGAGAGACCATCTTCATCCTACGCCTCCCACGGATTGATAAACCTTAGGTCATCCACTTGAGGGAAATTTGCTACTGTCCTACAAACCTCTACACTTGGAGGCCCAACAACGTCTACAAGAAGAAGGTTGTGTAGTAGACATCAGTTAACAATAACTCTCACAACTTTCATGAATTCTCTGAAAACCAAACCATGTCGACGAGCATAGCATAGCAGTGTAAGCATAACGTAGTAACACCCATGGTTTGAAACAAAAGGCAATAGGTTCCTACCTCATCTACTACTTCCCAAATACCCACATGTTGTCAATCCTAATCATGCAATGTTTGAGGGTTGAGAATAATGCATAAAAACTAGGTAGTAAAGGGATATGATCAAAGAGTTACTTGCCTTGTTGATGATCGGAAAACCCTAGTGATTCATAGTAGCAAGCCTCGCACTTCGGAAACTCTATCGTGAACAAACAATATGATGTGGAGCATATCACGATCATCCCCATGGACGCACCTACACCTCCAACGTCAACACTTGGACCAATGACAAGAGCCCAAGCCAAGGCTATCAAAGATAAGGTGAACTCACTCCTCTCCAAACTTCCACTTTCCATGCATGATAATTGGCTACTACCTCAAGTGGAAACCCTATGTGTGATCAGGTACTGGGAGGAAAGCCCCGGACCAACTACACTCAATGGACAAGACGGTGAGGATGCCAAGTTCATGGGACAAGAAGAAGAACTGCTCGAAGTCCCCAGGCTCCAGACGACCGACAGACGCCGGACGTCCGAAGACCTCCAGGCTCCGGACGTCCGGCCCCGTCTGGACGACTGACGCTTCCACTCCCGAGCCAAAACTACGGACTTCCGAAGCACTATGGACGACCGACGACCTCCAGGATCCGGATGTCCGACCCCGTCCGGACGTCCGACCGAAGTCCACCCGAGCCGAATCTACGGATGTCCGACAGGCACCGGACGTCCGGACCCTCGCGAGCCTCCGGACGACCGGTGACTACCGGACATCTGATGCATGTGTGTTGTTTCGTGTTGGGTCGCATCCCATGTACCCCTTCGCCCCCCTCTTTTGCACTAAGACCATAAATAGACCTCTCCCTCCTCCTTTCTAGGGTTAGCATTGGTTTAGCTCATTTGAGATATAGAGCATTGCTCATCCACATCAGATCTACTCCTCGAGAGAGACTGCGGCCTCTTCGGAGAAGATCCCTTTGGATTCAAGACCTCCTCGGAGAGAAGAACATCAAGACCTCCTCACGGAGAAGATCGGCTACCCTTGTATCGTCCCTAGTTGATTGTGTACCATGTGAACTCTTATGTATCCAAGGATCTAGCACATGTGTGACTATCTTGTGTTGGTTTAGTGATACTCCTGTGTTTTCCCTTGTGTTTCACCTTGTTTCCCCCTTGTGTTCTTCGTGTTCATCGCGGGATCCGCTCCTTTCGTGAAAAATCGGGCAATTAGGGTTCTACCCTACATCATCTTGGTATCTAGAGCCACGTTGATCACGATTTCGGAGCCTCCCCGTTGTATTTCTAGCCTTGTTTTATTGTTTTTTGCCCTAATAGAAAAATTCGCCACAAAAATAGCCCCAATTTTTTTTTTGTGATTTGTTCGTGTGTTGAGATTTTGTTGGTTTGGATCCATGGATTTGCTTTGTTTTGAGTGGATCTAGATTCCCTCCCCCCCTTTCCCCACCCTTTCCATCCACAAAATCCTCCGGATTTGACCATTTTCGCCATCTCCACCTCGAAACCTAGCAGTTCATCCCGTGCCTGCAATTCGCCCAGACACCGGATGTCCGACCCAGCCCGGACGTCCGACGATCGGACGACCGACCCAGCCCGGACGTCCGATCGACCCTGACGAAACTGATTTTTTTAGTGTAGTCACCACCACCGCCCCACATTTCCGCATACTCACCCCTACCACCTATACACCATCACCACTTCCGCATACCACCACCATTTGGACCGTTTCGCTCTCTGACACGTGTTGCCACTTCGAGCTTTGAGAATTTGAGTTGCGGTTCCGTATCCTTTTGTGTTTCAGCTATCTAGGTATGGTTCGACATCAACATCACCGCCGCTCATCTTCGCCACTGACGCGTCATCAACAATGACCACCTCGACTACATCTTGGTATTAGTGCCACCATTTTGACACCATACCGTAAGCAAGAACGGTAACCTCGTCTTGGTATTGTGATACATCATTCTTGCCATTATATTGATAGCCATCATAGCCTTACTCCTTTGCGTTGCTTACCCATCGAGACTAGTCATTGAGTATTCCCGGCAACGAGACTTGTGCACATTAGTGATCATACTTCCCATAGCATACATACATCATTGTTGCATATATTTGTATCATCTCTTGTGTCACAAAGTTCTCATTGCATACACAATTGCTATCTTGGTTCGTCAAGCATTGCATAAGAAAAGAGGTCAAACATCAAAGAGCCAAACAAGCTTTTAAGCAAAGATGAAAGATAAGCAATGAGCTTTTAAGCAAGAACCATAGCATCATACAACATTAAGATTGTCATACTCGATCATGTTGGATTATATCATCGAAACACCTTGCATAGAGCATACTTGGGATAGAAGTCGTTGCATTTTTGCTAAGTAGGTTGTGCACAAGTTATTGTATCCGCCTACTGTGCAATCGTGCTAGCATCTCTCTAGTGTTGTGCAACACGAGCATTTTGGTGGATTCCACATTTTGGCTCATCCTTGGTTGCACAACCCCACTTATCTTTTGCGTGTGTGTTTCCTTGTACCTTATATGCTTGGTCTACTTGTTACATTGCAATCTTGCGAATCTTTTCCAACATTATTAAAGCTCACTTATAATTGCATCAAAATTTGTGGCACCATCCTAACCAAGCTCCACTATAAGATTTTACTTGTGTAGGTGTGAGAAACCGACAAGAATGGTACCAATTGTGCTATTCCCTTGTCCTACATTGGAGTAATCATCGATCCATTTTCAACTTCGGTCAAGGTACATTTGGTAGTCGTTCTTCTCTTTCTACCACTCACATTTTTCTTGGAATGATGGATAGGCCAAGTACTTCTACCAACCCACTCTTCATCGAGCATGATGATGATATGAACTCCTACGTCACCAAGAGTCACCTCTTTGGTGCACAACGTGCTTTGCATCAAGAGCAACAAGCTATGAGTGAACGCATCGACAACCTCGCCGCCGACTTGCGACTCTCTGAGCAACGTACAACAGACTACTTCGACCACAAGCTTGATGATCACAAGCAAGAGAATGACGCAAGGATGGACGAGATTGGCGCTTTGTTGCTCAACCCCTCTTCTTCAACTTCGTCCTCGACAAGAAGGAGCCATTCAAGTCTCCACTCCGACTTCACCCTCTCCGGCTCAAGTACTCCGACATTGAACACTCTTCGCTGTGCTGCGCGCAACGATCGTCAAGCAAGCCTCAATCCTCCACACGACATGGACTCTCAAGAGCATCGACAACGTCAAACCCAAGAGGCTTTTGCACTAGCACGAGAATGGCAACGACAACACCAACATGAAGAGGATGAGCAAACGCGTCTACACCAAGTTGCACAAGATGCCGAAGCACAACGCCAAGAACAACAACTCCGTGAAGCTCAAGCACTTGAGGCGTGTCGGTGTCAAAACTGGCGGATCTTGGGTAGGGGGTCCCGAACTGTGCGTCTAAGGCGGATGGTAACAGGAGGCAGGGGACAAGATGTTTACCCAGGTTCGGGCCCTCTTGATGGAGGTAATACCCTACTTCCTGCTTGATTGTTCTTGATGATATGAGTATTACAAGAGTTGATCTACCATGAGATCATAGAGGCTAACCCTAGAAGCTAGCCTATGGTATGATTGTATGTTGTCCTACGGACTAAACCCTCTGGTTTATATAGACACCGAAGGGGGCTAGGGTTACATAAGGTCGGTTACAAGGGAGGAGATTTACATATCCGTATTGCCTAGCTTGCCTTCCACGCCAAGGAGAGTCCCATCCGAACATGGGACAAAGTCTTCAATCTTGTATCTTCATAGTCCAACAGTCTGGCCAAAGGATATAGTCTGGCTGTCCGGAGACCCCCTAATCCAGGACTCCCTCAAGGCGCAACAAGCCCTCCAAGATTCAAGTCGAGTCGTCGCCAACCGAGGCCGACAAGTCCGTGAACAAGAGGAAGCACTTCGCAAAGAACTTCATGAACGACGACTTCAAGCTCACATGCATCATCACGCTCCTCAAGTTCCTCCTCGAGCTCGACAAGCGCCTCCAAAAGCTCGCCAAGAACATCAAGTTCATCAAGAGCATGACGGCAATAGAAATCCTCCACGACAAGAGCAACATGACGTTGACAATCCTCCTCACCAAGAGCCACACGAGCTTGACAATCAACTACAACACAGGCATCATCATCCCCGACCCCAACACAATGAAGAGCAATGCTATGGCAAGCTCAAGTTCACCATGCCCAAGTTCAATGGAAGCAACGATCCCGAAGAGTACCTTTCATGGGCATTGACAGTTGACAATATCTTCCATTTGCACAACTACGACAAAGAGAAGAAGATCGCGATGGCATCCCTTGAGTTCCTAGAATGTGTCCTCGTTTGGTGGGAACAAGTTATCGAGCGCTGATAGGCAAGACGTGAACCACCCATCACTACTTGGGCACAAAAGAAGGATGTCATGAGAGCACACTTTGTGCCTACCTACTACAACCGCGACCTCTTCAATAAACTCCAACTACTCAAGCAAGGAACCAAGAGCATTGAAGAGTACTTCAAGGAGATGGAGACTGCCATGATAAGAGCCAATGTCATGGAAGATGATGAGCAAACTATGGCACGTTTCTTGAATGGACTCAACCATCCTATCAAGAAGATCGCCGACTTCCAACCATACTCGAACCTCATCGAGCTAGTGCATCAAGCTACAAAGGCGGAACGTCAAGTGCAAGACGATTTCAAGTATGCGAAGTTCTCATCCAAGTCCTACGGCTTCTCCAACAACCAAGCTTCAATGACTCCAACACGGTCTATCAAGCCTTCTACAAGCAACATCGACAAGTCGAGTTCCAAGAAAGCTTCGTCAACTCCAAGTCATCCTCCTACTACAAGAAACTTCAAGCCGAGAGCTTCATCATCCTCAACCCCCACCGATGAGACCGTCTAGACGAGTTCCTTCAAATGCTTCACATGCGGAGGCCAAGGGCACAAGTACTATGAGTGCACCAACAAGCGGACAATGATCCTCAACGATGATAGCACATACGACTCGATGAGTGAAGGAGAAATGGACGCTCTTGAGCAAGTCGCCATGCACCGGTAAGTGAACGATGAAGAGGAACAAGTCTTTTGCGATGAAGATTCAAGTCCCGCTCTTGTTGTCTCCAAGGTCTTGACTCTCCAACATCACCAAGAAGAAGACCAAAGATGCCACATATTCCACACAAAGGCCGGCATCAATGGACGATCCGTCAAGGTCATCATCGATGGAGGGAGTTGTCATAACCTCGCAAGTGAAGAACTTTGCTCCAAGCTCCCATTGCCCAAGACGAAGCACCCACATCCCTACAAAGTTCAATGTCTTAGCGACTCCGGCACTATCCATGTCGAGCATCAAGTACAAGTCTCCTTCAAAATTGGTGCCTATGAAGACACTTTGGAGTGCGACGTCATTCCAATGACCGTTTTCCACCTTCTCCTTGGACGCCCATGGCAATTTCATAGAGGCGTGACCCGCAACGGCCGAACGAACCACTACGTCTTCAGGATGAAGGAAAGGAGTACGTACTTCGCCCCATGTCTCCAAGCCAAGTGATCGCCGACAAGCAAGCCACCCATCGTGGAGATAATAGTGAGAGAGCGATCCACCAAAAAGAGAGTGAGCGCCACAAGACCAAATTGAGCGACTCCGCGATGAGCGAAAAGAAGAACCTAGTTCTATTTGCCACCACACGTGAGATGAGAGAAGTGTGTGAGAACCCATCTAGTGTCATGCACCATGCCCTTTCGTGCAACGACGAGGCACCAAAAGCTAACACCTCTCACATTCTACCTTTAGTGTTATCTTCTCTTTTGCAGGAATTTCAAGACGTTTTCACCGACGAGCTACCTCCGGGTCCACCTCCTCTAAGAGGCATTAAGCACCGAATCGACATCATCCCCGGAGCGCCCCTTCCTAACAAGGTTCCCTACTGCGTCCACCCCGAGGAACCTAAGAAGATCCAATGGCAAGTTCAACTACTCATCCACTTTGGACACGACAAGACACTTGCTACGCTCTCCAAGCACTCTTTTTGTCCAACGATGCTTCGCGACGTCAACCGCTTCACCAACCAATACTCTACATGTCGCCGAGCTAAGTGCAAAGTCCAATCTCTTGGCTTTTACATGCCAATTACAATTCCATATCAACCATGGGAGGATTTTAGTCAGAATTTTATGCTTGGGTTGCCTAGAAATAGGAATGGAAAGGATTCCGTGTGTTGTTGTTGTGAACCGATTCTCCACCAAGGCTCATTTCATATCTTGCCACAAGATAGACGATACTTCACATATTACACATCTACTTTGTAGAGAAATCTTGCAACCGTGCCTACCGATCGCCAAATATGCCTACAAGATCGACCTCCCGCGTGACAAGTATGACGTGAGCAACATCTTCAACGTCAAAGATCTACCCTCGTACCATGGTGATGAAGAATTTGATCTGAGGACGGATCTTCCCCAAGGGACAGGAGATGATGCGGAGCATCCCACGATCATCCCCATGGACGCACCTACACCTCAAACGTCACCACTTGGACCAATGACAAGAGCCCGGGCCAAGGCCATCAAAGATAAGGTGAACTCACTCCTCCCCGAACTTCCACTTTCAATGCATGAGAATTGGCTACTACCTCAAGTGGAAACCCTATGTGTGATCAGGTATTTGGAGGAAAGCCCCGGACCAACTACACTCAACGGACAAGATGGTGAGGACGCCAAGTTCATGGGACAAGAAGAAGAACTGCTCAAAGTCCCCAGGCTCCGGACGACCGACAGACATCGGATGTCCGACGACCTCCAGGCTCCGGACGTCCAGCCCCCTCCGGACGACCGACGCTTCCACGCCCTAGCCAAAACTACGGACATCCGAAGCACTACGGACGACTGACGACCTCCATGCTCCGGACGTCCGACCCCGTCCGGACGTCCGCCCGAAGTCCACTCGAGCCGAATCTACGGACGTCCGATAGGCACCGGACGTCCGGACCCTCACGAGCCTTTGGACGACTGGTGAGTACCAGACGTCCGACGCCTGTGTGATGTCTCGTGTTGGGCCGCAGCCCATGTACCCCTTCGCCCCCCCTCTTTTGCACTAAGACCATAAATAGACCTCTCCCTCCTCCTTTCTAGGGTTAGCATTGGTTTAACTCATTTAAGTGATAGAGCATTGCTCATCCACATCGGATGTACTCCTCTAGAGAGACCGTGGCCTCTTCGGAGAAGATCCCTTTGGATTCAAGACCTCCTTGCAAAGAAGAACATCAAGACCTCCTCACGGAGAAGACCGGCTACCCTTGTATCGTCCCTAGTTGATCGTGTACCGTGTGAACTCTTATGTATCCGAGGATCTAGCACATGTGTGACTATCTTGTGTTGGTTTAGTGATTCTCCCGTGTTTTCCCTTGTGTTTCACCTCGTTTTCCCCTTGTGTTCTTCGTGTTCATCACGGGATCTGCTCCTTTTGTGAAAGATCGGGTGATTAGGGTTCTACCCTACATCACAATAGCATACATAAGCACTCAAGCATAAGATGCAAAAGTAAATCCAAAATAAAAGATCCAAACTGAAAGTCCAAGTGAGGAGCTTCAATTTGCAAAAAGAAACAATCGAATCGGAGCTACGAAACTCAAACTACGGTCAAAATAAGTTCGAATACAAATCTACTTGAAACCAAATTTTATATTTTCAAAATCATGTTCAAGTTGATTATCTGGAAAGAGGGGAACACTATGAAGATTTTGGCGTTGGTTTCACTAGATTTGGACAAACGAGCAAAAAGTAGTGAAGGCTTGAAGATCAGGGACTAATGTGCAATAAATGTTATTACGGATAGGTCCCTGGCCGAAAATAAAACT
The DNA here is from genome assembly GCF_018294505.1 of Triticum aestivum. Taxonomy (NCBI): domain Eukaryota; kingdom Viridiplantae; phylum Streptophyta; class Magnoliopsida; order Poales; family Poaceae; genus Triticum; species Triticum aestivum. Next base: position 174,644,838 of record NC_057797.1, on the reverse strand, counting down.
AAAAAGAAAAACCTAACGAACAAATATTCTTTAACAGAACTTGACGAATGAATATGTTCGCTAACAGATAGAATCGGGTGAACGTTTACTAATTAGACTAAAACGAAAACGAAAAACCGATCTAAAAGCTAAACCGATAAAACCAGAAAAAACCGAAAGAACCGACTAGTTCTTACCAGTCAACGGCGGGATCCGGCGGTTCCGGCATCGGGCGTCCGCGGCTAGGCGAAGGCGAGAGGCGGTGCGGCAGCTTCGCGGCGGCAGCGTGGCTCGGCTGTGGGGTGGCACGGGCGGCAGTGCGGGCTGCGGCGGCGGCTTGTTGAGGAGGAGAGGGGCGACGTGGCGGGGTATTTAAGGAGGGGTGGTGGGGCGGCTTGCGGGAGGGGGCGGGGTTCCCCGTGTCCTTGTCGGACACAGCGGTGGCGCGGGCGAACTCGGGACTCCGGTCCCGTGCTGGAGGAAGGCGGCGACGCTCGGCTGGGACAAAATTCCAGAGACAATTTTCACCGTCCAAACCTAAAATTTAGGACAAGATAAACAATTTTCTGGACAAAAATGCATGTTTTCCCTAATTCAAATAAAATAACAAATAAAACCCAAATAAAATAATAATAATATGATTTTTTTTAATTTCTTCTGCAATATTTCTCTTCTGTTGAAGAAGTCATATTATCTTCTCTCATTTATTTTATTGTTGAAATAATTGGAGAGAAACTACTAAAATCAAATTGATCCTCTTTTCAAATTTGAAATAAATTCAAATATGAAAATTTAATGAAACCTCCAACTCTCTCCTTGGGTCCTTGAGTTGCTTATGGTCTCTAGGATCAAAATGTTAAAATCAAACAAAAATGAAAAGAGCATGAATGCATATGATGACCTAGTGATTAACATCCAAATTGAAAATTGGGATGTTGCAAACCTACCCCCCTTAAGATGAATCTCGCCCTCGAGATTCGGGTTGGCTAGAAAATAGGTGTTGGTGGTCTTTCCGTAGGTCTTCTTCTCTCTCCCAGGTGGCCTCCTCCTCTGTATGGTGGCTCCACTGAACTTTGCAAAACTTGATAACCTTGTTGCGTGTAACTCGGCTGGCAAACTCGAGAAAATCTTGACAGGTTTCTCCTCGTAGGTTAGGTCACTTTCCAACTGAATTGCTTCCAGGGGCACCGTATCTCTTAGAGGAATATCGGTCATCTCGGCATGGCATTTCTTCAACTGGGAAACATGAAACACATCATGAACTCCTAACAAACCTTCGAGTAATTCCAACTTGTAGGCCACTTCTCCCATTCGTTCCAAAACTCGATATGTGTAACACCCCCAGACTATTGCGCCAGGTGTTTTCCAATTATTTCGCTGTCGTTGTCATCCCATTTTCTTGCGTGTTGCATCTTTTCATGTCATCATGTGCATTGCATCATCATGTTTTAAAACTTGCATCCGTCCGGGTTCCCCAGTTCCGTCCGTTGTCCGTTCTGAGTCCAGACACACTTGCACGCGCCCGCGGCACGTCCGAAATATTATTTTATAAGTGGCCGGAAAATGTTCTCGGAATGCGATGAAAGTTGGCATGCAGTCTTGTTATAGTGTAGATAGACCGCCTGTCAAGTTTCATCGCATTCGGAGATCGTTTGATGCCCCAACGGATAACTATAGCGGAAGTATACCGGTCTAACGTCGGACGTTTTCGGTCTCCGGAAACAGATACCGGGCCCTCTCTCTCTCTTCTCCCCCTCGCAGTCTCATCATAGCCCACCTAGTCCATCCTCCTTCCCCTCTTCGCTTCCGGAGTTGTCCGATGCAATCGCACGGTCCGAGACCCTCTCTGCTCAGTGCATGAAAACCCCTCACGTGCGCGTCCGAAAATTGTCCCGGACCCGACCCGGGCAGTTGGCACCGTTGTGTCCGGATCATCCCCAAACATCTACAAAACGTCTCCGTTTTCTTATTTGGGCTCCCTAGCCTATTTTTCCCGACCGTCCGTTTACGATCGGAGGGTTCCGTTAGCCCCTAACCTAACCCACCAGCGTATATAATGGGCAACCCTAGGAATTAGGGATCCTGTCCCATCCTTCCATCCATCCAATCCATCCCCGCCGCCACTCTTCTTGTTTTCAGAGCCCAACCAACCACCAAGCCGATCCAATCCATCCCCGACCAACCTCACCGGACTCTGCTTGATCCCTCTCCTTCCTGACGCCATGGACATGCCGCCGCCGCCTGTAGCTTCCTCGCCCCCATACCCGTGCAGCAGCGAGCAGCGCCTGAGCTCGCCTCATCTCCGCGCCGCTGACGAGCTTCGTTCAAGTAGGAGCCCCCGCAAGATGCCAGGAACGAGACCCCATGCTCTTCTTCGTTCCAGATCCTCCCCATGCTCCTCCTCCTCGCCTCGTCGTCCGGCGCCGCCGCCAGGGACCGAACCAGGCCAGACCACCCGCTCCTTCTTCCTGTCTTCCTCTTATTCTCGTCTCTCCCTTCTCTAACCTCTGCCTCCATCTCTTGTGCCATAGGAGCAGCGCCATGGATGACACGCGCTCGAGCTCCTTGAGCCTCGCTCGGAGCGGCCAAGCCGCTAGAGCTCCATTCCCTCCGCATCTGCTCCGTTCCCTGCCTCGACGACCTTCACCGCTATCAGATCCGGCGAGCTCCGCGTTTGAAGCCGCTTCTTGCGTCGAGCACCATGGATTTTCCTCAGCCGCTCATCGCTGCCACAGGACACCAGCTCCCCTGACCGATCCCCGCCGCTGACCAAATCGAGCTTCCCCTGAGCCCCTCCGTCCTCTACTACGTTCGATCCGGAGGATCCCGACCAGAACTGCCCGCCTTGAACCATCCCTGCATCCACGACAGCACCAAGTTCCTGCGCCCACGGCCCCTGCCTCGACTGCCCCCTGTTCGTCTCGAGCGCGCCCTGCGCGTTGACCGCGGCCCCCGCACCCCCTCGCTCGATCCTGGTGGGATCGAGGAGCGGGATGAGCCCAGCTCTGGACAGCCTGCCTCCTGCGTGTCTGGGCCGCATTCGGCGCGAAGGCCCAGCGCACCAGCCGGGCACTGCTCCATCCAGCTGGGCCGAGGCCCATGGTGAGAGACCCCCCCAGCCCCTCCTGTGCACTGATGGGCCAACCAGATCCGGCCCGTATCCTTTTTTTTCTACATAGAATGTTTTCCTTTTTTTCCTAGAGAACGTCAGTTTTATAGAAAAGACCCTCATGTTCATGCATTTAATATCTCACAAACTAAGCATCACATGTAAAAACTTTGTATATGAAACTTGCTTAGTTTTTCATCTAGTTTAATAATATCCAACTTTCAACCATGTTTAAAATGTTTAAAATGATGTTTGTTTAAATTTTGCTCTATGAACATGCTAAAATGCTTTAATTCATAGCTAAATAACCGTAACTCGGAATTTAATAATCTTTATATGTAAATGGGGTGGAAAAATGCCTAGTTTAACATGGTGCATTCATCTTATATGTTTAACAACCCTAAAATTGTGTTTAGGGAAGAACAGTACCATTACCAAAATATGCACATGAGGAGTTTCCGGACTTGTTCTTTTGTTGTTCCGGCCTCATTTAAACTTGCCTAGATAGATAGTTTCATTATGCTTCACCTCTTGCCATGCTAACAACATTTAATCTTGTTGGGTACATAAACGAGAGGGAACTAAATAAGTCATGTGGTGTTTTCTTCAATATGCAACTCCGTTGCATATTGAGCTCCACTTAATTTGTAGGGTTATTTGTGCATTTTGCCATGCCATGCCTCATTAAACCGGACATGCATCATACTTGGTTGTGCATCATGCCATGTCCATGTGTTGTTTGTTTACTATGTTGTGTGCTTCTTTCCGGTGTTGCTTCTTCGGGTTGGTTCTGATAACGTCGCGTTTGTGAGGAACCGTTCGACTACGTCTGTTTGTCTTTTTAATGGACTCGTTCTTCTTCCTTGCGGGATTTCAGGCAAGATGACCATACCCTCGAAATCACTTCTATCTTTGCTTGCTAGACACTCGCTCTATTGCTATGCCTATGCTACGATACCTACCACTTGCTTATCTTGCCTCCCATATTGTTAAGCCAAGCCTCTAACCACCTTGTCCTAGCAAACCATTGTTTGGCTATGTTACCGCTTGCTCAGCCCCTCTTATAGCGTTGTTAGTTGCAGGTGAAGATTGGAGCTTGTTCCATGTTTGGAACATGGATATTTTGTTGGGATATCACAATATCTCTTATTTAATTAATGCATCTATATACTTGGTAAAGGGTGGAAGGCTCGGCCTTATGCCTGGTGTTTTGTTCCACTCTTGCCGCCCTAGTTTCTGTCATATCGGTGTTATGTTCCCGGATTTTGCGTTCCTTACGCGGTTGGGTTATAATGGGAACCCCTTGACAGTTCGCCTTGAATAAAACTCCTCCAGCAATGCCCAACATTGGTTTTACCATTCGCCACCTAGCCTCTTTTTCCCTTGGGTTCTGCAGACTCAAGGGTCTTCTTTATTTAACCCCCCCCCCCGGGCCAGTGCTCCTCTGGGTGTTGGTCCGAACTGAGCTGCCTGCGGGGCCACCTCGGGGAAACTTGAGGGTTGGTTTTACTCATAGCTAGTCTCATCTGAGTGTGCCCTAAGAACAAGATATGTGCAACTCCTATCGGGATTTGTTGGCACATTCGGGCGGTGTTGCTAGACTTGTTTTACCATTGTCGAAATGTCTTGTAACCTGGATGCCGAGTCTGATCGGAATGTCTTGGGAGAAGGAATATCCTTCGTTGACCGTGAGAGCTTGTGATGGGCTAAGTTGGGACACCCCTGCAGGGATTTGAACTTTCGAAAGTCATGCCCTCGGTTATGGGCAGATGGGAATTTGTTAATTTTCGGTTGTAGAAAACCTGAAGTTGACCTTAATTAAAACACATCAACCGCGTGTGTAACCGTGATGGTCTCTTCTCGGCGGGGTCCGGGAAGTGAACACGGTGTTGGAGTAATGCTTCACGTAGGTTGTTCTAGGATCACTTCTTGATCATAGATTCTCGACCATGCTTTGCCTTCTCTTCTCGCTCTCTTTTGCGTATGTTAGCCACCATATATGCTAGTCGCTTGCTGCAGCTCCACCTCATACCTTTTACCTTACCCATAAGCTTAAATAGTCTTGATCGCGAGGGTGTGAGATTGCTGAGTCCCCGTGACTCACAGATACTTCCAAAACCAGCTTGCGGGTGCCGTTGAACCGTGCAGATGACGCAACCAAGCTCAAGGAGGAGCTCAATGAAGATCTTGTCCTTTGTGTTGCTTCATTCTAGTTGATCAGTAGTGGAGCCCAGTTGGGGTCGATCGGGGATCTGTGTAGCATTTGGGGTAGTCTTCTTTTATTTTGGGTTCCGTAGTCGGACCTTGTGTGTATTTGGATGATGTAATGCTTTATTCATGTGATTGTGTGAAGTGGCGATTGTAAGCCAACTATGTATCTCTTTCCCTTATGTATTACATGGGTTGTGTGAAGATTACCTCACTTGCAACATTGCTTTCAATGCGGTTATGCCTCTAAGTCTTGCTTCGACACGTGGGAGATATAGCTGCATCGAGGGTGTTACAAGTTGGTAATCAGAGCCTTCCCCGACCTTAGGAGCCCCCTGCTTGATCGAATCTTTGGCGTTGTTGAGTCTAGAAAAATGTTTTGAGTCATTTAGGAATTATATATCGGAGAGTTAGGAATTCTTTTACTCCCCAGTCCCTTCATCGCTCTGGTAAGGCATCCTGACGTAGAGTTTTGACTCTTCTCTTCTCAAATTTCACTAAAATTTTTTAGGATCACGCGGGTATCTTGGAATCGTTCTGATGGTTTTGTGACGAGAACATTGTTCTTGGTGCCTCCTGACATTTAGGGGTTGTGGCAGTGTCCCGGGGAGTTGAGCTCCGAGGTGTTGTCGTCACAATTTTATCGTTGCAGTTCTGGAATACCTGAGTTTAGTTTCGCCGACATCGAAAATCTCTTTTATGCAGTTGTTGGTGAGATAACCTCGACGCCACCTAGTACTGGGGCGGGAGTTCGGGAGTATTGCCACAACTCGTATAACGGATGCTTTTCGGAGGTTGAGGTAGATGATTTCTGAAGGTTTCTTGGTTATGTGTTGAAGGATGGATACAGCTGGATGTAGGATTTGCTAGTTTTGGGTGAGATATTATGCTTCCCCTGTATCCCCAACACCTGATTGCATAATCGGAAAATTTCGGGAGTTTATAAGTGGGAATTCAAGTAGCTCTTAGAATTTCTTTCCGACAGATGTATGATATGAAATTGGGGTTCGACGTCTAGTGGTCCGCCTATCCACGGTTGGTTTTACAGTGGTCTCGTTGTGTCTTAAAGAGTCCTTGGCTATGCCGACTCGGGGACGCTTCGTATGTCATGTGCACTGCCTTGTACATGATGGTGCTGTACGATCGAGCCCGTGTAGGCCCCACCATGAAAACTGCGGAAGAAATCTCTATCATATGTTTGTTTCGGCTTATTCTGCAAGCCAATCCTTTGTTTTATTTTGAGTTGTGGTATTCGAGTTGCTTCGAAGTCAAATGTGGATTCCATCCCTTTCCTAAGCAGTGTTCTCATATTCCTATGTGAATACTAATCCTTCATGATAATCGAGATTGTCATGTTAATCCTTTTCAACCGGTGTGCTTCTCTTCAAGTGGATCCGACCATTTTAACATCGCAAGATCACCTCTCGGTTTTCTCAAAGGTGTTTGTTTCATCCGTTTCCAAGTTGCCTTTGTTTTTCCCACCCACCCACCCTTTTTCTTCAAGGATTCAGATTTCTTGATCAAGTGTCCATCTTATTCATGTGAAGTCTCTTCATTCTTTTCTTTCAATGTTCGTATCCGGTGATTCTCATGAAGATTCTAACGGAGCTTCAAGTTCGTCACTCTTAACTCGTTTTCTTCTCCGGTGGTTTCAATTCAAGTTTTTGGTGTTGATCATATCCTATAACTCGTTTCAAATGTTTTCCATGCCGGTGCTCCTCTTAATCATCCATTTCTCGCTATTCAATTGTTCCGGAGTGCTCAAGATATCTCAAAGATTCATGTTTACACTCTGCTTTCATTCAAACTCTTTCGAGGATGTCATCTCATTCAAGCCTTTTAAATCAACCGGTGCAATCTCTCTTCAAAATCGTTCAACTGTGTATCTTTTGAGTGGTTCCTAACCTACAGGTCTTTTCCCAGAATCTTACCTGACTCTTCTTATTTTTCCCGGAGCTTCTCAAATTCTTTTCAAAGTTTGACGTAAGAATGATTTATCATCAGTCAAATGTCTTTCTCCAAGATCTTCCAAATAATTTTCATCGTTGGCTCAACTTTTTCATTCTTCATTCCGGTGTGCCTCAATAATTCACGGTGGTATCTCTCATCATCTTTCACAACACTTGAAGACCGAGGAAGATTTTTCTGTCAATCTTGCTCCACTCTCCTCAAGATTCATGGTTCAAGCTTGATACCATCCTCTCATAATTGTTTTCGATTGTGAAAATTCTTTTCACCTATCCGGAGAAATTCAAGAGTCTTCTCAGTTTTTTTCTCCGGAGCCCATCATCTCAAATTATTCATGTCAGCTTTCAGCTCTCGCTCTCCAAATCTTACCGGTGCATCATTCAAATATTTTCTAATCAAGCTTCTTCGTTCATTTGCAAATTCTTCCCGGTGTTCTTTTTCTTTTACTCGGTCATTTTTATTCTTACGGTGGTTCTTCAAAGATTTTTGTCTTCCTTCGTTTATCATATCAATTTATTCATTGTTTCAATCCTACTGGTGGTTCGTGCAAGACCTTTCCCAAGTTTATGCTATATCTCTCTTCAATCCTTTGCAACGGGAATAAGTAGTGTGCCAAATCCATTGTATATCATCAATTTAATTGGTGAAGGACAAGCATAACATAATTCTTATTCTTGTTCATCCAAGTGATTAATTCCTTATTCTGGAGGTTGATTGAAAAATTCTCAGTTTCATTGTTTCATCTTCTCTTTTTCCCGGAGTTCCAACTTTTTTTCAATTATTTCACCATGGAGATTCATTTAAATCGGTACAAGGATTCACCTTGTGTTTTCAACTTCTCTTTCCTTCCATTTGTTCATTCTTTCGTTTACCGGAGTTCTTCATGGAGGTTCTACATGATGGATCATAAAGGATTTAATTCCTTTTCGAAGTGTTCATCAAGATTCTTTTCAGAGGAGTTCAAGCTTTATTCATCATTGCAATCCGGTGTGCAATTCTTTCTACCGTATCATTGGAGGTGGTATTATGTCATTCTTGATAATTTCTTTCGTGTTTCATGATTCACAAGTTGTCAGGAATGAGATATTTTAAATCCATCAATCTCGTCATTTGAGTTATCTAATATTTTCACCAAAAGCCTTCCCTAAGGATTGTTGCTATTATGGTGCTTATAATGGACCCAAGTTCTTTTATTCTCCCGGTGGTTTAAGTTTCTCGTCTTCTTGTTCATATCAATCCAATCTTTTTCCGTGAGTGGCAAGTTGTCACCTCATATTCTTGAGATGTTTTCTATAAGCCCACAACAAGCTTACTCTTTTCGTTGTTGGTTTTCCAACAACTCCGTTTGACCCCTCTCCTAAGGATGCTTTCCAAGTTCAATTGTGGTAGGAGTTGTCTTTTTCTTCTCCGTTCTTCGGTTCCGATGATCTACCTTTGATTCTTTCATCGGGAGGCATTGCGATGTTGCTCTTTTCAACCCATCATCTCATTTTGTCAAAGATCATGTTCTTTTCGTGCTTATCCATTTTACCGGAGTGTCTTGCCCTCTTTTCAAGTTCTTCCCATTCTGCAGTTTTGGCTCCCTTCTCAACCGGAGTGCCGTCTGAAATCGTTCTTACCCATTGTGCCATTCTTTCAATAGTTCCAGAGGCAGTGTGTGGTTGATTTATCAAGTGTCCTCTCATCTTGTCTATTTCATGCTCAAATTCTTTCATTTACGGTCGGAGTGCTGCCCAAATTACATCATTCTTATTCCTTCTATATCTTATTTAACCGGAGTGTTGTGTTTATCATTCCTCTTCTAACCGGAGTCTCATCGAAATCCTTTCATTTTGCCAAGTTCATATGATTGCCTTCCATTTTCAACCGGAGTGTTGTCGTTATTGATCCCAATCGTTCCTTTTACATCTCATTTCTACCGGAGTGCCTGCATATACTTCTTGTCCATTGCAACCCCATTCCTATGTTTTTTTCAACCTACAAGGGTCTAGTAAGGTTCCTTGTTCCTCTTCTCTAACGGAGGTTTCAACTTTGTTCATCTCCGTTCTATTCTTTCTTTCAAGTTGTTCAACCTTTCAAGGTTTGTGGTTTCACTCGTTTGTCAAAGAAGCAACTTAGTTTTACCCCTTCTCTTTCTCTTCTATTTTTCCCTCCAGTGCCATTCTAGATCTCGAGACGAGATCCTCTCGTAGTGGTGGAGTGTTGTAACGCCCCGAGACCGTTGCGCCAGGTGTTTTCCAGTTATTTCGCTGTCGTTGTCATGTCATTTTCTTGCATGTTGCATCTTTTCATGTCATCATGTGCATTGCATCATCATGTTTTAAAACTTGCATCCGTCTGGGTTCCCCAGTTCCGTCCGTTGTCCGTTCTGAGTGCAGACACACTTGCACGCGCCCGTGGCACGTCCAAAATATTATTTTATAAGTGGCCGGAAAATGTTCTCGGAATGGGATGAAAGTTGACATGCGGTCTTGTTATAGTGTAGATAGACCGCCTGTCAAGTTTCATCGCATTCGGAGATCGTTTGATGCCCCAACGGATAACTATAGCGGCAGTATACCGGTCTAACGTCGGACGTTTTCGGTCTCCGAAAACAGATGCCGGGACCTCTCTCTCTTCTCCCCCTCGCAGTCTCGTCATAGCCCACCTAGTCCATCCTCCTTCCCCTCTTCGCTTCCGGAGTTGTCCGATGCGATCGCACGGTCTGAGACCCTCTCTGCTCAGTGCATGAAAACCCCTCACGTGTGCGTCCGAAAATTGCCCCGGATCCGACCCGGGCAGTTGGCACCGTTGTGTCCGGATCATCCCCAAACATCTACAAAATGTCTCCGTTTTCTTATTTGGGCTCCCTAGCCTATTTTTCCCGACCGTCCGTTTACGATCGGAGGGTTCCGTTAGCCCCTAACCTAACCCACCAGCGTATATAATGGGCAACCCTAGGAATTAGGGATCCTGTCCCATCCTTCCATCCATCCAATCCATCCCCGCCGCCACTCTTCTTGTTTTCAGAGCCCAACCAACCACCAAGCCGATCCAATCCATCCCCGACCAACCTCACCGGCCTCTGCTTGGTCCCTCTCCTTCCTGACGCCATGGACATGCCGCCGCCGCCTGTAGCTTCCTCGCCCCCATACCCGTGCAGCAGCGAGCAGCGCCTGAGCTCGCCTCATCTCCGCGCCGCTGACGAGCTTCGTTCAAGTAGGAGCTCCCGCAAGATGCCAGGAATGAGACCCCATGCTCTTCTTCGTTCCAGATCCTCCCCATGCTCCTCCTCCTCGCCTCGTCGTCTGGCGCCGCCGCCAGGGACCGAACCAGGCCAGACCACCCGCTCCTTCTTCCTGTCTTCCTCTTATTCTCGTCTCTCCCTTCTCTAACCTCTCCCTCCCTCTCTTGTGCCATAGGAGCAGCACCATGGATGACACGCGCTTGAGCTCCTTGAGCCTCGCCCGGAGCGGCCAAGCCGCCAGAGCTCCGTTCCCTGCCTCGACGACTTTCACCGCTATCGGATCCGGCGAGCTCCGCGTCTGAAGCCGCTTCCTGCCTCGAGCACCATGGATTTTCCTCCGCCGCTCATCGCTGCCACGAGACACCAGCTCCCCTGACCGATCCCCGCCGCTGACCAAATCGAGCTGCCCCTGAGCCCCTCCGTCCTCTGCTACGTTCGATCCGGAGGATCCCGACCGGAGCTGCCCGCGTTGAACCGTCCCTGCATCCACGGTAGCACCAAGTTCCTGCGCCCGCGGCCCCTTGCCTCGACTGCCCCCTGTTCGTCTCGAGCGTGCCCTGCGCATTGACCGTGGCCCCGCACCCTCTCGCTCGATCTAGGCGGGATCGAGGAGTGGGACGAGCCCAGCTCCAGACAGCCTGCCTCCTGCGTGCCTGGGCCGCATTCGGCGCCAAGGCCCAGCGCACCAGCCGGCCACTGCTCCATCCAGCTGGGCCGAGGCACATGGTGAGAGACCACCCCAGCCCCTCCTGTGCACTGATGTGCCAACCAGATCCGTCCCATATCCTGTTTTTTTCTACATAGAACGTTTTCCTATTTTTCCCCAGAGAACATCAATTTTGCAGAAAAGACCCTAATGTTCATGCATTTAATATCTCACAAACTAAGCATCACATGTAAAAACTTTGCATATGAAACTTGCTTAGTTTTTCATCTAGTTTAATAATATCCAACTTTCAATCATGTTTAAAATGTTTAAAATGATGTTTGTTTAAATTTTGCTCTATGAACATGCTAAAATGCTTTAATTCATAACTAAATAACCGTAACTCGGAATTTAATAGTCTTTATATGTAAATGGGGTGGAAAAATGCCTAGTTTAACATGGTGCATTCATCTTGTATGTTTAACAACCCTAAAATTGTGTTTAGGGCAGAACAGTACCATTACCAAAACATGCACATGAGGAGTTTCCGGACTTGTTGTTTTGTTGTTCCGGCCTCATTTAAACTTGCCTAGATAGATAGTTTCATTATGCTTCACCTCTTGCCATGCTAACAACATTTAATCTTGTTGGGTACATAAACGAGAGGGAACTAAATAAGTCATGTGGTGTTTTCTTCAATATGCAACTCCATTGCATATTGAGCTCCACTTAATTTGTAGGGTTGTTTGTGCATTTTGCCATGCCATGCCTCATTAAACCGGACATGCATCATACTTGGTTGTGCATCATGCCATGTCCATGTGTTGTTTGTTTACTATGTTGTGTGCTTCTTTCCGGTGTTGCTTCTTCGGGTTGGTTCCGATAATGTCGCGTTTGTGAGGAACCGTTCGACTACGTCTGTTTGTCTTCTTCATGGACTCGTTCTTCTTCCTTGCGGGATTTCAGGCAAGATGACCATACCCTCGAAATCACTTCTATCTTTGCTTGCTAGACGCTCGCTCTATTGCTACGCCTATGCTACGATACCTACCACTTGCTTATCTTGCCTCCCATATTGTTAAGCCAAGCCTCTAACCACCTTGTCCTAGCAAACTGTTGTTTGGCTATGTTACCGCTTGCTCAGCCCCTCTTATAGCGTTGTTAGTTGCAGGTGAAGATTGGTGCTTGTTCCATGTTTGGAACATGGATATTTTGTTGGGATATCACAATATCTCTTATTTAATTAATGCATCTATATACTTGGTAAAAGGTGAAAGGCTCAGCCTTATGCCTGGTGTTTTGTTCCACTCTTGCCGCCCTAGTTTCCGTCATATCGGTGTTATGTTCCCGGATTTTGCGTTCCTTACGCGGTTGGGTTATAATGGGAACCCCTTGACAGTTCGCCTTGAATAAAACTCCTCCAGCAATGCCCAACATTGGTTTTACCATTCGCCACCTAGCCTCTTTTTCCCTTGGGTTCTGCAGACTCAAGGGTCATCTTTATTTAACCCCCCCCCCCGGGCCAGTGCTCCTCTGAGTGTTGGTCCGAACTGAGCTGCCTGCGGGGCCACCTCGGGGAAACTTGAGGGTTGGTTTTACTCGTAGCTAGTCTCATTTGAGTGTGCCCTGAGAACGAGATATGTGCAGCCCCTATCGGGATTTGTTGGCACATTCGGGCGGTGTTGCTGGACTTGTTTTACCATTGTCGAAATGTCTTGTAACCTGGATGCCAAGTCTGGTCGAAATGTCTTGGGAGAAGGAATATCCTTCGTTGACCGTGAGAGCTTGTGATGGGCTAAGTTGGGACACCCCTGCAGGGATTTGAACTTTCGAAAGCCGTGCCCGCGGTTATGGGCAGATGGGAATTTGTTAATGTCCTTTTGTAGAAAACCTGAAGTTGACGTTAAGTAAAACACATCAACCGCGTGTGTAACTGTGATGGTCTCTTCTCGGCGGGGTCCGGGAAGTGAACACGGTGTTGGAGTAATGCTTCACGTAGGTTGTTCTAGGATCACTTCTTGATCATAGATTCTCGACCATGCTTTGCCTTCTCTTCTCGCTCTCTTTTGCGTATGTTAGCCACCATATATGCTAGTCGCTTGCTGCAGCTCCACCTCATACCTTTTACCTTACCCATAAGCTTAAATAGTCTTGATCGCGAGGGTGTGAGATTGCTGAGTCCCCGTGACTCACAGATACTTCCAAAACCAGCTTGCGGGTGCCGTTGAACCGTGCAGATGACGCAACCAAGCTCAAGGAGGAGCTCAATGAAGATCTTGTCCTTTGTGTTGCTTCATTCTAGTTGATCAGTAGTGGAGCCCAGTTGGGGTTGATCGGGGATCTGTGTAGCATTTGGGGTAGTCTTCTTTTATTTTGGGTTCCGTAGTCGGACCTTGTGTGTATTTGGATGATGTAATGCTTTATTCATGTAACTGTGTGAAGTGGCGATTGTAAGCCAACTATGTATCTCTTTCCCTTATGTATTACATAGGTTGTGTGAAGATTACCTCACTTGCAACATTGCTTTCAATGCGGTTATGCCTCTAAGTCGTGCTTCGACACGTGGGAGATATAGCCGCATCGAGGGTGTTACAATATGGTCCTATAAATCTTGGGGCTAACTTTCCCTTGACTCCAAATCGTCTAACTCCTCGCAGTGGCGACACACGAAGATACGCTCTGTCTCCAATTTCGTAGTCTACCTCCCCGCGTTTAGTATCGGCATAACTCTTCTGCCTGGACTGAGCAACCTTTAGTCTATCACGAATCAACTTAACCTTCTCTTCAGACTCCTTGATTAAATCTGGTCCGAACAACTAACGATCTCCAACTTCATCCCACATCAACGGTGTCCTGCACCTCCTTCCATACAAGGCTTCGAAAGGGGCCATCTTCAAACTAGCCTGGTAGCTTTTGTTGTAAGAGAACTCTGCATAAGGAAAATTATCATCCCAACTAGACCCATAGTCTAGCGCACAAGCTCTCAACATGTCCTCCAGAACCCGATTGACTCTTTCGGTCTGTCCGTCTGTCTATGGATGAAAGGTTGTACAGAACTCTAGCCTCGTACCCAAAGTCTGGTGTAACTGATTCCAAAACTTCAAGGTAAACGGTGTTCCTCTATGTGATACAATGGTCCTCGAAACTCCTTGCAGACATACGATCCTGGTCATATATATCTTGGCCAACTTCGCGCTCATATAGGTGGTTTTCACGAGGATAGAGTGAGCCACTTTGGTCAAGCGATCTACTACTACCCAGATGGAGTCATAACCTGATCGGGTCCTGGGTAGTCCGGTGATAAAATCCATGCCAAGTTTATCCCACTTCCATTCGGGCATCGGCATAGGCTATAGTAACCATGCTGGCTTTTGGTGTTCTGCCTTAACTCTCTGACATACATCACATACTGCTCTATACTCGGCAATATCCTTCTTCATACCTGTCCACCAGAAACGTTCCTTCAAATCCAAATACATCTTAGTGTTTCCGGGGTGAATCGAGTATGGCGAGTCGTGAGCCTCCTGGAGTATTAACTTCCTGATCTCTGCATCATTGGGCACATAAATACGATCCTCAAACCATAAAGTTTTGTGTTCGTCCTCACGAAAACCCTTGGCTTTTCCTTTACTCATACTTTCTTTTATCTCAGCAATCTCCTTATCAGTCTTTTGGTCTTCTCGAATCTTTCCCAATAACATGGACTGAACTTCTAAAGCTGCAACAAAACCTCTCAGAACTATCTCCATCCGTAGTTCTCTGAGATCGTCTGTTAACTCCCGCGGTAAACCTCCGGTTACTAGAGAAAAATTTACATAGCTCTTGCGGCTCAAAGAATCTGCTACAACATTGGCCTTTCCTGGATGATAATGCAACTTCATATCATAATCCTTTATGAGCTCCAACCATCTCCTTTGCCTGAGATTCAACTCCTTCTGTGTGAAGATATACTTCAAACTCTTGTGATCCGTGTATACATCACAACGGTTTCCAATAATAAAATGTCTCCAGGTCTTGAGTGCATGCACAACGGCTTCTAAGTCCAAATCATGCGTGGCATAATTCAACTCATGAGGTCGAAGCTGACGTGAGGCATATGAAACAACTCTTCCGTCTTGCATAAGTACACCTCCAAGTCCCAGGCTAGAAGCGTCACAATAAACTTGGAAATCCTTGCGTATATCCAGAAGAATTAGCACTGGGGCTGTAACTAAACATTTCCTCAACTCCTGAAAACTGGCCTCACATTCCTCGGTCCATTTGAAGTTGGTGTCCTTCTTTAACAACTCTGCCACGGGCTTCGCAATCTTAGAAAAATTCTTAATGAACCTCCTATAGTATCCTGCGAGTCCAAGAAAATTGTGGATCTCTCCAACTGAGGTGGGTGCCAACCACTCAATGACAGACTGAACCTTAGTAGGGTCCACTACTATACCTTATCCTGATATAACATGTCCAAGAAATCCAACTTCCTTCAACCAAAATTCGCATTTGCTGAATTTGGCATATAGTTGATGTTCTCTGAGCTTCTCAAGAACTAATCGCAAGTGTTCCTTGTGTTCCTCTTCATTCTCCGAGTACACCAATATATCATCAATGAACACCACAACGAACTTATCCAAGAACTCCATGAACACCTTTTTCATCATACTCATAAAATAGGCAAGGGCGTTAGTCAATCCAAAAGACATGACCGTGTACTAATATAGCCCATACCTTGTGGTAAAAGTTGTCTTAGGTATATCCTGTTCTCGGATCTTTAGTTGGTGGTATCCTGATCAAAGATCGATCTTGGAGAATACTTTAGCTCCCTGCAGCTAGTCAAACAAATCATTGATCATCAGTAGTGGCTACTTGTTCTTGATCGTCACCTCATTCAATGCACGATAATCCACAACCATCCTCAAAGATCCATCCTTCTTCCCAACTAAGAGCATTGGGGCTCCCCACGGTGATGAACTTGGTCGAATGTAACCTTTCTCCAATAACTCCTTAATCTGCTTCTTAATTTCCTCCAGATCATTTGCGGGCATCCGATATGGTCTCTTAGATATTGGTCTGGTGCCTGGTAACAACAATATAAAAAATTCTATATCTCGATCTGGTGGCATGCCTAGTAGTTCCTCTGGGAATACATCAGGATAATCCTTCACAACTGGCACTTCCTCCTGAACAACTCCCGAGAGTGAATTTACTTGAGTCCTCCTTGACGCATGCCTAGACACATACTTGATCCTTTTACCCTATGGGGTGGTGAGGAGAATTGACTTGCTAGAACAATTGATATTTCCTCCATACATCGATAGCCAATCCATGCCTAGTATCACATCCAATCCTTGTGACTCCAAAATTATTAGGTCTGAGGGGAAAACATGCCTACCTATGGTCAATGGCATATGAAAACATCCTCTGCTTGCCATATACTCCGCTCCAGGTGAGCTTACTAACATAGGTGTCTTAAGGGCTACGGTGGGTAACTTAAACCTATACACAAATCCCCTTGATATGTATGAACGCGATGCACCGGTGTCAAAAAGAACAATAGCGGTAAATGACTTAATCAAAAACTTACCGATAACTGGATCCGGCTGCTCTTCAACTTCCTCCACGTTAGCGTGGTTCACCTGTCCTCTGGTGAAAGGGTTAGGCTTCTTCCCAGAACTTCCATTTCCATTACCATTCTTCAACTCAGAACAATCATTCGCGTAGTGTTGAGTCTTCCCGCACTTGTAACAAGTGACATGACTTAGATCCTTCTTGGCGGGTGTTGCTGGGTTGGAATGGTTCTGATTGTTGTTCCCTCCATTCCCATTTGCATTCTTAGGGCCACTATGGTTATGTGAACTTCCTCCATTGTGAGTGTGGCTTCCATGGTTATGATGAGTATGTCCACCGGAGTTTGGGGTCAAACGGGGCTTCTGCTAAGCTCCAGAGTTGTACTTCCCCTGTCCATACTTCCTTTTGCGGCTCTCAATCTACTGCTGCTTGCCTTCAATCATAAGAGCCCTGTCTACCAACTCCTGATAGTTGGCTAATGTCGCCACCATCAACTGCATACTCAACTCATCGTTCAGCCTTTCCATTAACTTCTCCTGCTTCGCGGCATCTGTGGCCACATCATCTGGGGCATAGCAGGCTAATTTGCTGAACTCATCCACGTACTGCCCCACAGTATGATTTCCCTGGCATAAGTTGCGAAACTCACGCTTCTTCATAGTCATAGCTCCAGCTGAGACATGTGCAGTGCAGAATGCTTGCTGAAATTGATCCCAAGTGACATTGGCCACGGGGAACGTGGCAGTGTAGTTCTCCCACCATGAGGCTGCGGGTCCATCCAGCTGGTGTGCGGCAAAGCGCACCTTCTCAGCATCTGTGCAACCTGCGGTGGTCAGCTCCCTTCCAATCCTGTGGAGCCAGTCATCAGCAACAATCGGCTTGGTGCTACTAGAGAACACCGGCGGATTCAACCTTAGGAAACGGGCTAAATTGTCAACTGGAGGTGGTGGCGGTGGGTTGTTGATGTTGTTGCCTTGGTTCTGGACTAGCAACAGCATCAAGGCATTCTGCTGTTGGATCAACTAAGTGAGCTCTGGTGGGAAGACAAATCCGTGATCACGTCTCGAAGGCATCTGATAGGTTTAGAGGGGTGAGAACAGAATAGAGTGAGGTCTAAAGAGAAATCTCTACCCATATGCACATGAGACAAACACATTCATTTCACATCACTCAATTCAAACAAGATTATACAATCGATCTAAACTACTATTAGAAAAGCTCGGACTATTTCTTTATACATGGGAGAATACTAATGATAATATGGTGGTCATCGAGAAATTTTGATCGGTGGAAGACTCCATGATATCTACTCCAGCTTCGTCTTGATAATCATCATCACTGTCGGGGTCGGAGTCGATGTCGTCGATTATGATGTAGTCTTTAGGATGGTTGTCCTCCATGGGTTCGGGATCTCCCATGAATATCCCTAACTTCTTCTTTAGGTCTTCATTCTTCTCCAGTAGTACTGCAATTTCTTCTTCATATCCATCGCATGTAGACTTGAGTTCCTCTTCTAGCTCCATGTTTCGGGTCATCACCTTCTTCATGTCTAACATGCTGGAACACATCTGGTTCTCCTGACGATGAATGTGCTGATTTAACTCCTGGATATAGGCTGCAATGGATTTATCCCTCCTGGTGCAAATCATCTCCCATTGCTCATTTCGGCGTCCACATATTTGGTAGATGGTGTCCTTAAGCTCCTTATTGTATATCTCGTCCAATGGCGATGTGGGCGGCCATGCTCTTTCCTAGACTCCAGGTTGGTGCATCAAAGGAAAACTCTATGGCCTCAGTAACTGGTGCAAACGTCCGTCCTGGAGCATGAACTCCAATCATCCAGCGCTCCTCTTCTGGTAAAGTGGCGGTGTAGGTCCTGGTGAAAGTTGGTATTCCGATGCTCAGGTACATAGTGACTTCCTTCAAGTGTCGTCCGAAAGGGGTGTCGTCATCCGGTTGAGTGAACTTGTTCCTTGGGTCTGCCATCTATAGAGTAGAAAATGGAGAAGAGTCAGAAATGAGTAGAGAAGAGTAACCTATGGCTTTTCCTAGTGGTCGCATCCTACAGTCAGCGTGTGCTCTGATACAATCTTGTAGCGACCCGACCTCAGGCGGTCAAGTCTTTGTGCTTAAGTGTCATCCCTGGATCGGTATTGCTGACACACACAGTACTCGAGGATTTATAACAGAGTTCAATCACACACTTATTACATCAAATGTCTCTAAAGAGAACTTATTGCAATAATATGGTTGAAGGCCATCTAAATAAGATAACAGCGGAAACTTCGAAGGTAGAAGAGTCCATCCAACTCCATGGCAAAACTGAGTGCATGACAACGTCCTAGCGCATCTTACTCTTCGTTTGAAAATTCTGCAACATAATACGTTGCAGCCTGTGTAGGTCAGCACATGGAATATGCTGGCAAGATAACACTATAGAGCAATGAGCAAATAATAGCTATCACTACATGCATATATGGCTGGTGGAGGCTTTACGGTTATCATTTGCATAAAGCTAATTTTTTCCTACAACAAAGGAATATGTTTTATTTAACTACAAAGTTGGTTGAAAACATTGAGAAGGTAACCCCAACTAAATCCCAATTGAAAGTTAATAACCCGACAAAATTAATTAAGTAAAGTGATGAGATCAACATAATAATTCAAGTACCAGATACTCAAGATGTCCATAACCGGGGACACGGCTAATCATGATTAGTTTGTACACTCTGCAGAGGTTTGCGCACTTTTCCCCACCAGACTCGATCTCCTCCGTTGTATTTCTTGCATTGCATGATGTTTTTGGAACGGATGACCGAGACACAGTCTTTCTGAAAAGGTCCCCTTAACCGATAGATAGGCTGATACACCTAAAATCCCCTACATCTACTAGCCCATCATGGAAAGGATTCCCACAACTTACTCAAATATGCCAGAGCCCATAATGGCTTGTGGCTGCACACGGAAGTTTTTCTAGCATGAACAATTTTATGATCCCTTTGAGCCTGGGTGGCGAACCATAGGAAAATCACACGGATACCCCGGGATCTCCTTAGACAACACTAGATTCCCCAGGTGCCCACAAACCAATCCACCCAGATGTGTATTAAAATAGCCACCTTAAGTTCAACCTTAGTTAACAATAACTCTCACAACTTTCATGAATTCTCTCAAAACCAAACCACGTCTATGAGCATAGCATAGCAGTGTAAGCATAACGTAGTAACACCCATGGTTTGAAACAAAAGGCAATAGATTCATACCTCATATACTACTTCCCAAATACCCACATGTTATCAATCCTACTCATGCAATGTTTGAGGTTGAGACTAATGCATAAAAACTAGGTAGTAAAGGGATATGTTCAAAGTGTTACTTGCCTTGCTGATGATCGGAAAACCCTAGTGATTTGTAGTAGCAAGCCTCGCACTCCGGAAACTCTATCGTGAACAAACAATAGCATACATAAGCACTCAAGCATAATATGCAAAATTAAATCCAAAAGAAAAGATCCAAACTGAAAGTCCAAGTGAAGAGCATCGATTTGCAAAAAGAAACAATCGAATCGAAGCTACAAAACTCAAACTACGATGAAAAGAAGTTCGAATACAAATCTACTTGAAACCAAATTTTAAATTTTCAAAATCATGTTCAAGTTGATTATTTGGAAAGAGAGGAACAAGACAAAGATTTTGGCATTGGTTTCACTAGATTTGGACAAACGAGGAAAAAGTAGTGAAGCTTTGAAGATTAGGGACTAATCTATGATAAAAGTTATTACGGATAGGTCCCTAGCCGAAAATAAAACTAAAAAGAAAAACCTAACGAACGAACATTCATCAACAGAACCTAATGAACGAATACGCAGATAGAATCAGGTGAACGTTTACTAGTTAGACTGAAACAAAAACTGGTCTAAAAGCTAAACCGACAAAACTGAAGAAGAAAAACCGAAAGAACCGACTGGTTCTTACCGGTCAACGGCGTCGTCTGCGGGATCCGGCGGTTCCGGTGACGAGGCGACGGCGAGCGGTGGTGCGGCAGCGGGCGGCGGCGGCTTCGCAGCGGCGGCGCGGCTCGGCTGCGGGGCGGCGCGGGCGGCAGTGAAGGGTGCAGCGGCGGCTTCTTGATGAGGAGGAGAGGGGCGGCGGGGTGGCTTGCGGGAGCGGTGGGGTTCCCCGTGTCTGCGGATGTGGGGATCCGGCTAACCCTTAAGGTTCGAACACTGGGGTGCGCGCGAAGTCTTTCCCTCCTACCGATCTACGCTCTAGCTCACTAAGATCTTGCGGACAAACTCGACGAACTCACAACACAGAAAGACACGGGGTTTATACTGGTTTGGGCCACCGTTGTGGTGTAATACACTACTCCAGTGTGGTGGTGGTGGATTGCCTCTTGGGCTGATGATGAACAGTACAAGTGAAGAACAGCCTCCTCAGGTTGAGGTGTTCTTGTGTGTTTGAACTTGTGTGTCTCTGGGCCTGACTCTTTCTTTCTCGGTTCGATCCCCCCTTTCTACTGTGGTGGCTAATCCTATTTATAGAGGCCCTGGTCCTCTTCCCAAATATTGAGCGGGAAGGGAGCCAATAATGGCGGGCTAATTTGAAGGGGGATAGCTAGTACGAGCTATCCTGACAAAAGGTAGTCTTCGCTTGCACAAAGCTCTGGTGGTGACGCCGTCTTGGGCTCCACGATGACCTCCATCTTGCAGTCCTCCTGGTCTTGGTCTTGTTGCACCGAAATGGCAACCTTTGCCTGATGCCTCGGTACTCCGCGGCTGCGCTTGCCTCCTTTGCACCAAAGAGGAAACAAGGACGCTGCACGCGCTGGCGCCCGCCTGGTGTCGATCGTCATGGCTCACGTCATGAGAGCCTTGCGAGGTTTGCCCCGCCTTGATATCTCCGCTCCTCGTGAGCCTGCCTGGTCAGGCCACTCCAGAGGAGGTCTTGCGTCATCCGCCACACGAGGCTTGGCCCCTCGCGAGGGTCTTGGATGCTTGTTGATGGAGATGGGTCGTACGGCCTACTGGCTCAGCCACGCCGCGGGCCGCAGGCAGGCAAGTCTGGGGACCCCCGTTCCCAGAACACCGACAGTAGCCCCCGGGCCCAAGGTGCGCGCAAGCTTGGCTTCGCGGCGAAGCCAAGGGTCAAGTTCGGAGCACCGCGGGCCCCCAAAAGCCTGCGGCCTTGGTTGACGCGTGGCGGTTGATTGGACGTGGGCATCTCCGCTTCCCCACGCTGCCTCGACAACTGCACGACTTGACAAGTCCCTGTGACATGCAAGGGAAACCATCATTACCTGCGATCGTGGGAGACGCCGGTTGGCCTTCTCTTGCTATAAATGGGGAGGGGGCGGAGCCCCCGTTGCCCATCTCTTCCTTGCTTGCTCGCTTCTTCTTTGCTTCATTGCTTGCAGCGCCTCCGATGGCGCCACGAAGGAAGTTCTCTGCCGTCGAGAAGGGGAACGCCCCTCGCGAGGGCCCCGGTTCCCCGGTGCCCAAGCGTGGCCGCGGCCGTCCGCGCAAGCACGCTGCGACCCCCACCGTGGCCCACCGTCGAGACGGCGCCGCGTCACGCGGAGGGGATCGTCCCAACCATGGCTGTCCAGCTGATGAGGGGAGGCGCACGATGGTGGTGCGGCTTCCCCGCCCACGCTTCCATTCGGCAGAGGTGTCGCCGAAGTTTGTTGTCTGGTCGGAGAACCCGGCCGGCAACTGGCTCCAGCTTCCGCGCTTCTTTGTTGACGAACTGCCGGCCCCTGGTCCAGGCGAGCTCTGGTCGCAGGCGGATGGTTGCTGCAGCAAGGCCTCCTGGGTCGCGGTCGAGACTTCCGCCGCAAGCAACATAGCCCTGGCTCGCGGCTGGCAGACGTTTGCCCGTGCGCGCGGCCTGGGCACGAGGTGTACGCTCCACTTCAGGTATGACGGTGCGTCGACCCTCTACGTGAGGGTGTTTGGGGAAGATGGTCGCCCGCCGGGTGCTTCCCCGAGACGAATGACGGTGAGGAGGTGCTCGGCCTTGGTGACGGTCGCGACGAGGATGAGGGTGAGCCGGCCCTCAGCGGCGACCGCGTCTCTTCCAGCTACGGCGGCTCTTCCTTTGGTGACAGCTCCAGCAGCGGTGGCTACGGCCAGCCGCCGCGCCGCCGTGCCCGCTTCGAAGGGGCTAGCGCGTCATCTTGTCGCCGCGCCTCCGTGAAGCGCGAGGAGGGGTCTGGCTAGGCTCGGGGCGTCGCTAAGGGCCTGCCTCCACGGATTGCTGAAACACCGCTTTGTTTAGCTTTTTCCTGTTTTCCTGCATCAGAGAATGAAACCAGTATGGGCCCAGAGGGGCGTGTATCGAACTGTGGTTCTTGGTTAATGCAACGTGCGTGTTATTCCCATGCCATATTGTTATTTTGCGCAAAGATAACTTAACCTGGTGCGTTTGGGACGCCCTTTCCTTCACGAGATGCCTGCCTGGTGCGTTTGGGACGCCCTTTCCTTCACGAGATGCCTGCGTTTGCTCAGAAACTGCAAAAAAAATGTTAGTGGGTGCGCTAGGGGATTCTCCGTTCACCCAAATCTTGACTTGGCGCTTTGTATCGCGGTACCCGAGGGGCATGGATTAGGAGAGATGTGCCAGCTTTCAGGCTCGAACGAGGGTGACTCGTGAGAAGGCAGACAGAAGAAAAATGCTCGCGCGGGCACCTGCCTAGCCTCCTCGCGAGGTATGCGAGAGAGAGAGATCATGAGCAAACCAGAGTTGAAAAACGTGGTAAAAGGCAAAGGAACCAAATCGGCAAGGAACGCCAAAAGCAAACTTGATTAAGGTGAAGTGAACCAACCGCGGAAAGCAAATGAAAATCCGCGTCCGGCACCTAATCTAGTCTTCAAGTCTTCTCACCAGCGTGGAGCTAAGTGATGTCCACTAGGCGTGGGAGGGAGCCCCAGGGTCTGAGGTCGGCGCTCCTGAGACTCCGGGGCGTGTATAGCCCCAACTCATTATTACGTGAGAGTGTCACGGTGGCGATTCTTCACAGGCACCGGGCCTTCTTCACAGCCTCTGGGCCTTTCTTCACAGGCTCCGGGCCTTGCTTCACAGGCTCTGGGCCTTGCTTCACAGGCTCTAGGCATTGCTTCACAGGCTCTGGGCCTTGCTTCATGGGTATAACTTCTGGAGGTGCTAGATGTTCCAGGCGTTTTGGATGGGTGTCCCTTCTTGCGTCTCCAGGCGCACGGCGCCAGGCCTGGAGATGTGGACGACCCTGAACGGGCCCTCCCACCTGGGTGAAAGCTTGTGCAGCCCTTCCCTAGAGAGGACCCGCCTCAGGACCAGGTCACCCGTCTCGAGCGTCCTGGAGCGAATGTTGCGGCAGTGGTAACGCCGCAGCGCTTGCTGGTACCTTGCCGCCCTTAATGCAGCTTCGCGACGACGTTCCTCCCCCAGCACGAGGTCCATCCCCCGCATGGCGTCCTGCTGCGTTTCGTCGAATGCCAGAACCCGCGCGGAGTGATACTTGACCTTGTGAGGGAGGGCTGCTTCAGCTCCTTAGACGAGGAAGAACGGAGTCTCGGCCGTTGGCTTGGTCGCGGTGGTGCGGATGGACCACAGCATGGACTGGAGCTCGTCGTGCCAGCCCCTGCCGCATGCCTCCAGCTTCTTCTTGAAGGTCCTGCTCTTGAGGCCCCTCAGGACCTCAGCGTTGGCGCGTTCAACCTGACCATTGCTCCTGGGATGGGCCACCAAAGCGTAGAAGATCTGCGTTCCAAGGTTAGCACAGTAGGTTTTAAAGAGGTTACTAGTAAACTGCGAGCCGTTATCTGTGATGATGCGGTTGGGGACCCCGAAGCAGCTCATGAGGCCCTTGATGAACTTGACAGCAGAGCCGGCTGGAATGGTTCAGACGGCTTCCACTTACGCCCACTTGGTGAACTTATCGATGGCGACGTAGAGATAATGGTAGCCCCCTGGCGCTCGTGGGAACGGGCCTAGGATGTCTAGCCCCCAGACCGCGAACGGCCATGTGAGCGGGATGGTTTGGAGGCCCTGAGTAGGCTGATGGATTTGCTTGGTGTGGAATTGGCAAGCTTCGTAGGATTCACCAGCTCGGCTACATTGTTGAGTGCTGTGGGCCAATAGAATCCGCTGCGGAAGGCTTTGCCGATGAGGGTCCGTGATGATGAGTGATGTCCACAGTCCCCGCCGTGTATGTCATTCAGCAGGTCCCTCCCTTGACCGTTGGAGATGCAGCGCGGCGTGACATCATTCGGCCGTTTCCTGTACAACTCGCCTTCTTGAATGCAGTATGCCGGGCCTATTGGGCCACGCGCTCCGTGTCCTCTTCCTTCTCCGGCAGTGTCCCGTGCATCAGGTACTCCTTAAACTCCTTGGTCCAGCACTCCTCCTGAGGCTCGAGCGCCAAGAGTAGCCGAGCTCCTAAGGTTGGGCCGCAAGCTGGTGCTCCTGTGGCCGGGGGCTATGGGAGCTCCTCCCAAGGCTGAGTCATGCTTGAGAGAGGTGGCGTAGCTGACGGCCTAAAGATCCGCTCTTCGAAGACGCCAGGCTCTTGCGGTTGCCGCTTGGATACTCTCTCGGCGATGTCGTCGGCTTCCTTGTTGGTGCCCCGGGGCACGTGCTGTAGCTCCAAGCCTGAGAACTGCTTTTCGATCTTGCGCACCTCCGCAAGGTAGGCCTCCATGTGCTCGTCCTTTGGCTCATACACTTTGTTGGAGAAGTTAACGAGGAGCTGCAAGTCGCCCTTGAGGGTAAGGCGCTTCACCCCCAGAGCCGCCGCAGCCTTCAGTCCGGCTACGAGGCCTTCGTATTCTGCGATATTGTTGGAGACCTTCTCGCCGTGCTGGAAGCAGAGTTGCACGGCGTAGTAAAGCTTGTCCTTAGTGGGCGAGATGAGCACTGCTCCAGCCCCCGCGCCCTGGTGCGCAAAGGCGCCATCAAAATACATGAACCAGCCGTTTGGTGCCTCACTTCCTGGGGAGGTGGATCGGTCTTCTGCTTCCTCAAGAGCCGGGGCATCTATCCATTCCGCCACAAAATCGGCAAGCGTGACTCCCTTGATGACCCTGGTGGTGCTGAACTCCAGCTGGAATGCTTGCAGCTCGATGTTCCATTCAGCAACCCTTCCGGCTGAGTTTGGGCTCCTGAGTACCCTCTCCAATGGGTAAGGTGAGACGACCTTGATGGGGTGCCCCTGGAAGTAGTGTCGCAGCTTGCGCGAGGCCACCAAGAGTGTGAGCAGGAGCTTTTGCGGCATGGGGTAGCGTGCCCTTGTGTCTCGCAGTACGATGCTGACGAAGTATACCGGGTGCTCGACGAGGGCTGGCACACTGTTGAGGCTCGGGTCTTGCGGAGATTGTGACGCATCCTGAGGTGGAGGGTTTCCTGAGACTTGGCCATCCTCAAGAGTTTCCGTGATGCTGCCCTGCCAAGCTTGATCTTTCGCCGCTGATGGCTCTGGTGTGCCTTCCTGACCCTGCGCTGCATCAGCTCTGGCTTGGCGCGGCACACCCTTGTCTCTGTGCTCCTCCCGAACTGCCACTAGCGCCACGCTGGCGGAGTACAGGGTGGCGGCGAGGTAGAGTACCAGAGGCTCGAGAGGCCGCGGCGCCACCATCACCGGGGGGCTGGTGAGGTATTTCATGAGGTCTTGGAAGGCCCGGTCAGCCTCCGGGGTCCACTCGAAGGGGCCTTTCTTCTTCATGAGCTTTAAGAAGGGTAAGGCGCGCTCGCCTAGCTTAAAGATGAAGTGCCCTAACGCGGTCACACGTCCTGCCAGCTTTTGCATCTCCTTGAGGGTCTGTGGTGGGCTCATGTCTTCGATGGCCTTGATCTTCTCCGGGTTTGCCTCGATCCCTCTGTGGGATACGAGAAACCCCAACAGCTTGCCAGAGGGGACGCCAAACACGTACTTCTCTGGGTTAAGCCTCAAGTTCACCTGGCGCAAACTCTCAAAGGTCTCCTCCAAGTCTTGAATCAACGTCCTAACCTCGCGAGATTTGACCACTATGTAATCAACGTAGGCCTCTGTGTTCCTGCCGAGCTGCCGCCCCAAGGCGATGTGCATCAAGCGCTGAAAGGTCGCGCCCGCGTTGCGAAGGCCGAAAGGCATGCAGTTGTAGCAGTACACCCCATATGGTGTCAGGAAGGCCATCTTCTCCACATCCTCCACCGCCATCTTGATCTGATGCTATCTAGAGAATGCATCCAGGAAACATAACAAATCGCACTCGGCAATGGAGTCGACGATTTGATCGATGTGCGGAAGGGGGAACAGATCTTGGGGGCAGGCTTTGTTGAGGTTGGTGAAGTCGACGCACATCCGTTCTTTCCCACCTTTCTTCGGTACTACAACGGGATTCGCCAGCCATTCGGGGTATCGAACTTCTCGGATGGTGCTTGCCGCCTGCAGTTTGCGTGTCTCTTGGACGATGAAGGCCTGCTTCTCAGTGGACTGCCGTCTTGCTCGCTGCTTCACGGGGCGTACGTTGGGGCATACCCTCAGATGATGCTGGATTACCTCTCTCGGGACCCCTACCAGCTGATTGGGCTCCCACGCGAATATCTCCTTGTTCGCGCACAAAAACCTCACCAAAGCTTCTTCTTGTCCCGTGCCAAGGCCGGTTCCTATGGTGAAGGTGGCTCCTGAAGACCCGTCCTCGTTGACCGGCACCTGCTTGGTCTCCGCCTTGTCTTGGGTGAATAGCTGCCTCTTCTTGGTGGGCGCGGTCTCCCCGGCCTCGGGCGCACCGGCGCCGGCTGGCTGTGCCGCTGCCACGGTCTTGAAGGCGAGCCTGAGCGCCATCACGGCCTCCTTCGTGTCCCCCTTGATGGTGAGTACGCCCTTGCTCCCTGGCATCTTCATGAGATTGTAGGCCGGGTGAGTCGCTACCATGAACTGAGCGAGAGCCGGGTACCCGAGGATGGCGTTGTACAGGAGACCGATGGGGGCGATGTCAAAGTCCACCAGCTCGGTGCGATATTGTCTCGCATGCCAAAGGTGATAGGGAGGCGGATCTGCCCCAGAGGGTGAGCAGCTCCACCACCCACTCCTGTGAAGGGCTTCCACGGAGAGCAAGTTGAGGTCGGCGCCGCCGTCGATGAGGGTCTTGGTGACGGCCATGTTGCAGGTGGTGGGCATGAAGAGCATCGGGAGCATCCCAGAGCCGGCGGTGGAACCGGGGTGGTCTTCCGAATTGAAGGTGAGGTCGGCCTTCGGCGCAGCCCAACCCGGCGGAGCCCCCGGGCGCTTGCAGGCTGCCCCAATCTGACGGAAGAAAGGCTTGACGTGGCAATCTAAAGGAGGTGCTTGGGAGCCACCCAGCAGTTCCGCGACTGCGTGGTGTGCGGGCGCCACGTAACGTGCAGTGAAGAGGTCACGGAGTTGCCCCCAGGACGTCACCGTGGATCCCGGAAGGTTGAGCAGCCAGGCGCGCGGCTCGCCAGCGAGCGCCAGGGGGAACAAGTTTGCCATGATCTTGTCGTCGCCTCCGGCTTCGAGGACGGCCTCCTTGTAAGCTAGCAGGAACAGCGCCAAGTCTACCGCGCCATTGTAATGCGGCGGCATCTCCGGCCTGAACTTGGCTGGCCACTACACTTGCTGCAGAGCGGGGGGCAGGGCTCGGTACCCAAACTCCCTGCTGGTGGTGTTGGCCGCAGAGGTTTGTGGCGGGGCACCTGCCATGGGAGCGTAGTGCGGCGGTGCGGGGCGCTGGTTGGTGGAGAGAAGCCCTGGCGTACCCCTACCTGGCGCGCCAAATGTCGGATGTGGTGCTCTGGCTAACCCTTAAGGTTCGAACACTGAGGTGCGCGCGAAGTCTTTCCCTCCTACCGATCTACGCTCTAGCTCGCTAAGATCTTGCGGACAAACTCGACAAACTCACAACACAGAAAGACACGGGGTTTATACTGGTTCGGGCCACCGTTGTGGTGTAATACCCTACTCCAGTGTGGTGGTGGTGGATTGCCTCCTGGGCTGATGATGAACAGTACAAGTGAAGAACAGCCTCCTGAGGTTGAGGTGTTCTTGTGCATATGAACTTGTGTGTGTCTCTGGGCCTGACTCTCTCTCTCTCTCTCGGTTCGATTCCCCCCCTTTCTACTGTGGTGGCTAATCCTATTTATAGAGGCCCTGGTCCTCTTCCCAAATATTGAGCGGGAAGGGAGCCAACAATGGCGGGCTAATTTGAAGGGGGACAGCTAGTATGAGCTATCCTGACAAAAGGTAGTCTTCCCCTGCACAAAGCTCTGGTGGTGACGCCGTCTTGGGCTCCACGATGACCTCCGTCTTGCAGTCCTCCCGGTCTAGGTCTTGTTGCACCGAAATGGCAACCTTTGCCTGATGCCTCGATACTCCGCGGCTGCGCTTGCCTTCTTTGCACCAAAGAGGAAACAAGGACGCTGCGCGCGCTGGCGCCCGCCTGGGGTCGATCGTCATGGCTCACGTCATGAGAGCCTTGCGAGGTTTGCCCCGCCTTGATATCTCCGCTCCTCGTGAGCTTGCCTGGTCAGGCCACTCCAGAGGAGGTCTTGCGTCGTATGCCTCGCAAGGCTTGGCCCCTCGCGAGCGTCTTGGATGCTTGTTGATGGAGATGGGCTGTACGGCCTGCTAGCTCAGCCACACCGCGGGCCACAGGCAGGCAAGTCTGGGGACCCCCGTTCCCAGAACGCCGACAGTGTCCTTGTCGGACACGGCGGCGGCGCGGGCGAACTCGGGACTCCAGTCCCGAGCCAAAGGAAGGCGGCGGCGCTCTGCTGGGCCGTGGCCTGGCTCGGCTGGACCGGCCCAGGAACTTTTTTTAAAATAAATTTCGCCGCGAACAAAAATCCTAATAAAATATTTAAAAAATCTAAAAATTCCAGAAACAATTTTCACCGTCCAAACCTAAAATTTAGGACAACATGAACATTTTTCTGGAAAAAAATGCATGTCATCTCTAATTCAAATAAAATAACAAATAAAACCCAAATAAAATAATAATTTGATTTTTTATTTCTTCTCCAATATTTCTCTTCTGTTGAAGAAGTCATATTATCTTCTCTCATTTATTTATTGTTGAAATAATTGGAAAGAAACTATTAAAATCAAATTGATCCTCTTTTCAAATTTTAAATAAATTCAAATATGAAAATTTAATGAAACCTCCAACTCTCTCTTTGGGTCCTTGAGTTGCTTAAGGTCTTTAGGATCAAAATGTTAAAATCAAACAAAAATGCAAAGAGCATGAATGCATATGATGAACTAGTGATTAACATTCAAATTGAAAATTAGGATGTTACACCTTCTCGGTCAGGTCGACGTAGTGATGCATGAAAGAAACAACATTGATGGCGGCTTCCAGTCAAGTACAAACAAGGCCACATCTACTGCTAGCATATCACAGCCACGCACGGTAGGTCTACGGCAGCACACGAGCACCCGGTTCTCCTTCGTGGCCGTGTGCTGATGATGTGGCCGCGGAGACTGCAGGCTAGTATGGCACCGGGCAAGGGAGAACAACGGGTTGGCACGGTGTAGAGTGGTGTCGGCGAGCGCGGTGGAGAACAATTGCCTGGAGCGATTTGGAAGGAAGCTGGCCGGGGTGGGGGAGGAAGGTACGGGGATTATGGGCGGTTTCAACTGAGTGTTGTTGGAGCTTTCCAGCCATGCGATTGAAAAGAAATCAACCGGAGAGTACCCGTCTGACAATTGAATTTCCCATACTAAAATGCGTAGCTGAAAATTCGAATTTCCCCCTAGAGAGGCCCCCCCCCCCCCCCCCCCCCCGCTGGCGGCCACTCCGGCCCCGGAGTCCACCCCTCTCCCGCCGGAGGCCACCCCGGCCCCGGCGTCCACCCCTCTCCCGCCGGCGGCCACCGGGGCCCCGGCGCTCTCCTTGTCCCTTCAGGTCTCCGCCACATCTGCTCCCGCCCACCATGGCCGATGGCCCCGCAAGCCCGGCGTCGGTGTCCTCCAGGCTCGAGCCCGTCGTCTTCGGCCTCGGGCTGTCGGATTCATCGGGTTCTGAGGGAGGTTCGACCGGGGCTGGAGGTGCTCCGGGTGGTGCCAACCTTGGGCCGGCTGCGGGCTCCGCCACCCCATGGAGCATGCCGGGGCCTTCGCGCAAGGTGCTCTGGCGCAAGAGGAAAGCTTTGAGGAAGATGGCCGCGGCGGGAGGATCTCGGTCGCATTTGCCTGCCTCGTCGCCGGAGAGAAGGGAGATCCCGGCCAACCTGTTCAGCCTCTGCTTCAAGTGTTTCCGGGAGGGCCACAGAAGAGATGACTGCAAGTTTCCTCCGCTCTGCATCAGATGCGGACTGGGGGGTCACATTTCCATGAAGTACAAGCGGCCAAGGAGCCCAAGGTCGGAGGAGGAGCTCTGGTGGGATGATGTTGCCAAGGTAGCGTGGTTCTCGCAGCCGCTGATGCAGGCCGGACCTGCGCGCAGGCTGTCACCGGCGACTAGGCAGACCTCTCCGGCGGAGAGGACCTCGCCAGTGTTGGTGGACACCGCACCTGTGGGGTTCGTGCAGGCTTCGGCAGCTACAGCTGCTGCTACTGGTGGTGTCTGCATGCTTCACCGGACGCAGGAGATGGATGACCTTGAGCAATGCCTACGGCTGGCAGTGGTGGCTTATGTGGGCGGCACTCGACCAGCGGTGTCGTGCCACGAGGCCGCGGAGGCAATTTCGGAGGAACTACGCATCCATCGCCATAGATTCTCGGTTCACAAGTACCATCCTGAGGACTTCCTGGTGGAGTTCACGGCGCCGGACCTTCGCAAAAGGGCCTTGGTGGCCGGCACAGTCGAGCATGGCTTCTTCAAGCTGTACGTCAAGTCGTGGCTTAAGCAAGCGCAAGCAGTCACTAGAGTTATGCGCTCTCAAATTGATCTCATGATCGAGGGGGTCCCTTCCCATGCTTGGACGACAGAGACGGCGGCGGAGCTCCTCGGCTCGGCTTGTCTGGTAGAGAGCCTGGCGCCAGAAACGGAGAGCAGAGAAGATCTTTCTCTCTTCAAGCTGCGAGCTTGGGCTGTATACCCGGATGAGGTGTCGGCAGACAAACGCCTCTGCGTGCTGGAGCCGGAGATGAACGGCAGACTGCACGCGCGACTGCACACCTCCTAGGCCTTGCTGGAATACAAAACTCACATTCACATAGGGAGAATTCGCGGCCGTGAGGGTCCGGAGTGCTAGATGAGGCCGTCTAGCTCAGATGGAAGCGGGTGATACGTCTCCAACGTATCTATAATTTTTGATTGCTCCATGATATTATATTATCTGTTTTGGATGTTTATGGGCTTTATTAGACACTTTTATATTATTTTTGGGACTAACCTATTAACCCAGAGCCCAGTGCCAATTTCTGTTTTTTCCTTGTTTTAGAGTATCGCGGAAAAGGAAAATCAAATGGTGTCCAATTGACCTGAAACTTCACGGAACTTATT
The DNA here is from genome assembly GCF_018294505.1 of Triticum aestivum. Classification (NCBI taxonomy): domain Eukaryota; kingdom Viridiplantae; phylum Streptophyta; class Magnoliopsida; order Poales; family Poaceae; genus Triticum; species Triticum aestivum. Next base: position 174,612,722 of record NC_057797.1, on the reverse strand, counting down.
TTTGGACCAGAAGAAACCCAGAAGACTTGGAGTGCACGTCACGGAGTCAACGAGGAAGCCACGAGGCAGGGGGGCGCGCCCACCCCCCTGGGCGCGCCCTCCACCCTCGTGGGCCCCTTGTGGCCCCCCTGACGTACTTCTTCCGCCTATATATCTCCATATACCCTAAAAACATCGAGGAGCACAATAGATCGGGAGTTCCGCCGCCAGAAGCCTCCGTAGCCACCGAAAGCCAATCTAGACCCGTTCCGGCACCCTGCTAGAGGGGGGAATCCCTCTCCGGTGGCTATCTTCATCATCCCGGTGCTATCCATGATGTGGAGGGAGTAGTTCTCGCTCGGGGCTGAGGATATGTACCAGTAGCTATGTGTTTTATCTCTCTCTCTCGTGTTCTTGAGATGATACGATCTTGATGTATCGCGAGCTTTGCTATTATATTTGGATCCTATGATGTTTCTTCCCCCCTCTACTCTTTTGTAATGGATTGAGTTTCCCCTTTGAAGTTATCTTATCGGATTGAGTGTTTAAAGATTTGAGAACACTTGATGTATGTCTTGCCGTGTGTATCTGTGGTGACAATGGGATATCACATGATTCACTTGATGTATGTTTTGGTGACCAACTTGCGGGTTCCGCCCATGAACCTATGCATAGGGGTTGGCACACGTTTTCATCGTGATTCTCCGATAGAAACTTTGGGGCACTCTTTGAGGTTCTATGTGTTGGTTGAATAGATGAATCTGAGATTGTGTGACGCATATCGTATAATCATACCCATGGATACTTGAGGTGACATTGGAGTATCTAGGTGACATTAGGGTTTTGGTTGATTTGTGTCTTAAGGTGTTATTCTAGTACGAACTCTAGGGCTATTTGTGACACTTATAGGAATAGCCCAACGGATTGATTGGAAAGAATAACTTTGAGGTGGTTTCGTACCCTACCATAATCTCTTCGTTTGTTCTCCGCTATTACTGACTTTGGAGTGACTCTTTGTTACATGTTGAGGGATAGTTATGTGATCCAATTATGTTATTATTGTTGAGAGGACTTGCACTAGTGAAAGTATGAACCCTAGGCCTTGTTTCCTATCATTGCAATACCATTTATGCTCACTTTTACCATTAGTTACCTTGCTGTTTTTATATTTTCAGATTACAAAAACTATTATCTACTATCCATATACCACTTGTATCACCATCTCTTCGCCGAACTAGTGCACCTATACAATTTACCATTGTATTGGGTGTGTTGGGGACACAAGAGACTCTTTGTTATTTGGTTGCAGGGTTGCTTGGGAGAGACCATCTTCATCCTACGCCTCCTATGGATTGATAAACCTTAGGTCATCCACTTGAGGGAAATTTGCTACTGTCCTACAAACCTCTGCACTTGGAGGCCCAACAACGTCTACAAGAAGAAGGTTGTGTAGTAGACATCAAGCTCTTTTCTGGTGTCGTTGCCGGGGAGGTGAGTGCTTGAAGGTTTATCTTTAGATCTTGCAATCAAGTATTTTAGTTTCTTGTTTTATCACTAGTTTAGTTTATAAAAGAAAAATACAAAAATGGAATTGAGTCTACCTCATACGCTTCATCTTTTTAATATTTTTCATGAGTATGATGGAAAGGAAAATTGTGCCAAAGTATTAGAAGAAGAATGCATTAAAATGTTTGGCACTAAATATTTAAATGATGAGCATGATTGCAATGTTGTTAGTATGAACTCCTTGAATTTCCATGGTACTAATGATGATTGCACCAGTTATGATGAAAATGTCTCCTATAAACATGTCAATTTTTGTGGAGTGCATTGGATTTGTAAGTACACACCAAATAGGGAAGATAGATATTGCATGAGGCATAAGTACTTAGAAACTAAAATGTTGCAAGAAAGGCTAGATGATTGTGCTGAAGATTTAAATTTTCTTGGTCGTACTTGTATACTTTGCAATGAACAGGGTCATTTAGCTATCTGATGCAAATTGTTTCATGATCTAATCATGTCCAAAAATTGTGATGACTTGATTTCCCTTACACATTATAATGAACTTAGTTTGCTTATGGGCTACGAAGAAATGAAACGTATAACTAAACATCTTCCAGAATTTGCCCGTTATAAACTTCTTGGTTTTGATCTAGAGGAAATTTATATGTATTGTGCGGTGAATTGTATTAAAAATCCTTATATTGTCAATTACATAAAGAAAAGAAAACAAATAGAAGATGAAGAGAATATTAATGAAAGGGAAGAGACTTCCCAATATCCTCCTATTATTTCTTATGATGAATCAGGTAACTAGGAGGAGCCTCCTATTCAACCAATCTCATTAATAAGGAGCTCCAAAAAGAGGATTGAACCCACACATGATGTGGTGAAGAAGAAGAAAAGAAAAAGCAAGAGAGGTAAAAAGATATCTCTCCCAAATAATGCTGCTCCTATTACTATTGTGCCTCATGAAAATATAATTGTGGAAGATAATGATACTTCTTATGATCTTGAAAATCTTTTTGGCACTTGCTTGGAAGAATATGATAATTGCTATACTATTTGTGATATCCATACTATTAATGATGAGAGTGATTATGCTTATGATATGAAAAGGCCCAAGCTTGGGGATGCTATGTTTGATGAAGATGATGTTTTTGAGAATATATTTGCTGCAATTAATGTTTGTCCCAAGCTTGGGGATGCTATGTTTAAGGAAGATGATATTTTTAGTCTCCCAAGTTTTGATATGCAAATTTATAATGATGATAGCATGCCTCCTACCTATGATGATTATTGTGATGGTACTTATGCTATAAAAAGTAGTGATTATATTTATAAAACTTGTCATGATTATGATTACTCCTTTTCTGAACATTACTCTTTTAATGTGGAAACAATGTATAGTATTCGAGTCTCTTATGATACTCCCACTATTCCGAATGAGAAGAATTTTGCTTATGTGGAGAGTAATAAAAATTCTATGCTTATGCATCATGAAAATAATGCTTTAGGTGCTGGTTATATTTTTGAATTCATTCATGATGCTACTGAAAATTATTATGAGGGAGGAATATATGCTTGTAGGAATTGCAATAATATCAAGTTTCCTCTCTATGTGCTTAAAGTTTTGAAGTTATACTTGTTTTACCTTCCTATGCAAGTTGATTATTGTTTCCATAAGTTATTTGCTCACAAAATTCCTATTCATAGTAAGTGGGTTATACTTAAATTTGCTAGTCATATTCTTCATGATGCTCTCTTTATGTTTCAATTCTTATCCTTTATGTGAGCATCATTGAAATCGTCATGCCTAGCTAGGGGCGTTAAACGATAGCGCTTGTTGGGAGGCAACCCAATTTTATTTTTGTTACTTGCTTTTTGCTCCTGTTTAGTAATAAAAAATTCATCTAGCCTGTGTTTATATGTGGTTTTATGCTTTTAATTAGTGTTTGTGCCAAGTAGAACCTTTGGGAAGATTTGGGGAAAGTCTTTGCGATCATGCTGTAAAAAACAGAAACTTCAGCGCTCACGAGAATTGCTGCCATTTTTATTGGAGAGTGATATTTAGTTAATTCTTTTTAAAGATGATTAATAGATAAATTACTCAGGTCCAACAATTTATTTGATAATTTTATGAGTTCCATAAGTATACGTTTGATACAAATTACTACAGACTGTTCTGTTTTTGACAGATTCTGTTTTCTATGTGTTGTTTGCTTATTTTGATGAATCCATGAGTAGTATCGGAGGGTATGAACCATAGAGAAGTTGGAATACAGTAGATATTACACCAATATAAATAAATAATGAGTTAATTACAGTACCTTGAAGTGGTATTTTGTTTTCTTTCGCTAACGGAGCTTACGAGTTTTCTATTAAGTTTTGTGTTGTGGAGTTTTCAAGTTTTGGGTAAAGATTCGATGGACTATGGAATAAGGAGTGGCAAGAGACTAAGCTTGGGGATGCCCAAGGCACCCCAAGGTAATATTCAAGGACAACTAAAAGCCTAAGCTTGGGGATGCCCCGGAAGGCATCCCCTCTTTTGTCTTCGTTCATCGGTAACTTTACTTGGAGCTATATTTTCATTCACCACATGATATGTGTTTTGCTTGGAGCGTCATTTTTTTTATTTTTCTTTGCTTGATGTTTGAATAAAATACCAAGATCTGAAATTCTTAAATGTTAGAGAGTCTTCACATAGTTGCATAATTATTTAACTACTCATTGATCTTCACTTATATCTTTCGGAGTAGTTTGTCGTTTGCTCTAGTGCTTCACTTATATCTTTTAGAGCACGACGGTGGTTTTATTTTGAAGAAATAGATGAACTCTCATGCTTCACTTATATTATTTTGAGAGTCTTTAGAACAGCATGGTAATTTGCTTTGGTTATGAATTTAGTCCTAATATGATGGGCATCCAAGAGGGGTATAATAAAAACTTTCATATAAAGTGCATTGAATACTAAGAGAAGTTTGATACTTGATAATTGTTTTGAGATATGGAGATGGTGATATTAGAGTCATGCTAGTTGAGTAGTGGTGAATTTGAGAAATACTTGTTTTGAAGTTTGTGATTCCTGTAGCATGCACGTTTGGTGAACCGTTATGTGATGAAGTCGGAGCATGATTTATTTATTGATTGTCTTCCTTATGAGTGGCGGTCGGGGACGAGCGATGGTCTTTTCCTACCAATCTATCCCCCTAGGAGCATGCACGTAGTACTTTGTTTCGATAACTAATAGATTTTTGCAATAAGCATGTGAGTTCTTTATGACTAATGTTGAGTCCATGGATTATACGCACTCTCACCCTTCCACCATTGCTAGCCTCTCTAGTACCACACAACTTTCGCCGGTACCATAAACCCACCATATACCTTCCTCAAAACAGCCACCATACCTACCTATCATGGCATTTCCATAGCCATTCCGAGATATATTGCCATGCAACTTTCCACCGTTCTGCTTATTATGACACGCTCCATCATTGTCATATTGCTTTGCATGATCATGTAGTTGACATCGTAGTGGTGGCAAAGCCACCGTTCATAATTCATTCATACATGTCACCCATGAATCATTGCACATCCCGGTACACCGCCGAAGGCATTCATATAGAGTCATATCTTGTTCTAAGTATCGAGTTGTAATTCTTGAGTTGTAAGTAAATAAAAGTGTGATGATCATCATTATTAGAGCATTGTCCCAGTGAGGAAAGGATGATGGAGACTATGATTCCCCCACAAGTCGGGATGAGACTCTGGACGAAAATAAATAAATAAAAGAGGCCAAAGAAGCCCAAATAAAAAAAGAGAGAAAAGAGGCCATAAAAAAGAGAGAAGGCCTAAATAAAAAATAAATAAAAAATGAGAGAAAAAGAGAGAAGGGGCAATGCTACTATCCTTTTACCACACTTGTGCTTCAAAGTAGCACCATGATCTTCATGATAGAGAGTCTCCTATGTTGTCACTTTAATATACTAGTGGGAATATTTCATTATAGAACTTGGCTTGTATATTCCAATGATGGGCTTCCTCAAAATGCCCTAGGTCTTCGTGAGTAAGCAAGTTGGATCCACACCCACTTAGTTTCTTTTTGAGCTTTCATACACTTATAGCTCTAGTGCATCCGTTGCATGGCAATCCCTACTCACTCACATTGATATCTATTGATGGGCATCTCCATAGCCCGTTGATACGCCTAGTTGATGTGAGACTATCTTCTCCTTTTTTGTCTTCTCCACAACCACCATTCTTTTCCACCTATAGTACTATATCCATGGCTCACGCTCATATATTGCGTGAAGATTGAAAAAGTTTGCGAACATAAAAAGTATGAAACAATTGCTTGGCTTGTCATCGGGGTTGTGCATGATTTAAATATTTTGTGTGGTGAAGATGGAGCATAGCCAGACTATATGATTTTGTAAGGATAACTTTCTTTGGCCATGTTATTTTGAGAAGACATGATTGCTTTGTTAGTATGCTTGAAGTATTATTATTTTTATGTCAATATTAAACTTTTGTCTTGCATCTTATGGATCTGAATATTCATGCCACAATGAAGAGAATTACTTATAGAAATATGTTAGGTAGCATTCCACATCAAAAATTCTGTTTTTACCATTTACCTACTCGAGGACGAGCAGGAATTAAGCTTGGGGATGCTGATACGTCTCCAACGTATCTATAATTTTTGATTGTTACATGCTATTATATTATTTGTTTTGGATGTTTATGGGCTTTATTAGACACTTTTATATTATTTTTGGGACTAACCTATTAACCCAGAGCCCAGTGCCAGTTTCTGTTTTTTTCCTTGTTTTAGAGTATCGCTGAAAAGGAAAATCAAACGGAGTCCAATTGACCTGAAACTTCACGGAACTTATTTTTGGACCAGAAGAAACCCAGAAGACTTGGAGTGCATGTCAGGGAGTCAACAAGGAAGCCACGAGGCAGGGGGGCGCGCCCACCCCCCTGGGCGCGCCCTCCACCCTCGTGGGTCCCTCGTGGCCCCCCTGACGTACTTCTTCCTGAAGGAAATATGCCCTAGAGGCAATAATAAAGTTATTATTTATTTCCTTATTTCATGATAAATGTTTATTATTCATGCTAGAATTGTATTAACCGGAAACATAATACATGTGTGAATACATAGACAAACATAGTGTCACTAGTATGCCTCTACTTGACTAGCTCGTTTATCAGAGATGGTTATGTTTCCTAGCCATGGACAAAAGAGTTGTCATTTGATTAATGGGGTCACATCATTAGGAGAATGATGTGATTGACTTGACCCATTCCGTTAGCTTAGCACTTGATCGTTTAGTATTCTGCTATTGCTTCCTTCATGACTTATACATGTTCCTGTAACTATGAGAATTGTGTAACTCCCGTTTACCGGAGGAACATTTTGGGTACTACCAAACGTCACAACGTAACTGGGTGATTATAAAGGAGTACTAAAGGTGTCTCCGAAGGTACATGTTGAGTTAGCATAATTCGAGATTAGGTTTTGTCACTCCGATTGTCGGAGAGGTATCTCTGGGCCCTCTCGGCAATACTCATCACCTAAGCCTTGCAAGCATGTAACTAATGAGTTAGTTATAAGATGAAGTATTACAGAACGAGTAAAGAGACTTGTCGATAACGAGATTGAACTAGGTATTGGATACCGACGATCGAATCTCGGACAAGTAACATACCGATGACAAAGGGAACAACGTATGTTGTTATGCGGTTTGACCGATAAAGATCTTCGTAGAATATGTAGGAACCAATATGGGCATCCAGGTCCCGCTATTGGTTATTGACCAGAGATGTGTCTCAGTCATGTCTACATCGTTCTCGAACCGTAGGGTCCGCACGCTTAAGGTTTCGATGACAGTTATATTATGAGTTTATGTATTTTGATGTACCGAAGGTTGTTCGGAGTCCCGGATATGATTACGGACATGACGAGGAGTCTTGAAATGGTCAAGACATAAAGATTGATATATTGGACGGATATATTTGGACACCGGAAAGGTTCCGGAGAAGTTTGGAGCCCCGGGAGGTTACCGGAACCCCCCGGGAGGTATATGGGCCTTATTGGGCCCATGTAGGAGGAAGAGAGAAGGAGCAAGGGAGGGGGACGCGCCCCCCCAAGCCCAATCCGAATTGGGGAGGGGGGCCGGCCCCCCCTTTCCTTTCTCCTTCCCCCTCTTCCTATTACTACTACTAGTACTACTTCCTAATACTAGTACTCTTTCCTTCCCCCTCCAAATAAGATAAGGAAAAGAGAGGGAAACCTACTTGGAGTAGGTTTCCCCCTCCTCATGGCGCGCCCCCCTAGGGCCGGCCACCTCCTCCCTCCCTCCTTTATATACGGGGGTAGGGGGCACCCTAGAACACACAAGTTGATCATTGATCGTTCCTTAGCCGTGTGCGGTGCCCCCCTCCACGATATTACACCTCGGTCATATTGTAGCGGTGCTTAGGCGAAGCCCTGCAACAGGAGAACATCAAGATCGTCACCACGCCGTCGTGCTGACGGAACTCCCCCTCGGCGCCTCTGCTGGATCGGAGATCGAGGGTGCGTCATCGAGCTGTACGCGTGTCAAGAACTCGGAGGTGCCGGAGTAACGGTACTTGGATCGGTTGAACCGGAGGACATACGACTACTTCCTCTACGTTGCGTCAACGCTTCCGCTTCGGTCTATGAGGGTACGTAGACAACACTCTCCCCTCGTTGCTATATCATCACCATGATCTTGCGTGTGCGTAGGAAATTTTTTGAAATTACCACGTTCCCCAACAGTGGTATCAGAGCCAGGTTTTATGCGTTGATGTTATATGCACGAGTAGAACACAAGTGAGTTATGGACGATATAAGTCATACTGCCTATCAGCATGTCATACTTTGGTTCAGCGGTATTGTGAGATGAAGCGGCCCGGACCGACATTACGCGTACGCTTACGCGAGACTGGTTTCACCGTTACGAGCACTCGTGCTTAAAGGTGGCTGGCGGGTGTCTGTCTCTCTCACTTTAGTTGAACCGAGTGTGGCTACGCCCGGTCCTTGTGAAGGTTAAAACGGAGTCTATTTGACAAACTATCGTTGTGGTTTTGATGCGTAGGTGAGATTGGTTCTTGCTCAAGCCCGTAGCAGCCACGTAAAATTTGCAACAACAAAGTAGAGGACGTCTAACTTGTTTTTGCAGGGCATGTTGTGATGTGATATGGCCAAGACATGATGCTATATTTTATTGTATGAGATGATCATGTTTTGTAACCGAAGTTATCGGCAACTGGCAGGAGCCATATGGTTGTCGCTTTATTGTATGAAATGCAAACGCCCTGTAATTGCTTTACTTTATCACTAAGCGGTAGCGATAGTCGTAGAAGCAATAGATGGCGTAACGACAACGATGCTACGATGGAGATCAAGGTGTCGCGCCGGTGACGATGGTGATCATGACGGTGCTTCGAAGATGGAGATCACAAGCACAAGATGATGATGGCCATATCATATCACTTATATTGATTGCATGTGATGTTTATCCTTTATGCATCTTATCTTGCTTTGATTGACGGTAGCATTTTAAGATGATCTCTCACTAATTATCAAGAAGTGTTCTCCCTGAGTATGCACCGTTGCGAAAGTTCTTCGTGCTGAGACACCACGTGATGATCGGGTGTGATAGGCTCTACGTTCAAATACAACGGGTGCAAAACAGTTGCACACGCGGAATACTCAGGTTATACTTGACGAGCCTAGCATATACAGATATGGCCTCGGAACACGGAGACCGAAAGGTCGAGCGTGAATCATATAGTAGATATGATCAACATAGCGATGTTCACCATTGAAACTACTCCATCTCACGTGATGATCGGACATGGTTTAGTTGATTTGGATCACGTGATCACTTAGATGACTAGAGAGATGTCTGTCTAAGTGGGAGTTCTTAAGTAATATGATTAATTGAACTTAAATTTATCATGAACTTAGTCCTGGTAGTATTTTGCAAATTATGTTGTAGATCAATAGCTCGCGTTGTTGCTTTCATATGTTTATTTTGATATGTTCCTAGAGAAAACTGTGTTGAAAAATGTTAGTAGCAATGTCGCGGATTTGATCCGTGATCTGAGGTTAATCCTCATTGCTGCATAGAAGAATTATGTCCTTGATGCACCGCTAGGTGACAGACCTATTGCAAGAGCAGATGTAGACGTTATGCACGTTTGGCTAGCTCAATATGATGACTACTTGATAGTTTAGTGCACCATGCTTAACGGCTTAGAATCGGGACTTCAAAGACGTTTTGAACGTCATGGACCATATGAGATGTTCCAGGAATTGAAGTTAATATTTCAAGCAAATACCCGAGTTGAGAGATATGAAGTCTTCAACAAGTTCTATAGCTAAAAGATGGAGGAGAATCGCTCAACTAGTGAGCAAGTGCTCAGATTGTCTGGGTACTACAATCGCTTCAATCAAGTGGGAGTTAATCTTCCAGATAAGATAGTGATTGACAGAATTCTCTAGTCACCATCACTAAGTTACTAGAACTTCGTGATAAACTATAGTATGCAAGGGATGACAAAAACGATTCCCGAGCTCTTCGTGATGTTGAAATCGACGAAGGTAGAAATCAAGAAACAGCATCAAGTGTTGATGGTTAACAAGACCACTAGTTTCAAGAGAAGGGCAAAGGGAAAGAAAGGGAACTTCAAGTGGAAAGACAAGCAAGTTGTCACTCCTGCGAAGAAGCCCAAAGCTGGACCATAGCCTGAAACTGAGTGCTTACACTGCAAAGGAAATAGTCACTGGAAGCGGAAATGCCCTGAATATTTGGTAGATAAGAAGGATGGCAAAGTGAACAAGGGTGTATTTGATATACAGGTTATTAATGTGTGCCTTGCTAGTGTTTATAGTAGCCCCTGAGTATTTGATACTTGTTCAGTTGCTAAGATTAGTAACTCGAAACAGGAGTTACAGAATAAACAGAGATTAGTTGAAGGGGAAGTGACGATGAGTGTTGGAAGTAGTTCCAAGATTGATATGATCATCATCGCACACTCCCTATACTTACGGGATTAGTGTTAAACCTAAATAAATGTTATTTGGCATTTGCGTTGAGCATGAATATGATTTGATCATGTTTATTGCAATACGGTTATTCATTTAAAGTTAGAGAATAAACTGTTATTCTGTTTACATGAATAAAACCTTCAATGGTCATACACCCAATGAAAATAGTTTGTTGGATCTCGATCGTAGTGATACACATATTCATTATATTGATGCCAAAAGATGCAAAGTTAATAATGATAGTGCAACTTATTTGTGGCACTGCCGTTTGGGTCATATTGGTGTAAAACGCATGAAGAAACTCCATAAAGATGGATTTTCGAAATCACTTGGTTATGAATCATTTGATGCTTGCGAACCGTGCCTTTTGGGAAAGATGACTAAAACTCTGTTCTTCGGAACAATGGAGTGAGCTACTGACTTGTTGGAAATAATACATACTGATGTATGCAGACCAATGAGTATGAAGGCTCGTGGCAAGTATCGTTATTTTCTGACCTTCACAAGATGATTTGAGCAGATATGGGTATATCTACTTGATGAAACATAAGTCTGAAATAGTTGAAAGGTTCAAAGAATTTCAGAGTGAAGTGGAAAAATCATCGTAACAAGAAAATAAAGTTTCTGTGATCTGATTACGGAGACGAATATTTGAGTTACGAGTTTGGTCTTCAACTAAAACAATGTGAAATAGTTTCACAGTTCACGCCAACGGAACACCACAACATTATGGTGTGTCCGAACGTCGTAATCGTACTTTATTGGATATGGTGTGATCTATGATGATTTTTGCTGATTTACCATTGTCGTTTTGGGGTTATGAATTAGAGACAGCTGCATTCACGTTTAAAATAGGGCACCATCTAAATCCGTTGAGACGACACCGCATGAACTATGGTTTAGCAGTAAACCTAAGCTGTTGTTTCTTAAAGTTTGGAGTTGCGATGCTTATATGAAAAAGTTTTTTTTCAACTTGATAAGCTCGAACCCAAATCGGAGAAGTGCGTCTTCATAGAATACCCAAAGGAAATTGTTGGGTACACCTTCTATCACAGATCCGAAGGCAAATTTGTTGCTGATAATAGATCCTTTCTAGAGAAGGAGTTTCTCTCGAAAGAAGTGAGTGGGAGGAAAGTAGAGCTTGATAAGGTAATTTGTACCTTCTCCCGAATTGGAAAATAGTTCATCACTGAAATCAGTTCCAGTGATTCCTACACCAATTAGTGAGGAAGCTAATGATGATGATCATGAAACTTCAGATCAAGTTACTACAGAACCTCGTAGGTCTTCCAAAGTACGGTCCGCACCAGTGTGGTACGGTAATCCTGTTCTGAAAGTCATGTTACTAGACCATGATAAACCTACGAACTATGAGGAAGCGATGATGAGCCCAGATTCCGCGAAATGGCTTAAGGCCATAAAATCTGAGATATGATCCATGTATGAAAACAAAGTATGGACTTTGATTGACTTACTCGATGATTAGCAAGCCATGTTAAATAAATGGATCTTTAAGAAGAAGACTGACGCTGATGGTAATGTTACTGTCTACAAAGCTCGACTTGTTGCAAAAGGTTTTCGACAAGTTCAAGGGGTTGACTACGATGAGACTTTCTCACCCGTAGCGATGCTTAAGTCTGTCCGAATCATGTTGGCTATTGCTGCATTTCATGATTATGAAATTTGGCAAATGGATGTCAAGACTGCATTCTTGAATGGATTTCTAGAAGAAGAGTTGTATATGATGCAACCTGAAGGTTTTGTTGATCCAAAAAGTGCTGACAAAGTGTGCAAGCTCCAACGTTCCATTTATGGACTGGTGCAAGCATCTCGGAGTTGGAATAAACGTTTTGATAGTGTGATAAAAGCATATGGTTTTATACAGACTTTTTGATGAAGCCTGTATTTACAATAAAGTGAGTGGGAGCACTACAGCCTTTCTGATTAGTATATGTGAGTGACATATTGTTGATCAGAAATGATGTAGAATTTTTCTGCAAAGCATAAAGGAGTGTTTTAAAGGAGTTCTTTAAAAAGAAAAGACCTCAGTAAAAGCTACTTACATATTGAGCATCAAGATCTATTGAGATAGATCAAGACGCTTGATAAGATTTTCAATGAGTACATACCTTGGCAAGATTTTGAAATAGTTCAAAATGGAACAGTCAAAGAAAGAGTTCTTGCCTGTGTTGCAAAGGTATTGAGTAAGACTCAAATCCCGACCACAGCAGAAAATAGAAAGAGAATGAAAAGTCATTCCCTATGCCTCAGTCATAGGTTCTATAAAGTATGCTTATGTACCAGACCTATTGTATACCTTGCTCTGAATTTGGCAAGGGAGTACAATAGTGATCTAGGAGTAGATCACTGGACATTGGTCAAGAATATCCTTAGTAAGGACTAAGGAGATGTTTCTCGATTATGGAGGTGATAAAAGAGTTTATTGTAAAAGTTACATCAGTGCAAACTTTTACACTGATCCAGATGACTCTAAGTCTCAACCTGAATACATATTAAAAGTGGGAGCAATTAGCTAGAGTAGCTCCGTGCAGAGCATTGTGGACATAAAATATTTGCAAAATACATACGGCTCTGAATGTGACAGACCCGTTGACTAAGCTTCTCTCACGAGCAAAACATGATCACACCTTAGTACTCTTTGGTGTTAATCACATAGCGATGTGAACTAGATTATTGACTCTAGTAAACCCTTTGGGTGTTGGTCACATGATGATGTGAACTATGGGTGTTAATCATATACAGATATGAATATTGGTGTTAAATCACATGGTGATGTGAACTAGATTATTGACTCTAGTGCAAGTGGGAGACTGAAGGAAATATGCCCTAGAGGCAATAATAAAGTTATTATTTATTTCCTTATTTCATGATAAATGTTTATTATTCATGCTAGAATTGTATTAACCGGAAACATAATACATGTGTGAATACATAGACAAACATAGTGTCACTAGTATGCCTCTACTTGACTAGCTCGTTTATCAGAGATGGTTATGTTTCCTAGCCATGGACAAAAGAGTTGTCATTTGATTAACGGGGTCACATCATTAGGAGAATGATGTGATTGACTTGACCCATTCCGTTAGCTTAGCACTTGATCGTTTAGTATTCTGCTATTGCTTCCTTCATGACTTATACATGTTCCTGTAACTATGAGAATTGTGTAACTCCCGTTTACCGGAGGAACACTTTGGGTACTACCAAACGTCACAACGTAACTGGGTGATTATAAAGGAGTACTACAGGTGTCTCCGAAGGTACATGTTGAGTTAGCATAATTCGAGATTAGGTTTTGTCACTCCGATTGTCGGAGAGGTATCTCTGGGCCCTCTCGGCAATACTCATCACCTAAGCCTTGCAAGCATGTAACTAATGAGTTAGTTATAAGATGAAGTATTACAGAACGAGTAAAGAGACTTGTCGATAACGAGATTGAACTAGGTATTGGATACCGACGATCGAATCTCGGACAAGTAACATACCGATGACAAAGGGAACAACGTATGTTGTTATGCGGTTTGACCGATAAAGATCTTCGTAGAATATGTAGGAACCAATATGGGCATCCAGGTCCCGCTATTGGTTATTGACCAGAGATGTGTCTCAGTCATGTCTACATCGTTCTCGAACCGTAGGGTCCGCACGCTTAAGGTTTCGATGACAATTATATTATGAGTTTATGTATTTTGATGTACCGAAGGTTGTTCGGAGTCCCGGATATGATTACGGACATGACGAGGAGTCTCGAAATGGTCGAGACATAAAGATTGATATATTGGACGGATATATTTGGACACCGGAAAGGTTCCGGAGAAGTTTGGAGCCCCGGGAGGTTACCGGAACCCCCCGGGAGGTATATGGGCCTTATTGGGCCCATGTAGGAGGAAGAGAGAAGGAGCAAGGGAGGGGGCGCGCCCCCCCAAGCCCAATCCGAATTGGGGAGGGGGGCCGCCCCCCCCTTTCCTTTCTCCTTCCCCCTCTTCCTATTACTACTACTAGTACTACTTCCTAATACTAGTACTCTTTCCTTCCCCCTCCAAATAAGATAAGGAAAAGAGAGGGAAACCTACTTGGAGTAGGTTTCCCCCTCCTCATGGCGCGCCCCCCTAGGGCCGGCCACCTCCTCCCTCCCTCCTTTATATACGGGGGTAGGGGGCACCCTAGAACACACAAGTTGATCATTGATCGTTCCTTAGCCGTGTGCGGTGCCCCCCTCCACGATATTACACCTCGGTCATATTGTAGCGGTGCTTAGGCGAAGCCCTGCAACAGGAGAACATCAAGATCGTCACCACGCCGTCGTGCTGACGGAACTCCCCCTCGGCGCCTCTGCTGGATCGGAGATCGAGGGTGCGTCATCGAGCTGTACGCGTGTCAAGAACTCGGAGGTGCCGGAGTAACGGTACTTGGATCGGTTGAACCGGAGGACGTACGACTACTTCCTCTACGTTGCGTCAACGCTTCCGCTTCGGTCTACGAGGGTACGTAGACAACACTCTCCCCTCGTTGCTATATCATCACCATGATCTTGCGTGTGCGTAGGAAATTTTTTGAAATTACTACGTTCCCCAACACTTCCGCCTATATATCTCCATATACCCTAAAAACATCAAGGAGCACAATAGATCGGGAGTTCCACCGCCAGAAGCCTCCGTAGCCACCGAAAGCCAATCTAGACCCGTTCCGGCACCCTGCCGGAGGGGGGAATCCCTCTCCGGTGGCTATCTTCATCATCCCGGTGCTCTCCATGATGAGGAGGGAGTAGTTCTCCCTCGGGGCTGAGGGTATGTACCAGTAGCTATGTGTTTGATCTCTCTCTCTCTCTCTCTCTCTCTCTCTCTCTCTCTCTCTCTCTCGTGTTCTTGAGATGATACGATCTTGATGTATCACGAGCTTTGCTATTATATTTGGATCCTATGATGTTTCTTCCCCCCTCTACTCTTTTGTAATGGATTGAGTTTCCCCTTTGAAGTTATCTTATCGGATTGAGTCCTTAAAGATTTGAGAACACTTGATGTATGTCTTGGCGTGCATATCTGTGGTGACAATGGGATATCACGTGATTCACTTGATGTATGTTTTGGTGACCAACTTGCGGGTTCCGCCCATGAACCTATGCATAGGGGTTGGCACACGTTTTCGTCGTGATTCTCCGGTAGAAACTTTGGGGCACTCTTTGAGGTTCTATGTGTTGGTTGAATAGATGAATCTGAGATTGTGTGACGCATATCGTATAATCATACCCACGGATACTTGAGGTGACATTGGAGTATCTAGGTGACATTAGGGTTTTGGTTGATTTGTGTCTTAAGGTGTTATTCTAGTACGAACTTTAGGGCTGTTTGTGACACTTATAGGAATAGCCCAACAGATTGATTGGAAAGAATAACTTTGAGGTGGTTTCGTACCCTACCATAATCTCTTCGTTTGTTCTCCGCTATTAGTGACTTTGGAGTGACTCTTTGTTGCATGTTGAGGGATAGTTATGTGATCCAACTATGTTATTATGTTGAGAGGACTTGCACTAGTGAAAGTATGAACCCTAGGCCTTGTTTCCTATCATTGCAATGCCGTTTATGCTCACTTTTACCATTAGTTACCTTGCTGTTTTTATATTTTCAGATTACAAAGACTATTATCTACTATCCATATACCACTTGTATCACCATCTCTTCGCCGAACTAGTGCACCTATACAATTTACCATTGTATTGGGTGTGTTGGGGACACAAGAGACTCTTTGTTATTTGGTTGCAGGGTTGCCTGAGAGAGACCATCTTCATCCTACGCCTCCTACGGATTGATAAACCTTAGGTCATCCACTTGAGGGAAATTTGCTACTGTCCTACAAACCTCTGCACTTGGAGGCCCAACAACGTCTACAAGAAGAAGGTTGTGTAGTAGACATCAGCGGGCAAAGTGGAATGCCAGAGGATTTCGGGGACTTCTCTGGTTAGGGAGAATGGCGTGTCCTGCCATGGACTAGGGGCGTTCATGGTGGAGCGCCTGCTAGTGGTGCACCAGGTCGAACCTACAGGCAGGCCTTGCTTGGGAGAATTGGGCCATCTGATTGGAGGATCCCGCCGATGGCATCTGGCACGGCGGCGCCGACACACGCGCCCAGGGGCAGTTCCGTGGTGACTGCGGCAGGGCTGAGGCAGGTGGCCGTGGCCGCTGATGCTGGTGTGTCACTTGTGCAGCAGCCGCAGTTGGCCATAGAAGATCCGGGGAGGAGCCTGGGGGCCACGCCAGCACATGCTGCGGGGGTGGCCAATCCGAAACTGCCTACAGCGCTGGGGCCGGAGGAGGCTACTTTTGACCAGGAGGAGATAAGGGAACAGGCCAATCAGATCGCAGCGGTGGGTGCAGTTAGCTCAGATCCGGAGACCGAGAAAGGGACCCACGCCGATCCCGAGGCGGCAGATAAAGCGTAGGGCGAGGCTTGCCCGGACGTGGCACTGGGGGATCCAATGCCAGCCAATGCAAATGTGCAGGATGGGTCTGAGGACCTGGCGCATCGGGAGGTGGACCGGCATGTGGGGGACGCTGCTGCCCATCCCCACGCTGGAACCAAGGAGGAGACACTATAGCAGGATAGGCCACCGGTGCAGGTTCCCGACCAGACAGCAAATGGGTGGGCCCTAGTGTTGGACGTGTTGCAGCTAGCGACAGCGGGGGAGATGGCATGTCCATCAGGTGGCGCGGCAGACATGGGACCCGCCACACAGGAATATGGGGGAAGGAATATGGAGGCTGATGTGACCACGAGAGAAGCATGCATGCACGAACCGTTGCATGGCGATAATGCATCGGACGCTGGTGCAATTGCATCACAGCACCATGAGGGGAATTTATCTGACAAGGAAGTGGTGGCACTTGGAAACATTAAGGCGTTCTGTGCTGGGTTGCTCAAAAAGCTCGCACCACCGTTGCTCAAGGAGTTCCAAGGGCTGCGAGGGGTTAAAACAGGGCAGGATCCTTTCACTCCACGCCGCGCAACACGGTCCATCTGTGCCGGCAGCTCTAGGAAGACGAAGGCCTTGGTAGCCGAAACGGTGCTTCTTAAAACCCTGGGATTCGACTGTGATGATCTGGCGGTCTCGGAGGACGCGCCAGGTCAGCTACGTACGGTGTTCGACTCACCACTCCAGGAGCCGCAATTGAGGGCCATCGCAGCTATCTTCGAGAAAGTGATACCGCTCAATCTTGCGAAGGAGACAGGGATGGCCGAGCCACTATTGGTGCAGTAGGTGCGTTGGCACCGGCGGTGTTGGAGGCATATTCATCTGATGTCGTTCAACGCTTTGGAGTTGGTGTGCTGGAATGTTAGAGGTCTCAACAATCTTGCCAAAAGGAAGGACCTTAGAGGTTTTGTAGATTCTACTCGCGCGGCGGTCGTCTGTATACTTGAAACCAAATTAGAGGTGGTGGACACTTTTGTAATCTTGCAATGCATGGGGCCAAACTATGATGATTTCACCTACTTACCGGCGTCGGATACTAGAGGCGGTATATTTGTGGCATGGGACACCACGCGGGTTCTCTTGACAAACTATGCCAATGATACTCATAGCATCACTGGGTACATCTCGCCCAAGGAGGGGCGCCATGGTGGCTAACAGTAGTATATGGGCCTCAGGATGATGTGCTCAAGATTAACTTCTTGAACGAACTATCGGACTGTAGATCGCTATGCCCTAGGCCATGGCTTGTCATAGGAGATTTTAACCTCATCCTATACGCGACAGACAAAAATAACTCCAACTTGGACAGGAGAATGATGGGGAAGTTCAAACGTTTCGTCGATGATAACGCGCTAAAGGAGCTCTTCTTGCATGGGCGCAAATACACGTGGAGCAACGAAAGGGAGACGCCCACTCTCACTAAAATAGACCACGCTTTTGTGTCCGTTGATTGGGAGCTCGAGCACCCGGAGTGCTTGCTGCAAGCTTTATCTATAGAGTACTCTGACCATTGCCCGCTGCATCTCGCGCTCCATGAACACATGCATGCCAAAAGGAGGTTCTGCTTTGAAAAGTTATGGGTCAAGATGGATGGGTTTTTGGATGTCATCAAGGAGGCTTGGGTTTGCGATCCAGATATTACTGATCCTTTCATGCGTCTCGACATCATGCTCAGAAACACAGCCCGAGCGCTTGCAACATGGGGACAAAAGGAGATAGGAAATATCAAACTGCAAATCGCTATTGCCAACATTGTCATTCCGCGGTTTGACTGCGCTCAGGAGAGTAGAGCACTGACAGAGGAGGAGAGATGTCTTAGAAGAACCCTAAAACAACTGGTACTAGGGCTTGCATCCCTAGAGAGGACTATAGTGCGGCAGAGGTCGAGAATAACATGGCTACAAGAAGGGGACACAAACACGCAGTTGTTTCACTTGGTAGCGAATGGAAAGGCATATGAAAAACTACATACCTTCCTTGACCATGGATGGGCACATCATCACGGATCACAAGGAGGATGCCTTCTACAAGGCATACAAAGAGCTGCTTGGCAAGGACGGTGCCCGAGACTTCACGCTCGACTTGGAGGGTCTTGGTGTTTTGCGTGTGGACCTCTCGAAGCAGGATCGCGTGTTTTCTGAAGAGGAGATTTGGCCAGTAATCAAGGACTTGCCATCGGATAAGGCGCCTGGGCCGGATGGGTTCATAGGTCTTTTCTTCCAAAAAGCTTGGGAAATAATCAAGGAGGATCTAGTAGCTGCGATACACAAGCTCTTCCTAGGCAATGGAAGGGGAATTGGAAGACTTAACCAGGCTTTGATCACGCTCATTCCAAAGTCACCGGAAGCATGCACTATTTTTGATTTCCGACCTATATGCCTGGTGCACAGTATGCCCAAGATTGCATCCAAGCTACTGACTGCCAGACTAAGACCATGCATGGGAGAGCTTGTTCAGACGAACTAGGCCGCATTCACAAAAGGCAGATGCTTGCATGATAACTTCCTCTTGGTTCGGCAAATGACGCGCACGATGCATCGGAGGAAAGCCAAGGGAGTATTGCTAAAGCTTGACATATCCAAAGCTTTTGACTCTCTAGCGTGGCCGTTCCTGTTCGATGTGTTAAGGGCGAAAGGATTCTCGGAGCGTTGGATTTCTTGGATTGCGACCTTTCTTACCACTGCCAGCTCGAGAATTCTAGCGAATGGATGCGCTGGTGACAAGTTCATGCACGCCAAAGGACTTAGGCAAGGGGACTCGATATCCCCCTTGCTTTTTGTTATGCCATGGACATTCTAACGGCTATCATTAGCAAGGCGCATGAGGCCAGAGTGCTTAGTTCCATCAATGGATGTAGCCCTGTGCAGCGCCTGTCCTTGTACGCTAATGATGTGGTGCTCTTCATAAAACCAACATGGTCTGATCTCATGTTCGTCAAGGAAATTCTCACCATCTTCGGTGTGGCATCAGGGCTCAAAGTCAATTATACCAAATCTGCGGCAATCATGATTAGGGCCGAGAGTGAGGATGAGGAGCTTGTCAAGTCTGCACTGCCATGGAAGATTGACACCTCTCCGTGCAAATACCTTAGGCTACAGCTAAGCATTAGGCAGCTCAAAAGATCCGAGTGGCAGCCGATAGTGGATACAACTCTGCACATTTTGTCAGGATCGCAAAGGGGCCTTGTGACGAGGCCTGGGAGACTCATCCTTGTCAATCAAGTCATGAGAGCGCGAGCCACTCATCACCTCATGATCGCGGAGGCACCAAAATGGGCACTGGAAAGAGTGGACAAAGGTTGCCGTGCATTTTTCTGGGCTGGAACAGAGGCGGTGAATGGGGGCAAATGTGTTGTCTCCTGGACTAGGGTGTGCAGGCCTAAGCACATGGGTGGGCTGGGAGTCATTGACCTATACAAGCACGACATCGCATTAAGACTAAGATGGGAATGGCTCCGACACACGGATGTCACTAGACCTTGGCAAGGGCTCAACTTGACCGTGGACAAAAAGGTGGACCAAGCGTTTGGGAGCCTGGTTAAATGGAAAGTTGGCTTAGGAGGCAAGACCTTGTTCTGAAAAGACCGATGGATACACGGTGCAGCTATCAAAGATATTGCCCCATTACTTGTGGCAAAGGTGCGGACGCAAGTGGCAAACAGGAGACTTGTACGGGACGCGATGGGCATGCATACATGGATGGATGACATTGTAGGAGACCTCTGCTCTAAGGGCCTCGCCCAATTCATTGGACTCTGGGAGATCCTCTTGGAAGTTCAACTAGACGCTCAAGTTGAGGACTGCCTCGTCTGGGCTTGGAACGCGACCAGTGTTTACACAGCTTCTTATGCGTACAAGATGTTGTGTGAGGGAGGAGTTAGATTCCACTCCTTCGGGGCCATCTAGAAGTGTCGGGCACCCCTTGCGTGCAAGATCTTCATGTGGCTGGCTGTGCAATACTGACTGTGGACATCGGATATGAGAGCTAGGCACGGTTTGCAAGATCAAACATCAAAATGCTATTTGTGCGACCAGGAGGAGGACACGGTGGACCATATTTTGTTGCAGTGTGTGTTCTCGCGACAAGTGTGGTTCCGCTGCATCACTAGAATGGGATTGACGGCGGACCTATATCCATCTAACAACTCAAGATTGGTGCAGTGGTGGACGGAAGCTAGGAAAAGAATAGATAAGCAATCTCGGAAAGGCTTTGACACTGTCGTGATGCTAATCTGTTGGACGCTATGGAAGCAAATGAACGCGAGAGTATTTGGCACGGGCATGATCAAGAGCGAGTGGGATACGGTGGACATGATCTTTGATGATCTGAGGACCTGGGCCAGAGCAGGAGCATTCGGAGGTCATCTATTATTAGAGTAGTCAAGTAGAGCTAGGGAGTGGTGTGGAGGTTTGGTTAGGGTCGACTTGTGACACCTAACTAGCACATATGTAATCTCTTGTACATAATTTTCTCTCTTCTATAAAGTTATGATACACTATTGGTGTACCCTCGAAAAAAAGTAGCTGAAGAAAGGCACACTTCAGAAACATCAAACATCATGTTAATTTCACATCGTCAATTTTCACTACGCTACAACCGGGGCAAACACCACTTCTCTACTGATGCTAATCAATAGACCAACAATTCAGTTCTACGATCGAAAGAGAAAACACTACAGCATTCTAGAATTCATCCCCCGCCCCCGGGAAACTCAATCCCAATCTCGTTGCCGGAAGCTCGAGCTGCCGACGGCGATGTCATCCTTGGTGGTGACCGAGCTCTCGAGATGGCTGAATGAGTACCGGTGCCTTGCTGCCCTGGCGTCGCCTGCAATTGGAGGGAAAATGATGTCAGAATTAACAAGGCATAATCAGAGGTGTTCATTATTCATCCAAGAATCAAAAACTCACCGGGCGTCTTCCCAAGAAGCTGGATGTGGGTTGTGTTGCAGACTGGGCAAGCCAGGTTGACGGCGCCCCACGGCTTGATGCACTGCCCATGGAAGACGTGCCCGCAATTCAGCCTTTCTGGTGCCCACCTGCACGGCTCGTTGTCGTACGGGCGGGTACACATCGGACAGACGGTGGCTTGGACTCCGGCTCCCTCGCCGGCGCCGCTGCTTTCGCCCGTGTGGAAGACCGCTGTGTCGGCCGAGAGTCGCCCGGCGCCGCTCTCTCCGATGCGGACGGCTACTGCGTCGGCCGGGAGTCGCCCGGCGCCGCTCTCTCCGATGCGGACGGCCACTGCGTCGGCCGGCAGTCGCCCGGCGCCGCTTTCGTCGATGCGGACGGCCGCTGCGTCGGCCGGGAGTCGCCCGGCGCCGCTTTCGCCGATGCGGACGGCCGCTGTCCCGGCCGGGAGTCGCTCGCGCCGACGGATCGCAGCTGGAGCCCTGGGCTTCTGCTTCCGCCGGCGGATGCAGCAGACAGCCAGGACCAGCAGCCCCACGGCGGCGAGGACCGCCAAGACGATGAGGATGATCCAGCCAGTATCGAGCGACTTGCTCGATCTGCCGGCTGGCTTGTCGGTGGGTTCCGTACGATGTAAGCTGCTGGAATCCATCTTGCATACAGCCGGAGAGGAGGATCAAAGCCGTTATATAGCGCGGCGGAGGGCCGGAGACACAGTACGACGTCGCCATTTCTGGCAGGAGCCGTTTGGCCAAGACGGAGCAGCAACGGGCGGTTCAGAGGAGGAATGCTACGTCCGGGGCATATCTGGATGTATCCGTTGGGGACGGGAAGAGGGATCAGTCGGAGTGGAGAAGCGAAGCGCGACGGAGGTCCGAGCCACTGTACGACGTCGCCATTTCTGGCAGGAGCCGTTAGGCCAAGGCGGAGCGGCGACGCGCGGTTCAGAGGAGGAATGCGACGCCCGGAGCATATGTGGAAGTGTCCGTTGGGGAAGGGGAGAGGGAGGGTGGATTCTCGCGGAGTTCAGGTTACACAGGGCATATGGCCAATTTGATCTCGAGGTAGGAGAAGGGGGGATAGTGAAGCGAATCAATCTTTTTCTCATACGCTGAATGTGGGACCCGGATTTCAATATTTTTCATATCATAAAAGAACAAATGTTTCAAACTGCTGAACAAAAAAGCAAACGAAAAAGCTCCTAGTAGGGAGGGCCTCTAATTCAATAGAGGACATTGGTTTTGGTTTGGATTCTCAATTTTGACTTAGTCAAAGCTCTCTGGTTGAAGAGAGTTGTTTAATTTTAATTTGATTCACAATTTTGATTAAATAATTTCTCAACTCAATCGGCAACAATCAGCTTATAAAAATGTATGCACGCACTCTTATCACCTAATAAAAAATTAAGTAAAAGGTTCAAAATAAACCTTGAATTTATAGGCGAAAGCTAAATCAAACTCTGAACTCTCAATCCCTGAAACCGGCACACCAAACTCTCTAATCCCGGTCTATTTTAAACCTTGAGAGGACTTCGCCGGTGTTTGCTGAATTGGGCCGGCCCAGTAGCGCAGTCGCTCATGCGCACACTAATTTGTTTTTTCTTAGTGTTTTTCTTTTTACATTTTCTTTCTTTTTTTTTCATTTTTACACATGTGTAATTTTTCTCAGTACCCAATATACATTTTAACGCACACATTAAATATTTGATAAACTTTTGATATTTTCAAATACATTATGGAGATTTTTAAATTAAACGTTTTCAAAACTTTTTTGAGTACATGGTAATATTTTTCCAAATACTTGTTTTACATTTTCTTATTGACAATAAACATTTTATAAAACTACCCGAACACTCTTTTACATGGTTCAACATTTTCAAATTTGCATGCACTTCTTTCGAAACACATGTAACGTATATTCTGTTAAAGGTTATGATACATTTGTTTACAACACATAGACATTTTTTTACATTGTACAAAAAGTGTCCGCACTTTAAAATTTTGTTCAGGTTTCAGAAGAATTTTATGTTTCAAAAAGTGTTTGCACTTTAAAATTTTGTTCAGGCTTAAGAAAATGTTTATGTTTCAAAATGTGTTCTCTGTTTGAAAGTTGTTGGTTTTTTAAAAGTATTCGAAATGTTCAAAAACGCACTTTATAACGTTTGAAGATTTCAGAAATAAATACGTGTTCAATACTTGTTTGCCCCTAAAAAAGTTTTCAAAGTTGGTTTCTAATTAAATATTTCCGGCCTCTTATTATGTAAGTCATAGTTGTCTGTTGTAGTGGCTAGCGAAATCAGGTCAACCCTACCAGGTCCAAAGTTCGACTCCACAGCATGTTTTTCTCTTTCGGATTTATTACTCGCGTGTTAAGAAAAAGAAAGAAGGAATTTTTATGGCGCGTGATAAGAAAAAACACCCACTTTATGTCTGGTGGGCCGGCCCAGTCGAGTCCGCAGCAAACAATCCGAAACATTTTTCAAAAACATTATTTACGAGATAATTTATGAGATTCCAAAAAATATATTCAACAAATGCGACACAATTCTGAAAATCCAAAAGAAAATTCATAAGATGTGAAAAACTGTTGTAATTCTGAACATTCTTTGACAAATGTGATTTTCTTAAATCATGAACAGTTTTTTAAAATGCGAACAAAATTTCAGAA
Organism: Triticum aestivum; assembly: GCF_018294505.1. Taxonomy (NCBI): domain Eukaryota; kingdom Viridiplantae; phylum Streptophyta; class Magnoliopsida; order Poales; family Poaceae; genus Triticum; species Triticum aestivum. The sequence goes on along the minus strand of NC_057797.1, from coordinate 174,588,097 downwards.
TTCCAAATGTCTTTTAGAAAACACAAAATGAATTGAATTCTTGCCAAAAATATAAAAGAGGAACATTTTTTAACTTCTGAACAATTTTAGAAATGTGCGAACATTTTGTAAACTTCATGAATTCTTGTTGTGTTGTAGTGGGCCGACCCAAATTCTGGTCCGTGAAAGTAGCTGGTCATCCCGGCCGGGATTGTTGTATTCCCGGTGTGCCAAACAGGTCTAGGGTCTAAAGTAGACCGGGATTATAAGTTCAGACTGTCAATTTCCGGGATTCAAAGTTTAGACTTTCAAGGTTTATTTTGGACTTTTTCCAAAAATTAATGCCAAGCGTCAATATAATTTTGGATTGAGTTCCAATATTTGACCTGGTACACAATTTTTTATGAAGCTCTCTTATTCAAGTGAGATGTTTAATTTTAAATCCGGTTTATGATTTTGACTGGTGAATGATTTTTCAAATCAATCCAAAACAACTAGCTTATAAAAATATATCAGTCTTGCACCCTCTTGCACCTGGCAAAAAGTAAATGCTAACGTGCGGCATTGTAGATCAATATGGTACATGTGGCCACCACTGCAAAAGAAAATTCCTTGCACATGTGTGGGTTAATTTACAAATAATACATATTTGCACACTACAAAGAGATGACGCTAAAAAGTTCCAGAACTTCTGGGTCCCGGAACTTCCGGGCTGGCCAGAACTTCCGCGACACGAAACTTCCATGGCAAGGGCAGATAGTTTCTGGGCTCCGAGAGAGGGTGCTCACCTGTGCAAACTCTGTGTGTAGCCCGGATCCTGTCCTGGAACTTCCATCTGCATCCGGAACTTCCGGGGCACGTACAAAAACTGCCTCGACGGTTGGATTTGGAGCCCACCTACAAAGAGTCTTCTTCTTCCCAAAGAATGTGACCACTCCATTTCTCTCTCCTGCATTTTCAGACCTTGATTTCTTGTAAATCTCCCTCCTTAGCCAACCAAAGCTCTTGATCTTTTGAGAAGCGAAGGAGAAGTTCGATCTACACCCTCGCCAAAGCAAAAGTTGATCCCCCCTTGTTTTCGTGGTGCATCTCGTTACTCTTGGAGGTTGGAAACTCCTAGGTGGTAGGACTGGTCCGGCGAGGAAGCGTTCATTGTGATTACCCCCCAGAAAGTTTGTGAAGGTTTGGAGTCCACCTCAACGTCTACCACTAGTGGTTGAGAAATGCCTTCATGGTGTTGTCTCAAGGGGATAATAGGGTGAGCCTTCATGGTGTCAGTGTGCCTTCATGGTAACATCCACCTCCCTAATAGTGACTAGCTTCCCTCCAAGGAAGTGAACATCGGCATACATCCTTGTCTCCCGGAGTTGCAGTTATCCCTAAGCCTAACTCTCAATTTGTGGTTATTTGTCTCTAAGCTTTCATTTACCATCTTGTGCTTTCTTAGCTTACTACTTGTTGTTGTAGGGTATATTGCCTTACCCTAGAATCACCTTTTAAATTGTTAGGCTCACTTTCCTATTCCGCTTTATTGCCTAAAATTCTCAAGTAACAATTAAAATTTGTAATTGTACCTATTCATCACCCTTAGCTCCATCTCAATCCTTTCAATTGGTATCAGAGTCTCATGCTCTATTCTTGTGGCTTAACCACCCTAGAGCGAGATGAAGCCGATGGGACCTCCCCTGTTGCAAATCCTAAAGAGAAGGATGCACCTTCCTCGGAAGTGCACAAGTCTTCCAGTTATGAGGATTTGGAATGGACCCTTGCTAAGCAAAAGGAGGAGCATGATGCTTCTATCGAGGCCTTCATCCAAATGAGGTTGGCCGCATTAACTTCAAATCCCACACCACTTATTAATTTGAGTAGTGTGGCTCCGGGGCAAAATGCAACTCTTCCTCCCTTAGGCCAATAACCTCCTAATAGTGATACTTCCGGTGTTTCATGGCCAAGTGTAAAGTAGAGAAACCAAAGTATAATCATGGGGTAAGCCTCCTTTGCTTGATGACACTGCCGATTTTTCTTTGAGGAGAGTTGGGATGTAGGATCATCTTAGGTTCACCAACAATGAGATGTTGGAGATTATGGAGAACGGATACAACCCAGTCAACCCAAAGAATCTCACATCGGGTGAAGCATCTGACAAGCATCTCAATGACACCGCAATTATGCTCATCAGAAGAGGCATGATAGACAACAAAAGAGGCCTTACATTCACATCACAAATGCCAAGGAATTATGGGACAACATTGTGATGACCAAGACCTATACCACCATTGTGTGGCTTGCACAATATGATATTGTCAAAGGGGCATTGCAATATTTTTGTGTAGAGAAGGTGAATCCCCCAAGCATCTTCTTGGGCGTCTCATGACTCTTGCTGTCGACATTGAGTCCTATGATTGTGACAAGACTCAAGATAGATTTAACTTGACCAAGTGATTCCTTGTGGAAAAATTGCTAAATCCTCTTGCTCCTTATCATCATCAAATGGTTTGGGACATAAGGCACCAATATGGGTTTAAGGAAATGTCTCCCGATGATATCATCTCCACATTCCAACTATTTGAGGAATCCAAGGCTACTGCTACAAAACATCTTGCCATGCATGGTAGCTCATCACCAAAGACTAATCTTGCTTTGAATGCCAAACACATGTGTAAGGAAGAGCAAAGTGATGAAGAAGAATACAAAGTTGTAAAGGTGATGAGATTGACTCAGATGAGAGACCATGAAGATATTGCTCTCTTTGTCAAGAAGTTTAGCGCATGAAAATTAAAGGAAAGATTCCTAAAGAAGGAAGTAAGAAGTTGTTACAACTGTGAATAAGCCAACCACTTCTCTAATGAGTGCCCCTATGAGAAGAGAGGAGATAGATCAAGGTTTCCCAGGACCTTTGTAGAGTAGAAGTTACCAAACCCCTTGCACTCCAACCTCAAGAAGAGAGATGGAAAGACAATGGTTGTTGGAAATATGCCCTAGAGGCCAAATTGTATTTCCGTTATTCATAATTAAGAGTTTATATTTCATGGTATAACTGCTATGATCCTGGAATATGCGATCGAGTGGAAAAATCATATGCACGTGTGAAATGATAAATGGTTAACAATAGGTTCCCGGTCATGCCTCTAAGATTGGCTCAAGTCTTGTTGGTGTCACGTTTTCTGGATCGTAGGATATCGTTAAGTGTAACAATAGTCCTAAAACAACATTGAGGGTATGGCGTTAGCAGAACGATCATATTGAATTGACCCAAAGTTTTCTGTTATATTTTATGATTATATCGTCTATAATCATCTGTTATAACATAGAGTGTTAGCTATGTGTTTTAGTTCCTCAGACCATGAGAGTCTCTTGGTAACTTCCTATTGGACGGTGGGCTTTGGGGTTGCTGAAACATCATCTATAACAAGGTGATCATAATGACAACTTTCAGGTTCACCAGAAAGTTTGACAAGTGACTGGATAGCTCGACAGTGGGATTTGCTCCTCCGATGATGGAGAGATACTATTAGGGCCCTCTCGATGTGACATCATCCATCAGTATCTGGCCAGACACAAGTGACTACGTCATGGGGATGTCGGAACATGTTAATGAGAAAGAAGAACAAAACAGGTAACAGGAGCAATGGTATAGTGAGCATGGTGATGACCCAGGAGGGTACCGATGCACACCGGGTTTTGTAAAGTATCGCGAAGCAAAGGGAACACCGCATCATAACCAAAGGCTCACTCGAATATCATTCGTTTCATCATAGGGACCGATATGGATGTCCATGGTTCCACTATCAGTCATTGAACGAAAGGGTTTCATCCATGTCTATGATTTACCGAACCTACGTGGTCACAAGCTTAAGGTAATCATGATATGCTGAGTGTAGTGGTATGGGAGTAATGAGAATATATTCGTGGAATTGTTTCATTAATATCCGGAATAGTTCCGAGAGGTTCTGGAAGTGTTTCGGGGTCACCAGAAGGGTTTCGGTGAATATCGTGAAATGTTTCGATTAATTATATATAGGTGGAAAATGCTTTTGGGGATGTTAAATTATATATATAATGCTCTAGAAATGTTTAGAACAAATATATATTTAATTTAATATCAATGGGCCCAATAAGGCCAAGAGGTGGAGAAGGAATTGGGCTACAAGGGCCCAATAGGGAGGTGCCCCCCCTTTCCCACTATGGGAGGCCGAATCCTACTAGGGGTGGGAGTCCAACTCCCCCTGAGGCCAATGCACCAAGGGGGACTCCTTCCACCTTCGTGGCTGCCCCCTCCTCTCCCCTCAACCGGTATATACTAGAGGATTTCCACCCTATGATGACACAAGTTTTGGAGCCTCGTCTAGTTGATCTAGTTCTAGTTCTAGTTGGTCCTAGTTGACTAATTAGAGCTAGCCCTAGACACCTCTAATTTTCATAATTAGAAGCCCCGTGTGGTTCTAATCTCCTCCCTCTAATTCTTCAGTGAGGATTAGCTCTAGATGGCGAAGCGTTGCCAGATCGTGAAGATCATATGCTTGCAACCAAGTAGAGAGGTCGTGCTTTCGGTATTCTATTCAAGGGATCATTCGAGGGCGGTTCGCGGGATCGTCATCGATGTTCGAGGGTCTCCAAGCATGATCTAAACCGACTCAACTACTTCCGATGCACTCCTGGAGTCTGTAATGACCATTGATCCAAACCCTATATGCATCTTCATATAGTTCCTGGGTGATCGTAGGGCGATTTTTTTTGTTTGCTACTACGTTTCCCAACAATCATTGCCCAAGAAGAGTCCGACCTCGACGACGTTGGTGGCGTTACCGGAGTAGCCCAAGATTCTAAAACCACCTTGAGGCTAGTCAACAAGAGTGGTGACTACAAGGGCAACACTCAAAAGTGTCTAATGGCTAAGACCATGGTTAAGGACGGTGAGCAACAAAATTCTTTAGACAAGGTCAAGGTATCTCCTCATTCAAATCCTAAATTCTTCACACTCCTCCTTCATTTAGTGATGACTATCTTGATGTGGAGGATAACAATGATGATGATATGAATGATCTTATGTTTGCCAAAATAGATAAAGTCATGTGCTCCCTTAAAGGAAAAAAGGTCGCTATGTTTCTATGCTTATGGCGATGGTGAATGAGTACACCATCACCATTAAGGAACTCAAAACCCTCGTTACCAAGGAAAAGGAAATATATGAAATCCTTGAGCAAAAATTCCAATACAAGCACTAAAAAAAATACACTTCCGTGATGATACATGTTTGTTACAGTAGGTCACGTTTTCTGTAATGCATGTACATCCATGATGATTTTATGACAGAATCAACATAGTCATACCCGTGCTGTCGTAGAAGTGTTCCATGACAATACCAAAATTATCATCACGGAAGAGTTCACTTCCATGACGATAAATGACGCATCATGGAAGTGCTTTCGTCAAGGGTAACCGATACGTGGCATCCACCATAACGGGTCGCCGTTAAGCTATCAGGTCTGGTTTTGGATCCGATAACCCTTTAACAACAACGACCAATGACGATTTTCCACGTGTAAAATTCTCATTGGCCGGAGGAAACACGCGTCAGCTCGTCATTGGGTCAGATAGGCGCCTATGATATGTCAACACGTGCGACGGCCCAGTAGTGGCCCATTTAGCTTACAAAGGTCGGCCCGTTTGGCTTGGTCAAAAGCTAGCAGGCCGGCCCATAAAAAGCATGTTAATGGTCTGTTCACATATAGCCCATTTTACGGCTCGGTAACTCACGACCCGTTATGGTGTTCCCAAAATCGGCCCAACAGCGTCATGTGGGCTGTCCAGTATAATACCAGCCCATTTCATTTTCGGCCCATGTATGGCACACGACATCTTTCGGCCCATACGAGGCCTTTCGTATCTTTGGGCCCTTTAATGGGCCGCGGTGTCTTTGGCCCATAATAAACTGTAAATTTCTTTATGCCCAGTAATGGCCCATGATTCACATGGGTCATTTCTAGCCCGTGTTTACTTTTGGCCTACTGACAGCCCATACATTCTTGGGATCCTTTCCGGCCCTCGATTACTTCCGGCCCATTACTAGCCTGTTCCCCTAATGGGCCAAATTTGGCCCGTGGTTAGAATCGGCTCGTTTGTGGCCTGTTAACCCGTTGCGCCATTTCTAGCCCGTCCTATATTCTGGCCCATTAACGACCCATTATGCCTGTCACAGAATTAAGCCTTTCCTGTCTTCCAGCCTGTTAATGGCCCGTTATCGTGCTGGACCAATACCAATTATGCCGGTTTACGGCCCATGTGGGACCATTTATCCGATGGCCCGAGACACTGAATCTATGGCCCGTTGGAGGCCTATTTATCCAACGGCCCGTAGGAGGCTCATTTATCCAATGGCCGTAGGAGGCCCATGGATCCTACGGCCCATAGCATGCTGAAGGTTACCACGGTCCGTATATGGCCCATGGTTGTTGCGACCACTAACAACAACAACAACAACAACAACAACAACAACAACAACAACAACAACAACAACAACAACAATAAAGCCTTTAGTCTCAAACAAGTTTGGGTAGGCTAGAGGTGAAACCCATAAGATCTCGCAACCAACTCATGGCTCTGGCACATGGATAGCAAACTTCCATGCACCCCTGTCCATAGCTAGCTCTTTGGTGATACTCCAATCCTTCAAGTCTCTCTTAATGGACTCCTACCATGTCAAATTCGGTCTACTCCGCCCTCTCTTGACATTCTCCGCACGCTTTAGCAGTCCGCTATGCACTGGAGCTTCTAGAGGCCTGCGCTGAATATGCCCAAACCATCTCAGACGATGTTGGACAAGCTTCTCTTCAATTGGTGCTACCCCAACTCTATCTCGTATATCATCATTCCGGACTCGATCCTTCCTCGTGTGGCCACACATCCATCTCAACATACGCATCTCCGCCACGCCTAACTGTTGAACATGTCACCTTTTAGTCGGCCAACACTCAGCACCATACAACATTGCGGGTCGAACCGCCATCCTGTAGAACTTGCCTTTTAGCTTTAGTGGCACTCTCTTGTCACAGAGAATGCCAGAAGCTTGGCGCCACTTCATCCATCTGGCTTTGATTCGATGGTTCACATCTTCATCAATACCCCCATCCTCCTGTAGCATTGACCCTAAATACCGAAAGGTGTCCTTCTGATGTACCACCTGGCCATCAAGGCTAACCTCCTCCTCCTCACACCTAGTAGTACTGAAACCGCACATCATGTACTCGGTTTTAGTTCTACTAAGCCTAAACCCTTTCGATTCCAAGGTTTGTCTCCATAACTCTAACTTCCTATTTACCCCCGTCCGACTATCGTCAACTAGCACCACATCATCTGCAAAGAGCATACACCATGGGATATCTCCTTGTATATCCCTTGTGACCTCATCCATCACCAATGCAAAAATATAAGGGCTCAAAGCCGACCACTGATGCAGTCCTATCTTAATCGGGAAATCATCACTGTCGACATCACTTGTTTGAACACTTGTCACAACATTACCATACATGTCCTTGATGAGGGTAATGTAGTTTGCTGAGACTTTGTGTTTCTCCAAGGCCCACCACATGAAATTCCACAGTATCTTATCATAGGCCTTCTCCAAGTCAATGAACACCATATGCAAGTCCTTCTTTTGCTCCCTATATCTCTCCATAAGTTGTCGTACCAAGAAAATGGCTTCCATGGTCGACCTCCCAGGCATGAAACCAAACTGATTTTTGGTCACGCTTGTCATTCTTCTTAAGCGGTGTTCAATGCGGTGCTCAATGACTCTCTCCCATAGCTTCATTGTATGGCTCATCAGCTTAATTCCACGGTAATTAGTACAACTCTGAACACCCCCCTTGTTCTTGAAGATTGGTACTAATATACTCTGTCTCCATTCTTCTGGCATCTTGTTTGCCCGAAAAATGAGGTTGAAAAGCTTGGTTAGCCATACTATCGCTATGTCCCAGAGACCTTTCCACACCTCAATGGGGATACAATCAGGGCCCATCGCCTTGCCTCCTTTCATCCTTTTTAAAGCCTCCTTGACATCAGACTCCTGGATTCGCCGCACAAAACGCATGCTGGTCTCATCAAAGGAGTCGTCCAGTTCAATGGTAGAACTATCATTCTACCCATTGAACAACTTGTCAAAGTACTCCCGCCATCTATGCTTAATCTCCTCATCCTTAACCAAGAGTTGGCCTGCTCCGTCCTTGATGCATTTGACTTGGCCAATATCCCTCGTCTTTCCTCTCTCAGATCTTGGCCATCTTATAGATGTCCCTTCGCCTTCCTTCATGCCTAACCGTTGGTAGAGGTCCTCATATGCCCGTACCCTTGCTTCACCAACAGCTCACTTTGCAGCCTTCTTCGCCATCTTGTACTTCTCTATGTTGTCTGCACTCCTATCCTAGTATAGGCGTCTGAAGCAATCTTTCTTCTCTTTAATCGCCTTCCGAACATCATCGTTCCACCACCAGGTTCCTTATCTTCGCTTCTCTTTCCCCTGGACACTCCAAACTCCTCTGAGGCCACCTTACGAATGCAAGTCGCCATCTTCATCCACACATTGTCCGCATCCCCTCCTTCCTCCCAAGGGCCCTCCTTAATGACCCTCTCCTTCAACGCCTAAGCTACCTCCCCGTTGAGCTTCCACCACTTCGTTCTAGCGACTTTGGCACGCTTATCTCACTGGACACAAATCCGAAAGCGGAAGTCAGCAACCACCAGCTTATGCTGGGGTACAACACTCTCTCCAGGTACCACCTTACAGTCTAGGAACACACGCCTATCTTCTCTTCTCGACAGGATGAAATCAATCTGGCTAGAGTGTTGGTGTAGGATCGAAAGTATGTCTAGAGGGGGGGAGTGATTAGACTACTTGACAAAATAAAAATCTAGCCTTTTCCCAATTTTAGTTCTTGGCAGATTTTAGCAACTTAGCACAAATCAAGCAATCAACCTACACATGCAATTCTAAGAGTATAGCAACGGAAAGTAAAACAATTGCATCTGAAGGTAAAGGGAGGAGCTTGGAGTGTGCAAACGCAATTGGAGACACGGAGATTTTTGGCGTGGTTACAATAGGTGGTGCTATCGTACATCCATGTTGATGGTGACTTCAACCCACGAAGGGTAACGGTTGCGCGAGTCCACGGAGGGCTCCACCCACGAAGGGTCCATGAAGAAGCAACCTTGTCTATCCCACCATGGTCGTCACCCACGAAGGACTTGCCTCACTCAGGTAGATCTGCACGAAGTAGGCGATATCCTTGCCCTTAGAAACTCCTTGGTTCAACTCCATAATCTTGACGGAGGCTCCCAAGTGACACCTAACCAATCTAGGAGACACCACTCTCCAAGAGGTAACAAATGGTGTGTTGATGATGAAATCCTTGCTTTTGTGCTTCAAATGATAGTCTCCCCAACACTCAACTCTCTCTCACAGGATTTGGATTTGGTGGAAAGCAACTTGGGGAAGGCTAGAGATCAAGATTTATGTGGTTGGAGTGGAATATCTTGACCTCAACACAAGTGTAGGTGGTTCTCTCTCAGAAACTGTATGTTGGAAGTGTAGGCATATTCTGATGGCTCTCTCCATGAATGAAGAGTGGGTGGAGGGGTATAAATAGCCTCCACACAAAATCTAACCGTCACACACAAATCACCAAACTCAGTGGGACTGAATCATACAACTCGGTCAGACCGATTTAGTTCAAAATGTGAACGTTAGGATTTTCGGTGGGACCGACATGTCAACTCGGTGGGACCGATTTTGTTAGGGTTAGGGCATAACGTAATCTCGGTGAGACCGATTTGGGTAATGGACTAACAGAGAGTTGGTTAGGCAAACTCGGCGGGACCGATTCGCTCATCTCGGTTCGACCGAAACGTTACGAAAGGGAAACAGAGTGTTTGCATTGCAATCTCGGTGGGACCGATCGCTCATCTCGGTTTGACCAAAATGTTACAAAGGGAAATAGAGAGATTACAATCCCATCTCGGTGAGACCGAGATCCCTATCGGTGAGACCGAAAAGACTAGGGTTTCTGGTAGTGGCTATGTCAACTGAACTCGGTGGCGCCGGATAGAAAATTTCGGTGGGGCCGAGTTTGACTTTTGGTTTGGGACATATGTGGATGTGATAAAGTAGTTGAGGGCTTTTGGATCATATCACTAAGCACTTTGAGCAAGGAAATCATTAAGCAACACCTCATCCCCTCTTAATAGTATTGGCTTTTCCTATGGACTGAATGTGATCTTGGACCACTTAAAATGAAAAATGTAGAGTCCTGAGCTTTGAGCTTGAGCCAATTCTTTGTCCTTAGAATTTTGAGGGATCCACTTTTCTCATCCATGCCATGCCAATCACTGAGCTTTCCTGAAATGTTTATCTTGAAATAGCATTAGCTCAATGAACTATATGTTGTTAGGAATTACCAAAACCACCCAGGGATAGTTGCACTTTCAGTTGGCCACTACTAAAAGTCACCATATGTGATTCTCTCTTTCTAAAGAGGGTGTTAGCTACAATCATGTTGTAGGCTAGAGCAAAGCTTAAGACATCTTCTCCTTCTTGATTCCTGATGCCATAGCCAAAGCCCCCATGCGCCCCTTCAAAACCTGTGTTAGATGTACCCACGTGGACATTGAGGTCTCCTCCTATGAAGAGCTTCTCACCAATCATTACACTCCTAACCATGTCTTCCAGGCCTTCCTAGAACTCCCTCTTGGTGTTCTTGTTGTGTCCTACTTGCGGGGCATACACGCTGATAACATTGAGAACCAAGTCCTCAACTACTAGCTTGACTAGGATAATCCAGTCCCCACGTCTCTTGACGTCTACCACTCCATACTTGAGGCTCTTGTTGATCAAGATGCCTACGTCATTTCTGTTTGCAGCCGTCCCCGTGAACCACAGCTTGAAGCTGGTATCCTCCACCTCCTTTGCCTTCTGTCCTCTCCATTTGGTTTCTTGGACGCAAAGGATATCAACACCTCTCCTCACCGCTGCATCAACTAACTCCCGGAGCTTCCCTGTCTGAGACCCTACATTCCAGCTACCTAAGCGAATCCTCCTAGGCTAGGCTAGCTTCCTTACTGTTCACACTCATCGAGTCAAATGCGAAGACCCTTGCTCATTTTCCACTACATCCGGGCGTCGATGTAGCATGCCACTAAGGATGCGAAGACCCGATCCTCGCTCACTTGCCACCATAATCGGATCAAGATATGGCGCGCCATCTGGGGGTGACGGCCCGAGCCTTGCCCATTTCCCACCACACCCAGGTTCCGATGTGGCGCGTCGCTGAGAGGGTTACGCCCCAACGGAAATCTTTTGGGTTTCATCTCCATAAGAGTGGCTGAGTTTTTACGTTGGCTCGCCAAGCCTATCACAACCCTCCTCCTTTACCCGGGCTTGGGACCGGCTATGTTGAGACAACATAGGCGGAGTTCGTTGCGACCACTAACAAACCAAGGAAAAAGAAGACTAGGGAAATAAATAAGCCAAAGACTAACGCTAGGCTATTAAGGCGATTGCACAGATTACATCCACCGGGCATCAAAGTTCACCACCAGTGCAAATATAGACTATACACAAATGGCTTGCTATTTTCTTGAGCCGGTGGCTACATGTTAAGAACAAATTTTGTATTGCAACAAAACAAATTACAACCATAAAACAAAAGGAAGGTACCAGATTACAAAACAACTGACAATAGACAAACATGCAATTATAACATTGTGTAGACAAGTCTAGCATGGAACTAGATTACATATCAAGATGATAGAAACATCACTCCTCTATTTTAAATCTTGTAAGGTGCAATGACACACTAAGACAATTGTGTATAAAATTGAAAAGAGTAATAGACAATGGGTGCAAACTGTGCAGTTCAATGCACAAGTCAGAGTAAGTAGTAGTTAAAAGGCATGAGGATTAAGGACTTACAACAGCGGCTTTGACTGGTGTAGTCATGCCCTTCGTCTAGCTGGTGTGACAGTCCTTGAAGATTTCCACAACATTTCGTTCAGGTACTTTTTGGTCCTTGCGGGCTTTCCTCTGCATTTGGAACAAGTCAATATAGATATGATAATATGGCATAGCGAAAAGTGTGAAACAATAGCTAATTACAAGAGCCTGGCAGTGTGCAATATAGCTATGCGATCCCGTCGTTTGTTGGAATTTCACTTTTGTACGGGTTGCCTTGTTCTTTGAATAATTCACCTACAAGAAGATAGATTTGTGAGGCACATGCGTAAATAGGAGTTCAACATGTGATCTGATCACATATATATAACGTAGTTGATACTTTGGATCAGACCAATGTTTAACGAGGCCTCTCCAGTCTTCATCCGATATATTGTCCACTGAAGATGTTTGGGCAAGTTCACTGTTAGCCTTGCCTTCTAAGTAAGTTTTCCTCAAGTTATACCGATACTATCGCAGAGCAGACTTGTAAACATGGGTGCATGCTGTTGGGAAACGTTGCATGGAAAACAAAAAAAAATCTACGCACACACAATGATCTATCTATTGAGATGCATAGGAACGAGGGGGAGAGTGTGTCTACGTGCCCTCGTAGACCATAACAAAGCGTTTGGCAACGCGGTTGACTTAGTCGAACTTCTTCTAGCTCCGACCGATCAAGTACTGAACGTACGACACCTCCGAGTTCTGCACACGTTCAGCTCGGTGACGTTCCTTGCCTTCTTGTTCCAGCAAGATGTCGAGGTAGTAGATGAGTTCCGTCAGCACGACGGCGCGATGACGGTCATGGTGAAGTGATCCTCGTAGGGATTCACCTAAGCACTATGAAAATATGACCAAGGGTGTAAACAGTGGAAGGGGGCGCCGCACGCGGCTAGGCAATTGTCCGGGGTGTGCTAGGGGCGCCCCCCACATATATATAGGTGGGAGGGGGAGGGAGCACCAGGAGGGCGCCCCAAGTAGGTCAAATCCTACTTGGGTTCCCGCCCCAAGTGGCGCCCCCTTTCCTTAATTGCTGGAGAAGAAAGGAAAGGGGGGAAGAGAGAAGGAAGGGGAGGCTGAATCCTCCCCCCTTTCCTTCCCCACTTGGCCGGCTACCATGGGGGGCGCGCCAGCCCCTTGTGGGCTGGTGTTCTCCACTCTTGTGGCCCAATAGGCCCAATATACTCATAGGGGTGAACGGTACCTGATAACCCACAAGTATAGGGGATTGCAACAGTTTTCGAGGGTAGAGTATTCAACCCAAATTTATAGATTCGACACAAGGGGAGCCAAAGAATATTTGAAGGTATTAGCAATTGAGTTGTCAATTCAACCACACCTGGAGATTAATTATCCGCAACAAAGTGATCAATAGCAAAGTAGTTTGCTAGTTTTGATAGTAGTGACAGTAGCAACGGTAATAGTAACAGTGATATCAATAATTTGTAGCAAGTGTAACAGTGATGGTAGCAATAGTAATGTAGCAAGATCAATAAGGATAAATTCGTAGGCATTGGATCGGTGACTTGTTGGATGATATTCACCATGAGACAGTTATAACCTAGGGCGATATGAAACTAGCTCCAGTTCATCAATATAATGTAGGCATGTATTCCGTAAATAGTCATACATGCTTTATTAAAAGAACTTGCATGACATCTTTTGTCCTATCCCCCCGTGGCAGCAGGGTCCATATTGGAAACTAAGGGATATTAAGGCCTCCTTTTAATAGAGAACTGGAACAAAGCATTAACACATAGTGAATACATGAACTCCTCAAACTACGGTCATCACCGAGAGTGGGCCCGGTTGTTGTCACTTTGGGGTTGTCGGATCATAACTGTAGTAGGTGACTATAACTTGCAAGATAGGATCTAGAATATGGATATAATGATGATAACATAAACGGTTCAGATCTGAAATCACGGCACCCCGGCCCAAAGCGACAAGCATTAAGCATGGCAAATTCATAGCAACATCAATCTAAGAACATAGTGGATACTAGGGATCAAGCCCTAAGAAAACTAACTCGATTACATGATGAATCTCATCCAACTCCTCATGGACCAGCAAGCCTATGAAGGAATTACTCACTCCCGGTGGGGAGCATCATGGAATTGGCGATGGAGAAGGGTTGGTGATGACGAAGAATGAAGACCCCCCTCTCCGGAGCCCCAAAAGGACTCCAGATCTGCCCTCCCGAGGAAGAATAGGGCTTGGCGGTGGCTCCATCTCGTGGATCGCGATAATTCTTTCTCCCTAATTTTTTCTGGAATAATGTGATTTTATAGTATCAGGGGGGTCATTAGCGGGGCCACCAGGTGGGTACAACCCACCTGGGCGCGCCAGGAGAGGGGGGCGCACCCTGGTGGGTTGTGCCCACCCCTCTCTTGTGGGTCTTGGCTCCAGAAATTCTTATTATTGGTATAAAAAATCCTCACAATGTTTCGTTCCATTCCGAGAACTTTTATTTCTGCACGAAAACAACACCATGGTAGTTCTGCTGAAAAAAACGTCAGTCCGGGGTTAGTTTCATTCACATGATGCAAATTAGAGTCCAAAACAAGAGGAAAAGCATGAGAAAAGTAGATACGTTGGAGATGTATCAACTCCCCCAAGCTTAAACCTTTGCTTGTCCTCAAGCAATTCAGTTGATAAACTGAAAGTGAGAAAGAAAAACTTTTACGAACTCTTTTGCTCTTGTTTGCATAAATAAGCTTAAACAGCACCCAGGTTTTCAACCAACATTATAACTAACCATGTCAACAATAACTCTTAAAGATTATTATGATTCATATCAATGACAATAATTAGCTAGCGAGCAATAATAAGATATATCAAACAGCAACACGTTGTCAAAACAACCATGATATAATATGACAATAATGGTATCTCGCTAGCCCTTTCTGAAACTGCAGAACATAAATGCAGAGCACCTCCGAAGTTCAAGCAGCGACTAAATATTGTAATTCATGGTAGAAAATATCCAATCATGATGCACCCAACATTAGCTATACACAATGCATAAATCATGACCGTTGTGCTCTACTCAGTTTTTGGCACTTGTTTATAGAAGGTGATGACACAACATAAACGTAAATAGATAGTTCCTTCGCAGAGGGAAGCAGTGATTTGCAGAGGTGCCAGAGCTCAATTTTTAAAACAGAGATACATGGAATTTTGAGACATGCACCCTTCTTATTCACTTCATGACCATCAGTTATCAACATCTTCCATGCTAAGCACGCTATTGGCGGTTCCCAAGACAAAAGTAAAGGTTTTGACTCGATTGGGAGTTTTTGTTTGATCATTCAAGAGATGAACTCTTTTTTTATGTTTGCAGTTTGGGACTGGGCATCCCTATTACCGCCCATTTCCTCGTGCGATGGCGAGTGAATAAACACTCGACCTGAGGATAACATGCTTAGCACGGAAGATATTGACCACCTCCTGTCGTTCCATGAAGGATCCAGACACACAAAAAGGATAATTTTTAGAAGTTTTTAGAGGTGGCACATGCAAATTTACTTAGGACGGCAGGGTAATACCATATATAGGTAGGTATGGTGGACTCATTTGGAATAACTTTGGGTTCAAGGTTTTTGATGTACAAGCAGAACTCCCACTTAGTACAGGCGAATGCTAGCAATTTAAGATTGTGAAGCGGCCAACTAGAGAGCAACAACGATCATAACCAGGCATTATGCATAAGTAACATTGGAAACTAGCATGAGTAGGATATGAACACCATGAACATAAATATTATAGTGGCTATGTTGGTTTTGATTCAACTACATGCATGAACATGTACCAAGTCAAGCCACTCGAACATTCAGAGGAGGATACCATATCATCATACTACATCACAATCATTTTAACGCTATGTTGATATCCAAGATAAATCATTATCCACTCCCAGCTACTTATGCATGGCATGAGAAACTATAATCTCTAATTGTCATTGCAAACATGTTTAATCATAATGGGCTAAAGCCTGGATACTAGGTTAAACATATTTACACAGACATAACAAGTCGAGTTCATACCAGTTTCTCCTTGCCACGGCCAGCTCATCGAATATCGTCATTATTTCCTTTCACTTGCATGACCGAATGATATGAAAATAATAATAGTGTAAGAGTGCCATGGACTAAGCTAGAATCTGCAAAACATTTTATTCAACAGGAGAATACAAGGTAAAATGGGCTCTTATTAGTTCAATAGTTATTCATATGAGAGCCACTTAACATATTCATCGTGGTCTTCTCTTTGGTACAACTCGAATAAAAAGAAAAGAAATTCAGAGAAACACACTAAAATATTTTTGGAGTTTTTGGTTTTCTTCAACAAGCAAATAAAAAGCAAAAACGAGAAAAGCTATTTACACGGGAAAGCTCCCAACAAGCAAAGGAAGAACAAAGAAATCTTTTTGGATTTTCTTTTAGTACTACTACTAAGCATGCATAGAAAGTAAATTACTACAACTATTTTTTTGTTTTTTCTAAAGTTTTTCAAACACACAAGAAGAAAGCAAGAAAAATAAATCTAAGCATGGATAATACAATGAAAAAGTGTGAACACCGACAGATAGAACGATATGTGAGGATGAATATAATGTCGGTGAGAAACACGTACTCCCCCAAGCTTAGGCTTTTGTCCTAAGTTGCTAATGAATCAGTAGCCTGGAGGGTAGTAGTCGGGGTACTGAGGAGCAGGCATCCACTGATCCCACTGTGGAGGTGCCCATGCAACCTCTGCAGCAGCGTGAGCGTTCCAGTAGGCGAGGATGTCTGCAGGCATAATCCGGTATCCGCCCCTGGCAACAGAATCAAACAAAGCAGGTGCAGGCAAGGGAATAACATCACGAGTGTCAATGTTATAGACTAGGTTATAAGGAATGGCAACATCAGGACGATCATGCATAAGAAAGTGATGGTGATACATGGCTGCCTGGTCTAGGTAAACCTCGGTCAGAGGGTAATCATGAGGGCGTATCTCAACCTCGAAGTGAGCCGCCAAACGAGTAGCAAAAATCCCACCATGTATTTTACCCTGGGATTTATTAAGGTGCAGGCGACGAGCCACGATAGCTCCCAAGCTATACGCGTTGTCGCCCTCAATTGCACGGTGTAAAACAACAAGGTCTAGTGAAGTAAGTGCACCCACCTTCTCCCTAGCAAGCAAGCATTTGGTAATGAAATATGCAAAGTAACGAACAGCAGGAAAATGTAAGCCACCAGTAGTGATGGCTGGCACTCTCCTCTCATCACCCACTGTCAAAGTGTGACCGAAGTCCTCAAACTCAGTCGGCCTAGGCTCAGCCAAGCTCCCATCAGAAGGGATCATGCATATGTTACAAAACTCAGTAAGTGGTATCTGATGGTTTTTAGCATATAAGTCAAAGCTTACTTCAGGAGGATTATTTCTAGGCAGGAAAGTAAAACTTTGAAAAAACATGTTTGTGGGGATTTGGTGTTGGTCACACTCATCTGCGATGAAGTTGGTGAGACCAGCATTGGCAATATATTGCATGAACTCCTCATGAATTCCAGCTACTTGAAGGAACAGGGTGTGCGGCCATTCGCACGGCCGTACCTCCGCCAACCTCTGAGGGCGGAGATCACTGTCAGAAGACTCCCCAATAACACCCTTGGAGTTCTTCTTAGAGCCATATTTCCTGAAGATATTCATGTCCGCGTACAATTTTTCCTATGAACAAAACTTTGAATTTTTAGTTCACAAATTTTTTCCAACAAAACTTCACAAAATAGATAACAACTACTCATAGGGATACATAGAGGCCATAGCAAGCATTCAAACTACTTAGAACACTAAGAATTGAACATGCAAGCACATCTACAACAGCACCAAGAGTAACTATTTATTCAAAGTATAAACCACTAAAACAAAAACTAATTGGACAAAATGGTGGAGTCACATACCAAGCAACAATCCCCCGAAATAGTTTCAGAAACGGAGCTTCGAGCGAAGAGATCGAAATCCACGGGTTTGAGCTCAAGAACACCGGAGAGAGAGCAAGAGTGATTTTTTTCTAGAGATAGGTGACAATGTGGGGGTAAAGAGATATGTGAGGGGGTCCACGTGGGGACCACAACCCCCCAGGGCACGCTAGGGGCTGCTGGCGCGCCTAGGTGGGTTGTGCCCACCTGGTGCACCCCCTCTGGTTATTTTTGCACCAAAAATTCTTAAATATTCAGGAAAAAATCATATAAATTTTTAGGGCATTCTGAGAACTTCTATTTTTGGGTCATTTTTTATTGCACGAGAAATTCAGAAAATAGACAAAACGTGGCATTTATTTTATTTAACTAATAAAAATGGAGAATAAAAAGTAGGGACAAAAGGTAGTGCTTACTAAATTCGTCAACTTCATACCGCTCAAAAATGATTCATTAATAAGGTTGATCATGTCTTGTTAACAACCACTTTCGATTAGCATGAAGCCGAAGAACTTTTGTAAATCACTAAGTTACCTCAATGGGGATATGCATTTCCCCAACAATAAGCATTTCATAGTTCTTTTTTACCGTAGGGAGAGGTATTTGAAAACTTCCAATAGTGATTGTCGGGGATTTTTCAATAACATTAATACCATTCACTTGGAATTGTTTCTACGGAAAGTGCATCATATGCTCATTACCATTGATATGAAAAGTGACCTTGATTTTATTGCAATCAATAGCAGCCCCCTGCAGTGTTCAAGAAGGGTCTACCAAGGATAATCGACATGTTGTCGTCCTCGGGCATCTCAAGTATAACAAAGTCAGTCAAAATAGTAACATTAGCAACAACAACGGGCACATCCTCACAGATACCGATAGGTATGGCAGTTGATTTATCAGCCATTTGGAAATATATTTTATTAGGTGTGAGTCTATTCAAGTCAAGTCTTTTATATGAAGAGAAAGGCATAACACTAACACCAGCTCCTAAATCACACAAAGCAATTTTCACATAATTCTTTTTGATGGAGCAAGGTATAGTTGGTATTCCCGGATCTCCAAGTTTTTTAGGTACTCCATCTTGAAAAGTGTAATTAGCAAGCATAGTGGAGATTTTAGCTTCCAGTATTTTTCTCTTATTTGTGATGATGTCTTTCATATAGTTTGCATATGGAGGCATTTTTAAGATATCAGTCAAGCGAGTACGCAAAAAACTGGCCTCAACATTTCAGCAAAGTGTTCAAATTCTTCATCATCTTTCTTTTTAGTTGACTTGGGTGGAAAAGTCATAGGTTTTTGAACCCACGGTTCTCTTTCTTTACCATGTTTTCTAGCAATAAAGCCTCTTTTGTCATATCTTTTATTGGGCTATCAAGATCAACATGTGGTTCTATCTCAACATCATTATCTGGTTCTTTTTCATTGGTTGGTTGAGAGTCTTCATGAACCTCAGCATTATCTTTTTCATTATCATTAGGTGAGTGTTCATTACTAGATTGAGTTTCATCATCAGAGATAGAAACTTCATTTCCATTATCAGGAGGTTTTTCTATTCCAGGTTCACTAGAAGTGTGAAAAGTCCTATCATTTTTCTTTTTCCTTTTCTTTCTAGAAGGACTAGGTGCACTAGTGTTGTTCCTTTGTGAATCTTTTTCTATTGTTTTTGGGTGTCCCTTAGGATAAAGTGGTTCCCGAGTCATTTTACCTCCTCTGGTTGCAACTCTAACAGTAAAGTCATGCATATTATGATTCATTTCATCAAGCAATTCTCTTTGAGATTTAGCAACTTGTTCTAATTGAGTTTGAACCATACAAGCATGTTTTCCAACACCTCTAACATAATTTGATATTCTAAATTACATGTCACTCAAGCGAGCAATCATATCAGAATTGTATTTCAATTGTTTCATAACATTTGCATTGAAGTGATCTTGTTTTCTAATGTAGTTTTCAAACTCATAAAGGCATTGACTAGGATGCATATTGTGAGGATTGTCATTATCATTAAACTTCATAAGAGAATTTACCTCTACCACCTTTGGCATTTGTGGTGTATTAAGCCCATGTATTTCTTCAATAGGAGGTAATTTTTGAACATCCTCAGCTTTAATACCTTTTTCCTTCATATATTTCTTTGCCTCTTGCATATCTTCGGGACTGAGATATAATATACCCCTCTTCTTCGGAGTGGGTTTAGGCGGTGGTTCAGGAATAATCCAATCATCATAATTTTTCAATATGTTATTCAATAATTCTTCAGCTTGAGCAATAGTTCGTTCCCCGAAAACACAACCAGCACAACAATCTAGGAAGTCCCTAGAAGCATTGGTTAGTCCATTATAGAAGATATCAAGTATTTAATTTTTCTTAAGAGGATGATCAGGGAAATCATTAAGTAACTCGCAAAGCCTCCCCCAAGCTTGTGGGAGACTCTCTTCCTTAGTTTGCACAAAGTTAAATATTTCCTGTAAGGCAGCTTGTTTCATATGAGCAGGAAAATATTTTTCAGAGAAGTAATAAATCATATCCTGGGGACTATGCACACAACCAGGAGTAAGAGTATTCTACCATGCTTTAGTGTCACTCTTTAATGAGAAAGGAATAATTTGAGAATAAAGTAATAATGAGTTTTCTCATCATGAGTAAAAAGGGTGGTTATATTATTCAACTTAGTAAGATGTGCCACAACAATTTCAGTTTCATATCCATGGAAAGGATAAGATTCAACCAAAGTAATTTACTCTGGGTTGACAAAGAATTCATAATCCTTATCATCAATACAGATAGGTGAAGTAGCAAACTTAGGATCACATTTCATTCTAGCATTCGGAGATTTTTCTTTATACTTGCATAGTAATTTCTCTAGATCATCTCTATCATTACAAGCAAGAATATCTCTAGTTGCTTCTTCACTCATAACATAACCTTTCGGTACCTTAGGCAATCCATATCTATCAAGGCTAGTTCTAGCAGGTGTTTTAGGAATTTTAGTTTCAAGCTCATCATCAGATTCAACAACATCATGTTGTATAACTCTAGCAATTTGTTCATCAAGAAAATCACCAAGTGGCACATCATCATTATCAAGCAAGGTATTAGCATCATCATAAGCATCATTCATAGTAGATGTAGCATCATCAATAACTTGTGACATATTATAATTAATAGCATGGAGTGGTGTTGCAAGTTTACTCATAACACAAGGTGAATCCAAAGCAGAAATGGATGGCAGTTCCTTACCTCCCCTCGTATTAGAGGGATAAATCTTAGTCTTTGGATCCATCAGATTCTTCATAGTGATAATAACATAATAATCCCAATTGACTCAACAAATATAGCTATGCTCCCCGGCAACGGCGCTAGAAAAAGGTCTTGATAACCCACAAGTATAGGGGATCGCAACAGTTTTCGAGGGTAGAGTATTCAACCCAAATTTATAGATTTGGCACAAGGGGAGCCAAAGAATATTTGAAGGTATTAGCAGCTGAGTTGTCAATTCAACCACACCTGGAGATTAATTATCTGCAGCAAAGTGATCAGTAGCAAAGTAGTTTGATAGTTTTGATAGTAGTGATAGTAGCAACGGTAACAGTAATAGCGATAGCAGTAATTTGTAGCAAGTGTAACAATGATGATAGCAATAGCAACGCAGCAAGATCAATAAGGATAAATTTGTAGGCATTGGATCGGTGACTTGTTGGATGATAGTCATCATGAGACAGTTATAACCTAGGGCGATACGACACTAGCTCCAGTTCATCGATATAATGTAGGCATGTATTTCGTAAATAGTCATACATGCTTTATTAAAGGAAATTGCATGACATCTTTTGTCCTACCCTCCCGTGGCATCAGGGTCCATATTGGAAACTAAGGGATATTAAGGCCTCCTTTTAATAGAAAATCGGAACAAAGCATTAACACATAGTGAATACATGAACTCCTCAAACTACGGTCATCACCGAGAGTGGGACCGGTTGTTGTCACTCCGGGGTTGTCAGATCATAACCGTAGTAGGTGACTATAACTTGCAAGATCAGATCTAGAACATGGATATAATGATGATAACATAAACGGTTCAGATCTGAAATCATGGCACCCGGGCCCAAAGCGACAAGCATTAAGCATGGCAAAGTCATATCAACATTAATCTAAGAACATAGTGGATACTAGGGATCAAGCCCTAAGACAACTAACTCGATTTCATGATGAATCTCATCCAACTCCTCACCGACTGGAGAGTCTACAAAGGAATTACTCACTCCCGGTGGGGAGCATCATGGAATAGGCGATGGAGAATGGTTTGTGATGACGAAGAATGAAGATCCCCCTCTTCGGAGCCCCAAACGGACTCCAGATTTGGCCTCCCGAGGAAGAACAGGGCTTGACGGCGGCTCTATCTCATGGATTGTGATAATTCTTTCTCCTTGATTTTCTCTGGAATAATGTGATTTTATAGTATCAGGGGGGTCATCAGCGGGGCCACCAGGTGGGTACAACCCACCTGGGTGCGCCGGGAGAGGGGGGGCGCGCCCTGGTGGGTTATGCCTACCTAGGGCCCCCTCTCTGGTGGGTCTTGGCTCCAGAAATTCTTATTATTGGTATAAAAAATCCTCACAAAGTTTCATTCCATTCCGAGAACTTTTATTTCTGCACAAAAACAACACCATGGTAGTTCTGCTGAAAACAACGTTAATCTGGGGTTAGTTTCATTCAAATCATGCAAATTAGAGTCCAAAACAAGAGGAAAAGCGTGAGAAAAAGCAGATACATTGGAGATGTATCAGTACCCCTCTGGTACTCCGATGACTATCCGCTTTTCTCCGAAACACTTCCGATGTCCGAATATCATCGTAGTACATACCAATATTTACCTCTCGACCATTTCGAGACTCCTCGTCATGTCCGTTATATCACCTGGGACTCCGAACAACATTCAGTCACCAAATCACATAACTCATATAATATAATATCATCATCGAACGTTAAGCGTGCGGAACCTACGAGTTCGAGAACTATGTAGACATGACCGAGACACCTCTCCGGTCAATAACCAATAGCGGAACCTGGATGCCCATATTGTCTCCTACATATTCTACGAAGATCTTTATCAGTAGAACCGTTATGACAACATACGTTATTGCCTTTGTCTATCGATGTGTTACTTTCCCGAGATTCGATCGTCGGTATCTTTATACCTAGTTCAATCTCGTTACCAGCAAGTCTCTTTACTCGTTCTATAATACATCACCTCGTGACCAACTCCTTAGTCTTTTGCTTGCCAGCTTATGATGTGTATTACAGAGAGGGCCCAGAGATACCTCTCTGATACTCGGAGTGACAAATCCTAATCTCGATCTATGCCAACTCAACAAACAGCTTTGGAGATACCTGTAGAGCTTCTTTATAATCACGCAGTTACATTGTGACGTTTGATAGCACATAAGGCATTCCCCCGATATCCGGGAGTTACATAATCTCATAGTCGAAGGAATATGTATTTGATATGAAGAAAGCAATAGCAGTAAAACTAAACGATCAATATGCTAAGCTAACGGATGGGTCTTGTCCGTCACATCATTCTCCTAGGATGTGATCCTATTATCAATATGACAACTTATGTTCATGGTCAGGAAACCTTAACCATCTTTGATCAATGAGCTAGTCAAGTAGAGGCTCACTAGGAACACATTGTTTGTCTATATATTCACACATGTATTTAGGTTTCCGATCAATACAATTCTAGCATGAATAATAAACATTTATCATGAATAAGTAAATATAAAATAACAACTTTATTATTGCCTCTAGGGCATATTTCCTTCAATCTCCCACTTGCACTAGAGTCAATAATCTAGATTACATTGTAATGGTTCTAACACCCATGGAGTCTTGGTGCTGATCATGTTTTGCTCATGGAAGAGGCTTAGTCAACGGGTCTGCTACATTCAGATTCTTATGTATTTTGCAAATCTCTATGTCTCCTTCCTTGACTTGATCGCGGATGGAGTTGAAGCGTCTCTTGATGTGTTTGGTTCTTTTGTGAAATCTGGATTCCTTCGCTAAGGCAATTGCCCAGTATTGTCAGAAAAGATCTTCATTGGAACCGATGCGCTAGGTATTACACCTATATCAGATATGAACTCCTTCATCCAGACTCCTTCATTCGGTGCTTTCGAAGCAGCTATTTACTCTGCTTCACACATAGATCCTGCCATGACGCTCTGCATGGAGCTGCACCAACTAACAGCTCCACCATTCAATATAAATACGTATCTGGTTTGTGACTTAGAGTCATCCGGATCAGTGTCAAAGCTAGCATCGAGTAACCATTTACGACGAGCTCTTTGTCACCTCCATAAATGAGAAACATATCCTTGGTCCTTTTCAGGTACTTCAGGATGTTCTTGACCATTTGTCCTGTGATCTACTCCTGGATTACTTGGTACCTTCTTGCTAGACTTATGGCAAGGCACACATCAGGTCTGGTACACTGCATAGAATACATGATAGAACCTATGGCCGAGGCATAGGGAATGACTTTAATTTTCTCTCTATCTTCTGCAGTGGTCAGGCATTGAGTCTGACTCAATTTCACACCTTGCAACACATGCAAGAACCTTTCTTTGACTAATCCATTTTCAACTTCTTCAGAACTTTGTCAAGGTATGTGCTTTGCAAAAGTCCTATTAAGCGTCTTGATCTATCTCTAAGATCTTGATGCCCAATATATAAGCATTTCATTGAAAAACTCTCATTCAAGTATCCTTTTATGCTATCCAGAAATTCTACATTCAGCACTAAGACTCCATGGGTGTTAGAATCATTACTATGTAATCTAGATTATTGACTATAGTGCAAGTGGGAGATAAAAGGAAATATTCCCTAGAGACAATAATAAAGTTGTTATTTATATTTCCTTATATCATGATAAATGTTTATTATTCATGCTAGAATTGTATTAACCAGAAACTTAGTACATGTGTGAATACATAGACAAACAGAGTGTCCCTAGTATGCCTGTACTAGACGAGCTCGTTAATCAAAGATGGTTAAGTTTCCTTGCCATAGACATGCGTTGTCATTTGATGAACGTGATCACATCATTAGAGAATGATGTGATGGACAAGACCCATCCATTAGCTTAGCACTATGATCATTTAGTTTATTGCTATTGCTTTATTCATGACTTATACATGTTCCTATGACTATTAGATTATGCAACTCCCGAATACCGGAGGAATACTTAGTTTGCTATCAAACGTCACAACATAACTGGGTGATTATAAAGATGCTCTACAGGTGTCTCCGATGGTGTTTGTTGAGTTGGCATAGATCGAGATTAGGATTTGTCACTCCGTCTTTCGAAGAGCTATCTCTGGGTCCTCTCGCTAATGCACATCACTATGAGCCTTGCAAGCAATGTGACTAATGAGTTAGTCACGGGATGATGCATTATGGAACAAGTAAAGTGACTTGCCGGTAACGAGATTGAACTAGGTAAGATGATGCCGACGATCGAATCTCGGGCAAGTAACATACCGATGACAAAGGAAACAACATATGTTGTTATGCGGTTTGACTGATAAAGATCTTCATAGAATCTGTAGGAACCAATATGAGCATCTAGGTTCCGCTATTGGTTATTGACCGGAGATGTGTCTCAGTCATGTCTACATAGTTCTCGAACCCGTAGGGTCCGCACGCTTAGCGTTCGATGACGATATGTATTATGAGTTCTGTGATTTGATGTACCGAAGGTTGTTTCGAGTCCCGGATGCGATCACGGACATGATGAGAAGTCTCAAAATGGTCGAGACATAAATATTGATATATTGGAAAGTTACATTTGGACACCAAAATGGATCGGGTCATTTCGGATAAATTACGGAGTACTGGGGGTTACCGGACCCCCCTCCAGGAAGTTATTGGGCCTTATGGGCCTAATGGTGGAAGAGAGAAGGCAGGCCAAGAGGTGGTGCGCGCCCCCTAGACCAAACCGAATTGGACTAGGGCTAGGGGGGTGATCCCCCTTTCCTTCTCTTCTTCCTCTCCTTCCTTCTTCTCCTAATAGGACTAGGAAAGGGGGAAAGCTACTCCTACTAGGAGTAGGATTGCCCCCCTTGGGCGCACCCCTTGTGGCCGACCGGCCTCCTCCTCCCCTCCTTTATATACGAGGGAGGGGGCACCCCATAGACACACAAGTTGATCTTTAGTCGTGTGCGGTGTCCCCTCCACAGTTTGCCACCTCGGTCATATTGTCGTAGTGCTTAGGTGAAGCCATGCGTTGGTAACTTCATCATCACCGTCAACACACTGTCGTGCGGACGGAACTCACCCTTGGCCTCAGCTGGATCAAGAGTATGAGGGACGTCACTGAGCTGAATGTGTGCAGATCGCGGAGGTGCCGTGCGTTCGGTACTTGATCGGCTGGATCGCGACGACCTTCGACTACATCAACTGTGTTACTAAACACTTCCACTTTCAGTCTACGAGGGTACGTAGACACACTCTCCCCTCTCGTTGCTATGCATCTCCTAGATAGATCTTGCGTGATCGTAGGATTTTTTTTGAAATACTACGTTCCCCAACAGTGGCATCCGAGCCAGGTCTATGCGTAGATGTTATATGCACGAGTAGAACACAAAGAGTTGTGGGCGATAATAGTCATACTGCTTACCAGCATGTCATACTTTGATTCGGAAGTATTTTTGGATGAAGCGGCCCAGACCGACATTACATGACCGCGTTCATGAGACTGGTTCTACCGACGTGCTTCGCACACATGTGGCTAGTGGGTGTCTGTTTCTCCCACTTTAGTTGAATCGAGTGTGATTACGCCCGATCCTTGTTGAAGGTTAAAACAACACACTTGACAAAAAATCATTGTGGTTTTGATGCCTAGGTAACAACGGTTCTTGCTAGAAGCCCGTAGCAGCCACACAAAAACTTGCAACAACAAAGTAGAGGACGCCAGACTTGTTTTTGTAGGGCATGTTGTGATGTGATATGGTCAAGACGTGATTATATAAATTGTTGTATGAGAGGATCATGTTTTGTAACATTTATCGGCAATAGGCAGGAGCCATATGGTTGACGCTTTATTGTATGAAATGCAATCATCATGTAATTGCTTTACTTTATCACTAAGCGGTAGTGATAGTAGTAGAAGCAATAGTTGGCGAGACGACAACGATGCTACGATGGAGATCAAGGTGCCAAGCCGGTGACGATGGTGATCATGACGGTGCTTTGGAGATGGAGATCAAAGGCACAAGATGACGATGGCCATATCCTATCACTTATATTGATTGCATGTGATGTTTATCCTTTATGCATCTTATTTTGCTTATACGGTGGTAGCATTATAAGATGATCTCTCACTAAATTTCAAGGTACAAGTGTTCTCCCTGATTATGCACCGTTGCTATAGTTCGTCGTGCGGAGACACCATGTGATGATCGGGTGTGATAAGGTCTACGTTCACATACAACGGGTGCAAGCCAGTTTTGCACACGCAGAATACTCGGATTAAACTTGACGAGCCTCGCATATGCAGATATGGCCTCGGAACACTGAGACCAAAAGGTCGAGCGTGAATCATATAGTAGATATGATCAACATAGTGATGTTCACCATTGAAAACAACTCCATCTCACGTGATGATCGGACATGGTTTAGTTGATATGGATCATGTGATCACTTAGATGATTAGAGGGATGTCTATCCAAGTGGGAGTTCTTAAGTAATATGATTAATTGAACTTTAATTTATCATGAACTTAGTACCTGATAGTATTTTGCATGTCTATGTTTTTGTAGATAAATGGCCCATGCTATAGTTCCTTTGAATTTTAATGCGTTCCTAGAGAAATCTAAGTTGGAAGATGATGGTAGCAACTACACGGACTGGGTCCGTAACTTGAGGATTATCCTCATTGCTGCACAGAAGAATGACGTCTTGGAAGCACCGCTAGGTGCAAAGCACGCTGCAGGAGCAACACGAGATGTTATGAACGTCTGGCAGAGCAAAGCTGATGACTACTCGATAGTTCAGTGTGCCATGCTTTACGGCTTAGAATTGGGACTTCAACGACATTTTGAACGTCATGGAGCATATGAGATGTTCCAGGAGTTGAAGTTAATATTTCAAGCAAATGCTCGAATTGAGAGGTATGAAGTCTCCAATAAGTTCTATAGCTGCAAGATGGAGGAGAATAGTTCTGTTAGTGAACATATACTTATAATGTCTGGGTACCACAACCACTTGACTCAACTAGGAGTTAATCTTCCTGATGATAGTGTCATCGACAGAGTTCTTCAATCACAGCCACCAAGCTACAAAAGCTTCATGATGAACTATAATATGCAACAGATGGATAAGACAATTCCCGAGCTTTTCGCAATGCTAAAGGCCGCGGAGGTAGAAATCAAGAAGGAGAATCAAGTTTTGATGGTTAACAAGACCACTAATTTCAAGAAAAAGGGCAAAGGGAAGAAGGGGGACTTCAAGAAGAACGACAAGCAAGTTGCTGCTCAAGTGAAGAAGCCCAAGTCTGGACCTAAGCCTGAGACTGAGTGCTTCTACTGCAAAGGGACTGGTCACTAGAAGTGGAACTGCCCCAAGTATTTGGCGGATAAGAAGGATGGCAAAGTGAAAGGTATATTTGATATACATGTTATTGATGTGTACCTTACTAATGCTCGCAGTAGCGCCTGGGTATTTGATACTGGTTCTGTTGCTATTATTTGCAACTCGAAATAGGGGCTACAGATGAAGCGAAGATTGGCTAAGGACGATGTGATGATGCGCGTGGGAAATGGTTCCAAAGTCGATGTGATCGCCGTCGGCACGCTACCTCTACATCTACCTTCGGGATTAGTATTAGACCTAAATAATTGTCACTTGGTGCCAGCGTTAAGCATGAACATTATATCTGGATGTTGTTTGATGCGAGATGGTTATTCATTTAAATCAGAGAATAATGGTTGTTCTATTTATATGAGTAATATCTTTTATGGTCATGCACCCTTGATGAGTGGTCTATTTTTATTGAATCTCGATAGTAGTGATACACATATTCATAGTATTGAAGCCAATTGATATAAGTTTAATAAAGATAGTGCAACTTATTTGTGGCACTTCCGTTTATGTCATATTGGTGTAAAGCGCATGAAGAAACTCCATGCTGATGGGCTTTTGGAATCACTTGATGCTTGCGAACCATGCCTCATGGGTAAGATGACTAAGACTCCGTTCTCCAGAACAATGGAGCGAGCAACAGACTTGTTGGAAATAATACATACTGATGTATGCGGTCCGATTAATGTTGATGCTTGTGGCGGGTATCATTATTTTCTGACCTTCACATATGATTTAAGCAGATATGGGTATATCTAATTGATGAAACATAAGTCTGAAACATTTCAAAAGTTTAAAGAATTTCAGAGTGAAGCGGAAATTCATCGTAACAAGAAAATTAAGTTTCTACGATGTGATCGTGGAGGTGAATATTTGAGATATGAGCTTATTCTTCATTTGAAACAACGCGGAATAGTTTCGCAACTCACGCCACCTGGAACACCACAGCGTAATGGTGTGTCCGAACATCGTAACCGCACTTTATTAGATATGGTGTGATCTATGATGTCTCTTACTGATTTACCGCTATCATTTTGGGGTTATGCTTTAGAGACAACTGCATTCACATTAAATAGGGCACCATCAAAATCCGTTGAGACGACACCATATGAACTGTGGTTTTGCAAGAAATCCAAGTTGTCGTTTCTTAAAGTTTGGGGCTGCGATGCTTATGTGAAAAAGCTTCAACCTGATAAGCTCGAACCCAAATCGGAGAAATGTGTCTTCATAGGATACCCAAAGGAGACTTCGGGTACACCTTCTGTCATAGATCCGAAGGCAAGATATTCGTTGCTAAGGATGGATCCTTTCTAGAGAAGGAGTTTCTCTCGAAAGAAGTGAGTGGGAGGAAAGTAGAATTTGATGGGGTAACTATACCTTCTCCCTTATTGGAAAGTAGTTCATCACAGAAATCAGTTCTAGTGATTCCTACACCAATTAGTGAGGAAGCTAATGATGATGATCATGAAACTTCTGATCAAGTTACTACCGAACCTCCTAGGTCAACCAGAGTAAGATCCGCACCAGAGTGGTACGGTAATCCTGTTTTGAGATCATGTTACTTGACCATGACGAGCCTACAAACTATGATGAAGCGATGATGAGCCCAGATTCCGCGAAATGGCTTGAGGCCATGAAATCTGAGATGGGATCCATGTATGAGAACAAAGTGTGGACTTTGGTTGACTTGCCTGATGATCGGCAAGCCATAGAGAATAAATGGATCTTCAAGAAGAAGACTGACGCTGACGGTAAAGGTTTTCGACTTGTTGCAAAAGGTTTTCGACAAGTTCAAGCAGTTGACTATGATGAGACCTTCTCACCCGTAGCGATGCTTAAGTCCGTCTAAATCATGTTAGCAATTGCCGCATTTTATGATTATGAAATTTGGCAAATGGATGTCAAAACTGCATTCCTTAATGGATATCTTAAAGAAGAGTTGTATATGATGCAACTAGAAGGTTTTGTCGATCCAAAAGGTGCTAACAAAGTGTGCAAGCTCCAGCGATCCATTTATGGACTGGTGCAAGCCTCTCGGAGTTGGAATATACGATTTGATAGTGTGATCAAAGCATATGGTTTTATACATACTTTTGGAGAAGCCTGTATTTACAAGAAAGTGAGTGGGAGCTCTGTAGCATTTCTGATATTATATGTGGATGACATATTGTTGATCGGAAATGATACTAAATTTCTGAATAGCATAAAAGGACACTTGAATAATAATTTTTCAATGAAAGACCTCGGTGAAGCTTCTTATATATTGGCCATCAAGATCTATAGAGATAGATCAAGACGCTTAATTGGACTTTCACAAAGCACATACCTTGATAAAGTTTTGAAGAAGTTCGAAATGGATCAAGCAAAGAAAGAGTTCTTGCCTGTATTACAAGGTGTGAAGTTGAGTCAGACTCAATGCCCGACCACTGCACAAGATAGAGAGAAAATGAAAGTCATTCTCTATGCCTCAGCCATAGGTTCTATCATGTATGCAATGTTGTGTACCAGACCTAATGTGTGCCTTGCTGTTAGTTTAGCAAGGAGGTACCAAAGTAATCCTGAAGTGGATTACTGGACAACGGTCAAGAACGTCCTGAAATATGTGAAAAGGACTAAGGATATGTTTCTTGTTTATGGAGGTGACAAAGAGCTCGTCGTAAATGGTTATGTCGATGCAAGCTTTGACACTGATCCATATGACTCTAAGTCACAAACCGGATACGTATTTTTATTGAATGGTGGAGCTTTCAATTGGTGCAGTTCTAAGTAGAGCGTCGTGGCAGGATCCATGTGTGAAGTGGAATACATAGCTGCTTGAGAAGCAGCAAATGAAGGAGTCTGGATGAAGGAGTTCATATCCAATCTAGGTGTAATACCTAGTGCATCGGGTCCAATGAAAATCTTTTGTGACAATACTATCGGCATTCTGGGAACGGGGGTCCCCAAGCTTGCCTTCCTGCGGCCCGCGGCGTGGCTCCACTAGCGGCCCTGTACGGCCCATCTTCACCAGCAAACACTCAAGACCCTCGCGAGGGGCCAAGCCTCGCAAGGAGTACGACGCAAGACCTCCTCAGGGGCGGCCTCACCAGGCTGGCTCGCAAGGGGCAGAGAGATCAAGGCAAGGGACACCTCGCGAGGTTCCTGTGACGCAAGCCATGACGACTGGAGCCAGGTGGGCGCCAGCGTGCAGTGTCCTTGTTTCCCCTTTGGTTCTAAAGAGACAAGCGCAGGCGAGGAGTCCCTAGGCATCAGGCAAAGGTTTCCATATCGGTGCAACAAGACCAAGACTAGTAGGACAGTAGGACAGAGGTCACCAAGGAGCCCAAGACGGCATCACCACCAGAGCCTTTGGCAAGCGAAGACCATCTTTTGTTAGGATAGCTTGTACTAGCTGTCCCCCTTCAAATTGGCCATTGTGGGATCCCTTCCTGCTCAATATTTGGTAAGAGGACCCAGTCCTCTATAAATAGGACAAGCCACCACCATAGGTGGGGGGGAGGTCATCTTGGACCGGATTCATTCCACCAAAACCACCACACTCACCAAGCACAAGAGCACCTCTCCTCAGGAGGTTGTTCTTCCCTTGTAACTGTTCATCCTTAGCCCAAGAGGCAATCCACCACACCACACTGGAGTAGGGTATTACACCACATTGGTGGCCCGAACCAGTATAAACTCTTGTGTCTCTTGTTCTTTGGGTTCGTTGAGCTAGGCCGTGAGATCATGATGTGTGCGAGCTAGAGAGGGGGAGAGATCTTCGTGCGCACCCCAGTGTTCGAACCTCAAGGGTTTTGCCGGAACCCTAAATCCAACATTTGGCGCGCCAGGTAGGGGTGCGCCGAAGCTTTCCCTTTGTCAATCCGCGCTTTGCCACTCCACCAAGCTCATGGCCGACACTCGCCGGGGCTGTGCTGAGCGCCGGGCCATCCTCGCCACCCGTGTCGCTCAAACAACCCCTGCCAGCAAGCCTCCCCGTTGTTCTCCGTCAGCCGCCGCCAACGCCGCCACCGACCCGGTGGCAAATGAGCAGCAAGCTTCCTCACTGCACCCCTCCGTGTGGCGAGACGGCCGCACCGCCACCCCGTCGCTGACTCCGGCTGGCTCATCGTCTCAGCTTGCCGTGCACCCACGGACGCGCAGGCTGTGCTGCTCATGGCACGCGAGCTCCCGCGCTACCGCCCGGTCGACGACCTCTATGAGGACTGGTTGGACTGCATCGCCGAGCTCGTCAGTGCCGCAGGGGCTCTCCTGCACCATCCCTCTCGCTGCCTCGCCCGCCCCCGGCTGCGGGCGATGTGGCTCACAGAGTGCCTCCGCACCAAGATGGCGCCCTCGCGCTGAGACATGTGGTTCATGGAGCGCCTCCGCCTCCTCCGCGTCAAGACGGCGTCCTCGCTCTAGGATGTGCGGTCCCGCGGCGTGATCCACCACGCCGTGTGCCCGCGCACGAAGAAAGAAGTTGCCAAGAGATCCCCCGTCCGCAAGAAAACGCTCCACCGCTCCCAGCACCGCCACATCAGGATCGCTTGCCGCGGCAGGGCCATGTGCCACTTGCCGTGGTGGCGCAGGGACACCAAGATCATGCTCCGCCTCCACGACGGGCCCCGGTGGCCACGACAGGCTGCCGTGCCTTCACTCCTGAGCTGCGTAGCGTCGTCTGGTAGGGCAAGTTCAAGCCGGATCTGCCTCCTCGCTACGACGGCACCCCCGACCCTGCGGAGTTCTTGCAGCTCTACGAGCTGAGCATCAAGGCGGCCAACGGCGATGAAAAGGTCATGGCGAACTGGTTTCCCATGGCTCTCAAGGACGACGCTCGCTCATGGCTCCTGAACCTACCCTCGGGCTCGATCTCCTCCTAGGACCAGATGCACGACAACTTCGTCGCCAACTTCCGGGGCACTCGCGACCTCCCCCGGCCATGTTTGACCTGCGCCGCATCAAGCAATAGTCGGGAGAGACCCTCCAGAAGTACATCCACCGGTTCAACAGCGTGCACCTCAAGATCCCCAAGGTGATGGACGAGGCCATAATCTCAGCGTTTACCGTTGGCGTCTGCGATATCAAGATGAAGGAGGAGCTCGCCATCCATGAGGAGCTGTGCATGACTTTCGAGCTGTTCAACATAGCAACCAAGTGTGCAAGAGCTGAGGAGGGGAGCCTCTCCCTCCTCGAGCTCCCCGCTGCAGATCCAGAGGAGAAGAAGGCCAAGGTCAAGGACGTGAAGTGCAAAGGGGAGGCCTTACACGCGGTAGAACCAGATACCAAGCACGACCGAGACCTCCTCGAGTCGTCCAAGGGTAGCCATACGTTCTGTGCCTTCCACAATGTGCGCAACCACAACACCGACGATTGTCAAGAGCTCAGGGCCATCCAAGATGGACGCTTCGGTCGATGCCCCGAGCGCAACGATCGGGGCTACGGCCGAGGAGGTGGACGAGGTGGAGGACGTTGGGACGACTGCGGCCCTCGCCAGGAGTGGCACGACTAGCCTCGCGAGGACCGCTGGTAGGACTAGCCTCGTGAGAGCGCCTGGAGGGACCAGCCTCGCGAGGATCGTCCTTAGGGAAACCCTGGTCTCCCTCCGCTGCCGCTGCCACCAAGGAGGAACGATGACCACCAACAGGACGAAGGGGCTGTGGGCTTCCAGGAGCCACGCGCCATCACCTGCATCTTAGGTGGCGCTCAGGCCCCAGCTTCCTAGCGCATCTTCAAGCAGTTCCATCGCGAGGTGAATGCAGCCCTTCCCAAGCTCGAGGCTACACGCCCGCTCAGATGGTCCAAGTACGCCATCACCTTTAGCTCGACGGACCAGCTCAAATGCGCGGCAACCGCCAGCGTCCTCCCGATGCTCTGTTCACCTGTCATCAGCAATGTCCAAGTCACCAAGACCCTCATCAACGGCGGTGCAGGGCTTAGTGTCCTATCCGTCGAGACGTTCGACAGCCTTCAAGTCCCATACGATCAGCTCCAGCCCACCAAGCCCTTCTCAGGAGTGACTGACGGCTCCACCACCCCGATAGGGCAAGTTCGTCTCCCTGTCACCTTCGGTCAGCGCGACAACTACCACACCGAGCTCGTCGACTTTGACGTCGCACACATCCGTCTACCATACAATGCCATCCTCGGGTAGCCAGCGCTAGCCAAATTCATGGCAGTCACCCACCATGGCTACAAGGTCCTCAAGATGCCGGGAAGCGACGGAATCATCACAGTCCCCTGCGAAGAAAGAGACGCGGTGTGCTCCCCCGAGCGTGCCTTCCAAGCTGTAGCAGCTGAAGACCCTGGCAGCGCACATGTGCAGTACCCTCCTAAGGCCAACCCCAAGAAGAAGAAGCAGCTACTCCGCGCTGGGCCTCAGGGGAGTGGCGCCTCTAGCAGCGCCACCTCAGGATCGGTGCCTGCGCCTGGCGCGCCTCCCTCACATAGGGAGGCACGCCCGACGTTCGCCTCGGGCAGGGCTCGGGGCTCTCTTCTGGAGGGCCTCAGACCTGGCCAACATCATGAGGGAGGCGCTCGGGCACCATGTGGAGGCGTGCTTCGCGACACATTTCCCTCAGGAGGGCGCCAGACGAGGAGCGCCCCGTGCTCAGGGGTTCATCGTCAAGGCCACTCAGTAGCTTCAGAAAGCAAGAGCAATACGCGGCGACCAACGCCCACCTGGCACTGCTCCCCATCCAGGCAAGGGTGGTGAGCTGCGCGTCTGCATCGACATCCCGGGGCTCAACAGGGCCGCATCTTAGGAGTGCTTCTGGCCTTCACGTGCTGGACGGTGTGAGGGTCCACCTCACAGCTACGTTCGCATGCCATTCAGCCTGCCGAGCGTGGCAGCCACCTTCCAGCGCAACCTGCGGGGCCTGCAGGTCAGGAGGCCAGGCATCACACAGTCCTGGCGGAGATGGAGACGGTCCTCAGGAGGCCACCTGAGCCTCTAGAGCCTCCCGAGGCTCTGGGTCTTGACGGCTCATGAGGAGCGACTTCTTCGCCACATGTCTTCAGCTACCCCAACACTCCTTCGACAACCAAACAAGGTGACATTTTCCAAGTTTATTTAGCTGGGACCACCCCCTGGGCTGCATCATTCCCAGGCCACGTGGGTCTGTCCCTGCAGCATGTATCAGCTTGCATCTTTAGTTCACCCTATCGGGGGCGCCCCTCGGGCTGCATCATCCCCAGGCCGCTCGGGTCCGACCCAGTGGCATGTATAGTTCTTGCATTTACGTAAGCTAGTTCGCTTTTCATGCATAATCTACCTATGGTTATCACCTGCTTGATTGTCACCACCATTGGAGCCGCGCGCCGATTATCTTTTTTCAGGATCCTTCGCATAAGAAGGCTAGGCACGGCGGTTGTGCTCGGGCCCGTCCCTGCAGCGTCGATAAATCCAACATTGAGCTCTATCTAGCGGTCCGGACCCATTCACGTCACCTCCTGGGGTCGTTGGTGCTTGTCCTTCTCGTGCGATAACCTCAGGAAATTCATTCGGCACAAGTTATCTAACCATCTCGCAGGAATGCCACAGCCATCAAGAACCAAGACCAGGCGCAACCCGCCTTGAGGTAGGGCCTCGTGAGTCCCGCGGTGGCTGACGAGTGCCCAGACACACCTCATCTAGCCCTACCGTGCAAGTCACGTGTCGGGGCGGGGCTGTACATGCCCCGGGGGCTCTCCGCAGTAGGGAGTCCCCTCCCACGTGCCAGTGGAAGCACCATGCTCCGTGCTGGTAGTCGACACTACCGAGGAGCGGCTATGCTCGTGCAAGTGCGGAAGTGCTATGCTCCGCGCTAGTGATAAACAACTGAGGGCGGCCTCACGGTCGTATCAACCTCAGGGAGCCTCCGAGCTCAGTGTCTAGCCCCATCGCAACACCTTCCCCCGAGAGAGTCGCCCGAGGGCGCTGGGCACGGGGGCGACGCTCGGGTCATGCCCAAGCGTACGCCACCCTACCAGGTTCCTTGGACCTGGTCGTCGCGCGCCCTCCCAAGTGGAGCCAAGGTACGTAGGTTGTTTGAACGTCAAGGGGGACTCCTGAGCATCGCGACTCAGGAGCCTAACTGACCACGTAACCCCTCACTCCTTGCTCCGTCCTGGTGATCCGGACGGCCCAACGGCGGCTGAGGTATGCGCGGGGTCAGGCCCTGCTGACATAGAACACTAGGCCTACTCCCATATCTCCTTTCTATAGGCTGTTTGCGCGTCAAGGGGGACTCCTGAGCATCGCGACTCAGGAGCCTAACTGATCACGTAGCCACTCACTCCTTGGTCCGTCCTGGTGATCCGGACGGCCCAACGGCAGCTGACGTATGCGCGGGGTTGGGCCCTGCCGACGTAGAAAGTAAAGCATATGGAAAGGAAATCGCGGAATTTCAAAGCAAATATTACAAGACATATTGTTCTCCTGAAACCAAACGCGAGTTTAACGCCTCCACGAGGCATGGTGCATATTGCAGAAACTGAAACAGGAAAGGAGGCACTAGCAAGTTATCTCATCATCCCTGGACACCGACGTCGCCTGCAAGGGATGCTTCTTCTTCAACAGCATCGCCTTCACCTGTACCACCAGCCGAAGTTGCAGGATCAGTAGCACCGCCGGTTGGGGGCGCGGGAGCAAAGGCACGGAACCTCTTCAGCAGTGCCTCCACCTGACCCTTCACAGCTGTAGTAGCAGCCTCGCAATGCTCGTCTTCCACAGGCTCCAGCAGCTCGTCAAGGCGGGTGGTAGGATCACGGAGATGGAGGTGGCTGAAGATGCCGTCAGCGCGGCTGAGGAAAGAATGTGGGCTTCTTACTGCGCCATGGGGCCGATGCCGCTCACAACGTCCTCCAGCACACCGACCAGATAAGGAAGCAGCTGGGTGGAGCCCTCGTCGGCGGTGGCCAGCGGCTCCTCCAAGCCCTTCTCGTAGAGTGACTGCAGCGCTGTCCGAGACCTCTCCTCAAGGAGCTTGAAGGCCGCGCGGTCCTTAGCCAGGACCTTTGCCTTGGTGTCAAGCTCGGCCTTGTCCGCCTTCAGCTTCTGCTCCAGCTCCTCCAGCCGGCTGCGCTCTGTGGCCTGTGCCTTCACCAACTGCTCCAATTCGGCGTCGCGATCATTGACGGTGTCCTCTCGGGCCTTCATCTTCTCCTCCTCTGCCTTGCGGCCTCGGGCTTCTTTCGCACGCTCCCTCCGCATGGTCTCCAGCTCGGCCTCCAGCGATCGGCAGCGGTGCTGGGAGGCCCCGACATCCTTCAGTGCCACCTCACAGGTGGCCATAGCTTGGGTGACGGCCTCCCTGTCCTTCCCGGAGTCGACAGTAGCCTGGTTCAGCGTCGCTCGGACGGACACATCGGAGTGAAGCCAGCCAGAGACCAGCTCCAGGCGCCGGCCCACCAGGCGATGGTCGGTGCCTTGAAGATCTTCTCGCAGCAGGGCCATCACAGAAAGAGCGCGCTCCAGGACGTCAGGAGAGGCGGAAGAACCCAGAGACAACAATGCGGGAGAAGGAGGAGGAGGCGACATCATCACCATGGCCTGGGAAGCCAGAAGCTCCTGAGCTTCGGGGACCCCAGTGCCCGAGCCGAACGTTGGCACCTCCGGAGCCAGCGGGGCCTCGGGGGCTGACTCCTCCCGAGGATGGTCCACTAGGCCTCGCGAGGATGATCGGGCTGGAGAAGCACGAGCGCCGTCGCTGCCCTTATCCATGGAGAGGGGTGAGGCCGTAGGAGGCAATCTGGGCTCGAGCAGTACCACCTCATCCCCCTTTCTCTTCTTCGCCGCAGGCGTTGGCCTAGCTGCACAACAAAGAAGAGTCAAGGGCAAGCACCAGAAGCAAGAACAAGGCAGGACAAGAACACTTACTGGTCCACCACGGCGTATTCCCTCCGCTTCGTAAGCTTGAAGCTGGAGAGCCTCGCAGTCTGAGGCGCAGGAGCGCAGGCTCTAGGAGCAGAAGCAGGGGCAGCAGATGGACATGAAGTAACTCTAGGCGGTGTCGAGGCAGGAGCGTCGTCCCGGGAGAGCAGTGCCGACTTGCCCTTCGTCGGAACCACGGGAGGCTCCTCCCTCTTCGGGAGGACGCCGGACTCGTCATCATCATCAGGAAGGGTGCAAAGGATGTTGGCCTCGCGCAAGGGGGAAGTCTCCCTCATCCCCTCGGGGGTCGCCTCCGAGTCGCGCTCCTCGCCTCCACCTCTTCCCCATCCCCACGGGAATCGCCGGAAGACACGTCCACCGTCGCCGTCGCCACCGGGACTCCAGGGGGCGCCGGCGGCACCAGGCCGTGCCCGTCAAAGGTGGGCATGGTGTCCCCCACCAGCGCCCCGTCCTTCCGAAGGAACAAGGGAACATGGACACTCGACGGATACTCTTGGTCATCCCCGACCAAGAGGCGGACGGCCAGCTCCCCTTCAGACAAGGCCTCTGGACTCAAGCGAAGCTTGTCCTCTCCATCCCCAAGTGTCCACAAGGGGCGTGAGCGCGCCGGGAGAGGATCCACCCGCAGCATCAGGAACTCCCTTAGAAGCATGGCCCCCGTCAACTTCGCCACCTTCGCATTGCCCGGCCTCAGGTCGACGGTCATCTTCTCCAGCACCGACTTCGCCCGGTCGTCAGTAAGCTTTGCACGGGACCACCCCTCGTCAGACTGGGGCATCTCCGTCGGCAGCTTCAACCATGGGTGGACGCACTTAGCATCCATCATGACCCACTTGCTCCTGAAGCCATCGGACTTCTTGCCGGCCTTCGAGATCGCATTGGCCTTGCCGCCTGCGACGAAGTTGACGCACCCAAGGTGTGGCCGTTGTTGATTCGGAGGAAGAAGAAGTGGTGCAGCAGTGCCACAGACGGCATCACCCCGACATACGCCTCACAGTAGAAGGCAAAGATCGACAAGAGAAGAACGAAGTTGGGATGGACATGGAGAGCCCACAACCTGTAATGTTGGAGGACTGCATAGAAGAAGTCGGAGAAGGGGGGAACCAGGCCATCGACGACGTTGCTCATAAAGAAGGGGTAGAAGGAGCTCTTCGAAGCCTCTGGCACGGCGGAGCCAGCCCAGAGCTCGGTCTTCCCCTTCTCGTTGCTTCCCCCGCCGTCAGCAGGCGCGTGGCGGCGAGGTTCTTCTCCAAGACATTGGGCGCGTCCAGAGCCGGCTCGTACTAGGGAGGCGGCGAAACGACCTTGGGCTTCCGGGGCGCCATTGGTCTCGGAAGCTCAGAAGGGGATTGAAGCAGATCTGGGGATTTCGGAAGCAAGGAGCAAGAGAGGGGATCTAGAGCAAGACGAAGGAAAGAAATGAAGGCAAGCGTAGCCCGCACCGGCTTTTTTGTCTGTCGGGCAGTTGCCAAGGCAGCCTGGGGAAGCGGAGACACCCACGCCCAATAAGTTGCCACGCACCAACCGTGGCCGCAGGCTGTTGAGGCCCACGGCGCTCCGCACTTGCCCTTTGGCTTCGCCTTGAAGCCAAGCTCGAGCATTCCTTGGGCTCGGGGGCTACTGTTGGCGTTCTGGGAATGGGGGTCCCCAAACTTGCCTGCCTGCGGCCCGTGGTGTGGCTCCACGAGCGGCCCTTATGGCCCACCTTCACCAGCAAACACTCAAGACCCTCGCGAGGGGCCAAGCCTCGCGAGGCGGATGACGCAAGACCTCCTCAAGGGCGGCCTCACCAGGCTTGCTCATGAGGGGCAGAGAGATCAAGGCAAGGGACACCTCGCGAGGTTCCTGTGATGCAAGCCATGACGACTGGAGCCAGGCGGGCGCCAGCACGTGTAGTGTCCTCGTTTCCCCTTTGGTGCTATAGAGGAAAGCGTAGGCGAGGAGTCCCGAGGCATCAGGCAAAGGTTTCCATATCGGTGCAACAAGACCATGACCAGTAGGACAGCAGGATGGAGGTCACCATGGAGCCCAAGACGGCGTCACCTCCAGAGCCTTTGGCAGGCGAAGACCATCTTTTGTCAGGATAGCTTGTACTAGCTGTCCCCCTTCAAATTGGCCATCGTGGGATCCCTTCCCGCTCAGTATTTGGGAAGAGGACCCAGGCCTCTATAAATAGGACTAGCCACCACTGTAGGTGGGGGGGGGGGGTAAGGTCATCTTGGACCGGATTCATTCCACCAGAACCACCACACTCACCAAGCACAAGAGCACCACACCTCAGGAGGCCGTTCTTCCCTTGTAACTGTTCATCCTCAGTCCCTAGTATGCCTCTACTAAACTAGCTCGTTAATCAAAGATGGTTAAGTTTCCTAGCCATAGACATGTGTTGTCATTTGATGAATGGGATCACATCAATAGAGAATGATGTGATGGACAAGACCCATCCGTTAGATTAGCACTATGATCGTTTAGTTTATTGCTATTGCTTTCTTCATGACTTATACACGTCCCTAGACTATGAGATTATGCAACTCCTAAATACCGGAGGAATACTTAGTGTGCTATCAAATGTCACAACGTAACTGGGTGATTATAAAGATGCTCTATAGGTGTCTTTGGTGGTATTTGTTGAGTTGATATAGATCGAGATTAGGATTTGTCACTCTGTGTTTCGGAGAGGTATCGCTGGGCCCTCTCGATAATGCACATCACTATGAGCCTTGCAAGCAATGTGACTAATGGGTTAGTCACAGGATGATTCATTATGGAACGAGTAAAGAGACTTGCCGGTAATGAGATTGAACTAGGTATGATGATACCGACCATCAAATCTAGGGCAAGTAACATACCGATGACAAAGGGAACAACATATGTTGTTATGCGATTTGACCGATAAAGATGTTTGTAGAATATGTAGGAACCAATATGAGCATCCAAGTTCTGCTATTGGTTATTGACCGAAGAAGTGTCTTGGTCATGTCTACATAGTTCTCGAACCCGTAGGGTCCGCATGTTTAACGTTCGATGACGATATGTGATTTGATGTACCGAAGGTTTTTCGGAGTCCCGGATGAGACCACAGACTTGACGAGGAGTCTCGAAATGGTCGAGACATAAAGATTCATATATTGGAAGGTTACATTCGAACACCGGAATGGTTCGGGTCGTTTCGGATAAGTTTCAGAGTACTGAGGGTTACCGAAACCCCCTTCGGGAATTTATTGGGCCTTGTGGGCCGAGTGGTGGAAGAGAGGAGGCAGGCCAAGAGGTGGCGCACGCTCCCCCAAGCCTGAACCAAATTGGACTAGGTATAGGGGGGCGCCCCCTTTCCTTCTCTTCTTCCTATCCTTCCTTCTTCTCCTAATAGGACTAAGAAAGGAGGAAACCTACTCCTACTAGGAGTAGGATTGCCCCCCTTGGGCACGCCCCTTGTGGCCGGCCGGCCACCACCTCCCCTCCTTTATATACGGGGGAGGGGGGCACCCCATAGACACACAGGTTGATCTTGAGCCGTGTGCGGTGCTCCCCTCCATAGTTTCCACCTCGGTCATATTGTCATAGTGCTTAGGCAAAGCCCTACGTCGGTAACTTCATCATCACCGTCAACACGTTGTCATGCTAATAGAACTCACCCTCGGCCTCAGCTAGATCAAGAGTACGAGGAATGTCATTGAGCAGAACATGTGCATATTGCGGAGGTGTCGTGCGTTCGGTACTTGATCGGTTGGACCGCGAAGACGTTCAACTACATCAACCGCGTTACTAAACGCTTCCGCTTTCGGACTATGAGGGTATGTAGACACACTCTCCCCTCTTGTTGCTATGCATCTCCTAGATAGATCTTGCGTGATCGTAGGATTTTTTTTGAAATACTGCGTTCCGCAACACTTGCACACTTTGTTAGCACCCTTTGGATCGACAAAACCTTCTGGTTGCATCATATACAACTCTTCTTTAAGAAATCCATTAAGGAATGCAGTTTTGATGTCCATTTGCCAAATTTCATAATCATAAAATGGGGCAATTGCTAACATGATTCAGACAGACTTATGCATCACCACAGGTGAGAAAGTCTCATTGTAGTCAACTCCTTGAACTTGTCGAAAACCTTTCGCGACAAGTCGAGCTTTGTAGACAATAACATTACCATGAGCGTCAGTCTTCTTCTTGAAGATCCATTTATTCTCTATGGCTCGCCGATCATCGGGGAAGTCCACCAATGTCCACACTTTGTTCTCATGCATGGATCCTATCTCAGATTTCATGGCCTCAAGCCATTTATCGGAATCTGGGCTCATCATATCTTCTTCATAGTTTGTAGGTTCACCATGGTCTAGTAACATAACTTCTAGAACATGATTACCATACCACTGTGGTGCGGATCATGCGCTAGTTGACCTACGAGGTTCAGTAGTAACTTGATCTGAAGTTTCATGATCATCAGTAGCTTCCTCACTAATTGGTGTAGGCATCACGGGAACGGATTTCTCTGATGAGCTACTTTCCAAAATGAGAGAAGGTACAACTACCTCATCAAGTTCTACTTTCCTACCACTCACTTCTTTTGAGAGAAACTCGTTCTCTAGAAAGGTTCCATTCTTGGCAACAAAGATCTTGCCTTCGGATCTGTGGTAGAAGGTGTACCCAATTGTTTCCTTAGGGTATCCTATGAAGACACACTTTTTTGATTTGGGTTCGAGCTTATCAGGCTGAAGCCTTTTGACATAAGTGTCACAACCCCAAATTTTAAGGAACGACAACTTAGGTTTCTTGCTGAACCACAGTTCATACGGTGTCGTCTCAACAGATTTAGACGGTGCCCTATTTAACGTGAATGTAGCTGTCTCTAATGCATAACCCCAAAACGATAGTGGTAAATCGGTAAGAGACATCATAGATCGCACCATATCTAATAAAGTACGGTTATGACGTTCGGACACACCATTACGCTGTTGTGTTCCTGGTGGCGTGAGTTGTGAAACTATTCCACATTGTTTTAAATGAACGCCAAACTCGTAACTCAAATATTCACCTCCACGATCAGATCGCAGAAACTTTATTTTCTTATTACGATGATTCTCCACTTCACTCTGAAATTCTTTGAACTTTTCAAACGTTTCAGACTTGTGTTTCATTAAGTAGATATACCCATATCTGCTCAAAACATCTGTGATGGTCAGAAAATAACGATACCCGCCGTGTGGCTCAACACTCATTGGGCCGCATACATCGTTATGTATTATTTCCAATAAGTCATTGGCTCACTCCATTGTTCATGAGAACGGAGTTTTAGTCATCTTGCCCATGAGGCATGGTTCGCAAGTATCAAATGATTAAAAATCAAGTGATTCCAAAAGCCCATCTGCATGGAATTTCTTCATGCGCTTTACACCAATATGACCTAAATGGCAGTGCCACAAATATGTTGCACTATCATTATCAACTTTTCATCTTTTGGCATCAATATTATGAATATGTGTATCACCACAATCGAGATTCAACAAAAATAGACCACTCTTCAAGGGTGCATGACCATAAAAGATATTACTCTTATAAATAGAACAACCATTATTCTCTAATTTAAATG
Organism: Triticum aestivum; assembly: GCF_018294505.1. Lineage (NCBI taxonomy): Eukaryota > Viridiplantae > Streptophyta > Magnoliopsida > Poales > Poaceae > Triticum > Triticum aestivum. The sequence goes on along the minus strand of NC_057797.1, from coordinate 174,544,094 downwards.
AATAACCGTATCGCATTAAACAAGATCCAGATACAATGTTCATGGTCAACCCTGGCACCAAATGACAATTATTCAGGCATAAAACTAATACCGAAGGTAGATGTAGAGGTATCATGCCGACGGCGATCACATCGACCTTGGAACCATTCCCGACGCACATCGTCACCTCGTCCTTAGCCAATCTTCCTTTAATCCGAAGCTCCTGTTTCGAGTTCGTAATCTCAGCAACTGAACCGGTTTGAAATACCCAGGGGTTGCTATGAACACTAGTAAATTACACTTCAATAACATGTATATCATGTATACCTTTGTTCACTTTGCCATCCTTCTTATCCGTCAAGTATTTGGGGCAGTTCCGCTTCCAGTGACCAGTCCCTTTGCAGTAGAAGCACTCAGTTTCAGGCTTAGGTCTAGATTTGGGCTTCTTCCCAGGAGTGGCAACTTGCTTGCCATTCTTATTGAAGTTCCCCTTCTTTCCCTTGCCCTTTTTCTTGAAACTAGTGGTCTTGTTAACCATCAACACTTGATGCTCCTTCTTGATGTCTACCTCCGCAACTTTGAGCATAGCGAAGAGATCGGGAATTTTCTTATCCATCTCTTGCATGTTATAGTTCATCACGAAGCCTTTATAGCTTGTTGGCAGTGATTGAAGAACTCTGTCAGTAACACTATCATCTGGAAGATTAACTCCCAGCTGAGTCAAGCAATTATGATACCCAGACATTTTTGAGTATGTGTTCACTGAAAGAACTGTTCTCCTCCATCTTGCATCTACAGAACTTGTTGGAGACTCCATATCTCTCAACTCGGGCATTTGCAAGAAATATTAACTTGAACTATTGGAACATCTCATATGCTCCATGACGTTCAAAACGTCTTTGAAGTCCTGATTCTAAGTCGTAAAGCATGGCACACTGAACTATCGAGTAGTCACCAGATCGAGCTTGCCAGACGTTCAAAACATCAGCATCTGCTCCTGCAACAGGCCTTTCACCTAGTGGTGCATCAAGGACATAATTCTCTTGTACAGCAATGAGGATAATCCTCAAGTTACGGACCCAGTCCGTGTAGTTACTACCATCATCTTTCCACTTAGCTTTCTCTAGGAACACATTAAAATTTGGGGGAGCGGTAGCACGGGCCATTGATCTACAACATAGATATGTAAATACTATCAGGACTAAGTTAATGATAAATTAAGTTCAATTAATCAAATTACTTAAGAACTCCCACTTAGATAGACATCCCTCAAGTCATCTAAATGATACGTGATCCAAATCAATCAATCCATGTCCGATCATCACATGAGATGGAGTAATCATCAATGGTGAACATCTCTATGTTGATCATATCTACTATATGATTCACGTTCGACCTTTCGGTCTCTAGTGTTCCGAGGCCATGTCTGTGCATGCTAGGCTCGTCATGTTTAACCTAAGTATTCCACATGTGCAAAACCGTCTTGCACCCGTTGTATGTGAACATAGAGTCTATCACACCCTATCATCACATGGTGTCTCAACACGACGAATTGTAGCAATGGTGCATACTCAAGGAGAACACTTTTACCTTTAAATTTAGTTAAGGGACCATCTTATAATTCTACCGCCGTACTAAGTAAAATAAGATGCATAAAAGATAAACATCACATGCAATCAAAATATGTGACATGATATGGCCATCATTATCTTGTGCTTTTGATCTCCATCTCCAAAGCATCATCATGATGTCCATCATCACTGGCTAGACACCTTGATCTCCATCATTGTGTCATGGTCATCTCGCCAACTATTGCTTCTACAACTATCGCTAACGCATAGTGATAAAGTAAAGCAATTACATGGCATTTGCATTTCATACAATAAAGAGACAACCATAAGGCTCCTGCCGGGTGCCTATAACTTCTACAAAACATGATCATCTCATACAATAATGTATATCACATTATGTCTTGACCATATCACATCACAACATGCCCTACAAAAGCAAGTTAGATGTCCTCTACTTTGTTGTTGCAAGTTTTACGTGGCCGCTACGGGCTTCTAGCAAGAACCGTTCTTACCTACGCATCAAAACCACAATGGTGTCTCGTCAAGTTCACTGTTTTAACCTTCTTCAAGGATCGGCCGCAGTCAAATTCAATTCAACTAAAGTAGGAGAAACAGACACCCGCCAGCCACCTTTATGAAAAACTAGTTGCATGTCTATCGGTGGAACCGGTCTCATGTGCGTGGACATGTAAGGTTGGTCCGGGCCGCTTCATCCCACAATACCGCCGAATAAAAATAAGACGTTGGTGGTAAGCAGTTTGACTATCACCGCTCACAACTCTTTGTTTTCTACTCGTGCATATAATCTATGCATAGACCTGGCTCGGATGCCTATGTTGGGAAATGTTCCATGGAAAACAAAAAAATCTATGCACACGCAATGATCTATCTATTGAGATGCATAGCAACGAGGGGAGAGTGTGCCTACGTACCCTCATAGACTATAAGCAGAAGCGTTTGACAATGCGGTTGATGTAGTCGAACTTCTTCTAGCTCCGACCGATCAAGTACCGAACATACGACACCTCCGAGTTCTACACATGTTCAGCTCGGTGACATTCCTCACCCTCTGGATCCAGCAAGACGTCAGGGTAGTAGATGAGTTCCGTCAGCATGATGGCATGGTGACGGTGATGGTGAAGTGGTCCTCGCAGGGCTTCGCTTAAGGACAATGAAAATATGACCGAGGGTATAAATGGTGGAAGGGGGCGCCGCACACGGCAAGACAATTGTCTGGGGTGTGCTAGGTGGGAGGGGGAGCAAGTAGCCAGGAGGGCACCCCAAGTAGGCCGAATCTTACTTGGGGTCCCTTCCCAAGTGGCGTCCCCCCTTTCCTTAATTGCCAGAGAAGAAAGGAAAGGGGGGAAGAGAGAAGGAAGGGGAGGCTGAATCCTCCCCCTTCCCTTCCCCACTTGGCCGGCTGCCACGGGGGGTGCGCCAGCCCCTTGTGGGCTGGGGTGCTCCCATCTTGTGGCCCAATAGGCCCAATATACTCCCGGGGGTGACCGGTATCCCCTCTGGTACTCCGATGACTATCCGGTTTTCTCTGAAACACTTCAGGTGTCTGAATATCATCGTCCTATATATATCAATCTTTACCTCTCGACCATTTCGAGACTCCTCATCATCACTACAAAAAATACACTTCCGTCATGATACGTGTTTCTCACAGTAGGTCATGTTTTCTGTCATGCATGTACATCCATGACAAATTTATGACAGAATCAAGATAGTCATACATGTGCTGTCGTAGAAGTGCTCCATGACATTACCAAAATTATCATCACAGAAGTGTCCACTTCCATGATGATAAATCGCGCGTCACAGAAGTGCCTTCGTCAAGGGTGACCGACACGTGGCATCCACCATAACGGAACACCGTTAAGCTATCGGGCCCGATTTTGGATCCGATAACCTGTTAACAGCCCCGACCAATGGGGATTTTCCACATGTAAAATCATCATTGGCTGGAGGAAACACGTGTCGGCTCACCGTTGGGACAGATGTCATCCACTCATTGGACCCAAAGAGCATATGATATGTCGACACGTGGCACGGCCCAACAGAGGCCCATTCCTGTGAAAAGGCCGGCCTGTTTGACTTGGTCAAAAGGTGGCAGGCCGGCCCACGGCAAGCCTGTTAATGGCCTGTTCGCATATAGCCCATTTACAGCCCGCTAACCCAAGGCCCGTTTACGGCCTACCCGAATCAGGCCCAGTAGCGTCATCTGGGCCATCCAATATAATTCCAGCCCGTTTTAACTTCCGGCCTATGTATGTCCCATGACGTCTTTCGGCCCATATGAGGCCCTTATTACTCTCGGCCCATTAACGGCCCATGGTAAAACTGGTCCGTAATGAACAGTGCATCACTTTATACCCATTAACGAAACATGGTGAAACTGGCCCGTAATGAACAGTGTTTCACTTTATGCCCATTAATGACCCATTATTCTGTTGGGCCGTTTCCAGCCCATGTTATCTTTCAGCCTTCTCGGGGCCCATTTATTCTTGTGCTCATTTCCACATTCGTTTACTTACGGCCCGTTAGTGTCATTTTCTGCTTGTGGGCCAAATTTAGCCCGTGGTTACAGTTGGCCCATTTGTGGCATGTTAATACATTGGGCCGCTTTCATAGCGTTATAAAAATACGGCCGATTAACGACGACCCGTTATGGTTAGCCCATGAATGATTTCAACTCTAGCCCATGTACGGCCATAATGTGGTCTGTTATTGGCCCATGTTTGGCCAACCGATCATACGTCACGTAGAAGGCCCATTGATGATACGGCCCATAGAAGGCCCATTGTGTCTACGACCTGTATAAGGCCCATTGTTTCTACGCCATGTAGAAGGCCCATTGTTTCTACGCCCCGTAGGAGGCCCATGTTAACTACAGCCGGTGGGCATCAAAGTTCGCCACCAGTGCAAATATAGGGAACACCCTACACTATACAAAAATGGCTTACTGTTTTCTTCAGCCGGTGGCTGCACGTTAAGAACAAATTTTGTATCACAGCAAAACAAATTACAACTATAAAACAAAAGGAAGGTTGGCATAAAATTTAACAGTCTAGTAGATAAATGCACCACAAGAAGTTTAGAAGCTCAGTTCATTTGACCTGACTGTTACGTTTTCATGCTGTATTGTCCAATGGAGCACCATAACCTTCACCTTCAGTTATCCTAGGCTCCTGAACAACATAGCAAATGTCTGATAGTCTGGTTTCAAAACCATGCATATCTTGACAACATCGAACAATGTCTTTCCTTGTTTCACAAAGGGTCTCTGTTAGGGAATGGACTTGTGTCTAGAGCGCAGATACAACATTGTTTTGAGCTTGCATATCTTGATCATGAGGTAGTTTGGACGAGATTGCCTTAACAACCAAGCCAGTATTACGTAGGAACGTGCTTTTGGCACTGTTAGTGGACAGGTACCGACCCACTGCAGCAAGAGTTGACATTGTGGTTATAGTTGCCTCGCCACCTTCAAAAGGTGGCGGTTCCACCATCTTTTCCATAGCTCGCTGAAAAGTTGTGGTTTTACATTAGTAGTACCAGAACAGAAGAAATTAAGGAGGCAGCAAAACCAAACAAAATAGCTTTGGTCTATATAACTTATTCTGGTGAACCCAAGTAAAATAATTGTTGTATTTTATTGCAAAGTACATAATAAAACCAGGTTCCAAACATATGACCATGTTCCATCGCTAATGTATTGTCTATTTCTTCACATTGTATTGAGGGATAAGGATAAAGAGACGAAGTTTATAATACAGTAAGCATAGTATGACATCATTCATATCACAAAACAACTGAGAACAGACAAACAGGCAATTCTAACAGTGTGTGGGAAAGTCTAGCATGGAACTAGATTAGAGGTCAAGATCAAAGGAACATCACTCCTCTCTTTTAAACCTTGTAAGGTGCAATGATACGCTAAGAAAATTGTGTATAAAATTGAAAAGAGTAATAGACATTGGCTGCAAACCATGCAGTTCAAGGCACAAGTCAGAGTAAGTAGTAGTTAAAAGGCATGAGGATTAAGGACTTACAACAGCGGCTTTGACTGGTGTAGTCATGCCCTTCTTCTTGCTGGTGTGACAGTCCTTGAAGATTTCCACATCATTTGGTTCAAGTACTTTTTGGTCCTTGCGGGCTTTCCTCCGCATTTGGAACAAGTCAATATAGATATGATAATATGGTACAGGGAAAAGAGTGAAACAACAACTAATTACAACAGCCTCATAGTGTGCAATATAGCTACGAGATCCTGTCGTCTGTTGGAATTTCACTTTTGTACGGTTGGCCTTGTTCTTTGAACAGTTCACCCACAAGAAGATAGATTTGTGTGGCACATGCGTAAATAGGACTTCAACATGTGATCTGATCACATATATATAATGTACCTGATACTTCAGATTGGAACAGTGTTTTAATGAGGCCTCTCCGGTCTACATCAGATATATTTTCCACTGGAGATGTTTGGGAAAGTTCACTATTAGCCTTGCCTTCAAAGTGAGTTTTCCTCAAGTTATACCGATACTGTCGCAAAGCAGACTTGAAAACATGGGTGCAAGCTTGTCTGGTTGCATCATCTTGGCACTATCCAACTTGAACCTCATCTGTTGAAAATTATGGGAGTCTCATTATCAACAACCTAGAAAGTATTGGGCAGAGCAAGACAATATTACTAGTTTCCATACATAACCATACTTACAGATAAATGGTCGAGGAAGGTGTTGAACTGGGTTTCGTCTTTGTCATTCCTGTACTGAATCCATGTTGGGAGGATACGTACATGAGACCTAACAGCAACCGCTGCCTCTGATACTAACTTGGCTGACTCTGTAGCATCACATGGCCTTTTTAAACCTGCCTCAAAACGGATCTCCATTCTTCCTCCTCTAGATTTAGTTAACCTATCGAGTATTATCCCTGATGTTTGTTTCCTCTTGCGCCTAGGTGCTAGTCCAACAACAAACATAGGAAGTGTTAGTGTACATCAAACTGTGAGACTACATATAAAGAAGCATGCAACTGTAACATGACTCCAGCAACTACCTTATTGCTGTTGAAGCTCACAAAGTTCATCTGATGTTGCCAACTCATCTTGTGTCAAGAGTGCTTCGGAAGTAGTGTCAGGTGGCAAGGGAGCTTGGGAACGTGCTGCTAGCTGAGTTGACCAACGAGTAAATCGTGCAGCTGGTGGTACTGTGGACAGTGTTGCAACAACTAGGGTTTTCTCTGCTTGTTTGGTGGCAGCTATTTGTTTCTGTTTGGCTTGTTCTGCAGCTCGTGTAGCACGGGATACCCTGTCAATACAATTTTTCCCTGGACTTTGACCTTCTATTGCACCACCAGTACCAGCAGGATCTGCAGGATTGTTCCACTTCCCTTTCCCTGTCATTCTGTCTTGCTTCCTCTTTCTCTGTGCCATGTTAAGTTAAGCCGACAAGAAAAACAAATAACAATTTAGTTCTTCAGAACAAATGTACTTTGATGTAAGAACATGGTGTGATAGACAGATATTGTATGTTCTAGAAACAGGAACACATGTCTTGGTCACAAGTATAATGTGTACAATAAGCAAATAAATTCAACAAAATTAGAAGCAATATAGGCTAGACATCATACATAACATGCAACAACATATAACAGTGTCAAGTTAGAGGGAGCACCTGTGATGGTGCACTAGGGGAGACGTGCTCATCACCAACACAGCTACGTTGAGTGTCTATGCATGTGTTGTCCTAGAAATCATCTCGGGGGGATGGACGAGTAGAATCTGTAGAGGCCCTCCATTTGGAAGGAGCACCTTCATCCGCTGCCTTGCTAACTTCCTTCCGCTTTGTTGATTTTGAATTGTTAAGTAAAACCGACAAGAAAAAGCAATAAAATTCACTCTTCAGAACTCATTCGTGCATGATACTGACAATCACTACTTTGATGTAAGGCAAACACATGATTCCAGGATGGAATAATACGAAAAACAGGACGGCATGGCATATTCACAACTGTTTGTGTAAACTAAGCAGAAACCATTTCACCAAATAAGAAGCAATGCAAGCTAGACACCACGTGAAAGATGCAACCAATATGACTCTGCCAAATTAAAAGTGTCCCATCATAAATGGCATTTCAACAAATTAGAAGCAGCGCGTGCTATAAATCATATCAAAGATGCAACTAATATCACACTGCATATACTGAAGGTGTCTCGTCATATTGATTTATGCGGGATACAAAAAAACAATAGTTTTATGTGAGGACATGCTTAATAGACAGATGTACTATGTACTAAATACAGGAAGGCATGTCACATTAACAGGTATAATGTATAAGCTAAGCAGAATAGCACATGCAGTTTAACCAGATTGGAAGAATTACAATCTAGACACCATATGCAACATGCAACCACATATCATGCTGCCAAGTTAGAGCAAGCACATGCGATGCTAGTGCAGGGGAAATGCGGTAATCAACTACAGAGCTACATTCACTATGTTCATCTAGCCTTGCTGTTTCTTGAGAATCATGTCGGGAGGCTGACGCTGCATTCTTTAAATGAGGAGTAATCCACTTGCCTGACTACCTCATCATAAGTGATTGATGAGGGATACACAAGAACATTAGTTTGATGTAAGAACATGGTTAATACACAAATGTACTAGTATGTACCAAAAACAAAAAGGCATGTCATATTCAAAGGTATAATGTGTAAGCTAAGCAGATGCACTTTAACCAAATTGGAAGCATTAAAAGCTAGACATCCGGCTGGAGTGGTGAGCATGATCATCTAGGACCTGAGAGCCTGGTGGGAGGCGGGCTGCTTCGCCACCATCGCGGATTTTTAGTTGGCTTCCAGGTGATGCCTCTCTTTGCTGGGCTTGTCACTGGCTCGACTAGTGCCCTGACTAGCTATTTGTCTTCTGGTGCTCACGGGATGGTGGTTCATATAAAAAATATCTTTCATTATCTTAATAAAGACCGACTTCGGCCTTTCGAATACAAGCTAGACACCATATGGAACATGCAACCACATATGACACCGCGAAGTTAAAGCAAGCACCTGGGATGGTGGTTCATTGCAAGCAAGGTCATCAACTCCAGAGCTACTTTTACCGTCTCCATCTGCTGACACTGCACCTATTATAAGGCTGAAACATGTCTGGCCTATCCATGCACGACGCTGGAGCGACTTCTCTCTTTTCCTTTTTGCTTCTCTCATAGCAGCAGAGTCTAAAATACCCTTGCATAAAAACACAATAGTGAGAGTATGGGTGAAGTGTGTGCAGAACTAGTGCACTGTAAAAGTAGCAGATAGCAGGTGGCTGAAAAATAAATGACAGGAGACATATGATAGCTCTACAACATTGCATGGCAAACAAAATTAGATTCTACTCCGTATGATTTTATAATATATGAGCACAGGAAATGCAGGTACTCCTCCAGCACACCACCCCATGTGGTCATATCAAGATAATAGTCGACTGAAAATAAATAGGTCAGTCGATTTTTTTAATGAACCGTCCGATCTATAAGGAACGGGAAGATGGCCTTCGTCTACCTCCCGCCAGTCAGTGTTGACGATCTTTCTCGAACCGCCAGCGACCACCGGCCCAGACCCCTGCCTCCGCCACCCGCCCTCCCCTCGACCTCACACCACCGCCGTGCTTGGCAGCGCCCCCAAGCCATCCCTTTAATCCCGTCCGACCTCCAGATCAGGCGCCAATAGCTCTAGGCCCCACACGCCCCTAAGATAAACACCGAGGCGCTGCTTCCCTGACCTAATAGGCAGACTAGCGCCTGTTACGCTGGGGAATGCTTCTGTTAATTGGGAATCAACTGACCAGGAATTGAAATTCAGGGGGGCGACGGACCTCTAGCTATAGTTAAATAGTATGTGAGGAGAAACCTTGTGCATCACGAGTTACTAGGAACATCTATTATCAAGAAGAAGAGGTCAACTAGTCTCTTCTGTGGGATGAATACCATGCAAGAAGACACGTAAGATTTGCATGAATAAGGGAAGAGGAGTACCATTTTCGGTTGCCGGTGTGGTCGCATCCACATGTCGCGCCGATCTTCTTCTTTTTGCCGAGGAAACCGATGTTCTAGAGGAGGGTGCATGCTAGGATGAACCCATGGCCAAATTGTTGACTGTGTTGCCATGGACGTATGTCGGCAGAGGGGAAGCAGATCCGAGGCGGTGAAGGATGGCGTAGCAGGAACAACTCCAGTGCAGTGGAGGGTGGCGAAGTTGGAGTGGCAGCGGTGAGGTGCAGGACGGCGTGGTTGAACTGGCTCAGGTACGGGTGGCTCGGCCTCGGCTTCAACTACTAGCCGTGGAGGGCATTGCAGTTGAGGTTGCGGTGGACGAAAACGTCGGGGTATCGACTCCAGCGTGATGGAGGAGGTTGGCGGTTGATGGGTGGAATGGGGTGGCGGACGGAGGACGCCGGGGTTTCGCGGCTGGTGGAGAGGTAGTTTTTGCGCCCACGGAGTACGAATGGGGAATCAGACGGGTGGGCGGGGGGAGGGGGAGAACCATGTTACGGTCTGGGACGCGCTTGTTTTTGGATTTTTGAAGAGAAGATGGGACGCGCTTGTTTGAAATTTGGGGAAAGTACAAACTTTGCCCCCCTCTTAAATTTCGGACCTACTACAGGTCGGGGGTAGGATGGTAATCCCAGGTGTCCCAAATGGTGGGCGGGAGCGATTTCGGCCACGCGCATGTGTGCTTAGGCGGCCATTGTGTATGAATGTTTTTCGAAGGCGGTTGCGAGGCGTCTAGATGAAGCTACAAACCTACCCCGGTTTAGACCTTTGGATGTCGGGCCGGTAGGTTTCACGGGTCGGAGTTATTAGAAAAGTAATTTCCTTGTACTACCAAACATTGGTCTCACGCGGTTTCGGGCGAGTAGAGGCTCTTTTGGCGCTTCATTCGAAATTTTGAAACACAAGCATTCACGTTTAGAGTACTCTTGAACTTTGAGGACTGACCTAAATAGACAACGTTAAATTTGACCTTGTATGTTTGAAAACCTCATTAAATTATCCGCTTCTTTTTGAAATTTTGACACTTTAAAATCCTATAACTACGATTATTTTGGAATGGAGGAGCTAAATCAGAATCTATTTTGTACATGACTACATATGCTATTATGTACAAAATCAAAGCAAAGATTGGTGCCCCCATAATTTAGGTATGATTTACAGATGCCATGATATCAAATTCAAATAATTGAATGGACTTCATGTTGAATTCGATTTTTTAAAACCACCTTAAGTTGAATTCAAATGTATACTAGTTCATAGGTAGCTATTTATAATGTTCATTGTGTAACTTTCGCATGTATAATGTGCTTTACACACACAACATGAACTATACTCATGTTTATATTTGATTGCTAAAGCGGTACATTGTCTGGAGTTCAAAATACTAACTATGTGGATCAATTGTGTCGAATAATAACATAGACATGCTCAAATTTGATAGAATATAGATGTCTGATGGATCAATGACTGTTCCTTATGCGAATTGCAAATATCATGATCCCATCCTAATATTTGGATACAATTTATATCTTTAATCAATGTGTACAACAGTCTTGTACGTGTAATTTCACTCTCCATCGGTGGTCTCTCACACATGCTCACACACTCTCTCCCGAGGTGTATTTCTCGCACACATGCTCTCGATATAACCCTCCCTCCCTCTCATAACCATTTACGACTGTTTTCACTAACCTTTATCACAAGCACTCTTCCTCTCGCAAGCATACACACGCACAATCCCCATCGACCCTTTCTATATACATAGACCCGCCTACGTGTCTCCTGTACGCACATTATCTTTAGGCATGTCTCTCACGCATTGTCTCACACCTCTCTTCCTAATCGACGAGTATGATTCTAGCAGAGCATTCTGTAGGATGCCCCTTAAAGTTAGGTTGGATGAATAGTAATATCAGAGATAAAGGGGTTACCTTAGTCCAAGAACCTAGGGTTACAAATCCTAGCCGGCTTTGTCAGTGGACATAGAGTCCTTCACAATTATTCTATCTTTGTCTTGTATGACTAGTCATCCATGGGTCTCCCTAAATGCGTCATGGGCCGACCAATGTGGTGCAGGATGGAACTGAACGAAGGGCCTCACCTCAACCCACCGGACCTCACGCGGTGACACACCCTCTACCCCCACGTCTCGTTATCTTCTCACACCCACATATACCAACACAGACACCACACACAAAAAATATATTCTCCTGGTGCCTCAATCCACTCCCTCCTTGCATATACACACTCAAGGGAATCTCTTGTCGTGACGTCATATTCGTCTCTCTCTCTCTCTCTAAACCACTCTCATTTCTCGTGCTATCTCTCCCACGCCCCTCCCCCTATCGCCCCTCTATCCATGCCTCTCTCGAATACGTAATACACACACATACCTCTCTAGGCCCTGCCAAATGCATCAACTACACATTCACACATGTTACATCACGTACCCCATTGATCTAAAAAGCCCTCTCTTCACGTTTATTTCGCATACAACATTCCTTTTGAATAAAGTGTGGCCAAAAAATATTTTAGAATTTCTACATATATACAACATTACAAAGCTATATGGAGGAGTATGAACGCTTGCATTGCATGGTGCCCACAAAGATATTTATTCCGCACTGTGAATTTGTATATTTTTATACTCTATATAAAGTTAGTCATAATAAAGAGAAAGGAAGAGCATCTCGCTCTCCATCACATACCCCCCTCTACTCCCCTTTCACGTACGCACACAAACTATCTCCAGGTCCTCTAAAAGTAAGCCCCCAGCACATTCACACATGTTTCATCTTTCTCTCGCGATATATACAGTGACGATCATTGTATTTGAAGTGAAAGCATGATACGTACATTGGACTTCAGAATCCACTCATTATGGTCACCATTTACGTTTTGTGGTTATTATACAGTCACAGGCTCACCATACAACTATGTATTTGCTCAAGACACGACTAGTTGACCAGTTAAACGCTCCACATGGCACCTCTAGTGTTGCATCACATTATCTCACTACCATCGGGCCCACCGGTTGGCTTGTATCTACTCTACATCTACACTCTTATAGAATACTAGCAAGATGCCCATGCGTTGCATGGAACATCAAGATGCATTTGTATGAGTAGTTTATCTTGTGGGAGAAAAGGACGAACAAGGGAAGGCCTTATTTGCAAGTGTGGAGAGGGGTGTGGGTATCTTTTTGCAAAATTGCCATAGTTTCCTTCCTATCCGTCAGATATAGATCAGACGGCCTATATTGCAGGATGGCAGGCACACGATCATCACCGACTATGCTTTTTATAAGAGTAGGGATGAAATACACTCTTATAAAAAACAGAGTTGGTGATGATGGTGTGCCTGCCATCCTGCAATATAGGCCGCCCGATTTTTATGTGACGGATAGGAAAGAAACTACGACAATTTTGCAAAAAAGTACCCACACACCTCTCCACATGTGCAAATAAGGCCTTCCCTCGTTCATCCTTTTCTCTCACAAGATAAACTAGTCATACAAATGCATCTTGATGTTACGTGCAACGCACGGGCATCTTGCTAGTAAGAAAGAAAACAAACGACAAAAAAATATTGGACGGTGGTTCGAAGTCATGACCGCGGGCACATCGGACAAGGTGGCCTTGTATTGGTATGCTGAGCCGTCTGTTTTAACACACATGAGCTGTTGTGGTGATTATACACACACACACACACGCATGCACGCAACACTCACACGAACACATGCACCCACGCACGCACGCAATACTCACACGTACACATGCAGCCACACACGCATGCAACACTCACACGCACACACACACACGCATGCATGCACACACACCAGTACACCACACGACCAACACACACTCTCACGCTCAAGTGCTCAACCTACACGTGCATGCGCACACATTAGGCCCTGACAGACACATACACAACCAGGTGATTCCCGCGCACGGGGTAGAGTCTTGTCGCGCCCACGTAAATTTGAGTTTATCTGACCTTTTCCCTATGCGAACTGACAGGTAGGACCCACAAGGAACGTGGTCAATTTAACTAGTCAACATGGTGCCACGCAAACTATTTGGCCGGTCAACAGAGTGCAATCCCATGCTGAACCGTGAGCAAGTGACCGTATAATCACCGCAAAACGTATATAGTGACCGTAATCAGCTTATTCTGAAGTTCGGTGAATGTATTACGCTTTTCTCTCTCTAGGCCCTCCAAAACTACATCTCTACACATTCTTGCATGTTACATCTAACAACTATGCGATACAGCACTACTACTACTACACTCTAACACAATAAATCATATGTGTTTTCAGTTTTACTAGATATCATATTGTTACTTAATTATTCAGTTTGCATACATTAAAATTGCCTTTGAAATGTATGGCCAGTATCATATACCGCGCGGGAAAAATCCCGCCCTTTCCTATTTAATCGGGTTTGTATCGATGGATCGTGCGAAACAGCAAAACATAGTACTATATATAGTACAAGTAACAGTTCACTGGGCCGCCGTGTCGTGTACTCCTTCGACGTAAGAGTGGAGTGCTTGCTTTAATAAATCTTCTAGTCCCTTTCACCAACATGTGGGGCATCAAGCTACCGGGTCCACGTGCCATACCGGAATACAGTGCAGAGCAGCCGGGGTGAAGCACCCAGTCATGGCGCCGGCATAGTAATGAGCAATGAGGCGTCAAATCACAAAGCTGCACCTTTCCCGCAGTTAAGTTGGAGGGACGAAGTAATAATGCTAAAAAAGAAGTTGGAGGGACGAAGCAACCATCATTTCACTGTTTCTGAATCCGCTTCTCCCTCATCTTCTTCAAGTTAACCACGTGTTGCTTCTGCCATTGTTCTGCCTCATGTGGGAAGCGGATAGGCTTGGTAAAGCACTGACACGTGGGACCGCATGTTAGCAAACCGCCAGGACAACGTCCTCTAAAAATAAGAAACCTTCCCAGCCATCCGCGTGGCAAAATCACCTCCTTTTTGCTAATCTTGATTCTATAATTTTTAGACCAATATAATTGAGATTTGCATAGATAGCACACAGGAGCAAAACCAAGTGGTACGGTTAAGGGCATCCATAATGTGTAGAAAAATGTGAAAATAGCTTTTGGCATCGTGGGAACCATTGTGGACGGTGTTGCCAAAGCCAAAAGGATGGAACCGAAGCTCCCTGATTGATTGATTGAAGGAATAAAAAAATGCAACGGCTCTCCTCTTTCTCCCGTGCTTGGACGCATGTACAGTATAGAGGACAGAGTCTACTTCCCTGTCCCTTCTATCACAAATCTCAAAGCAGTGAGGCATCAAATCAAAAAGCACGGACGAAGCAACCATCATTTCACTCTTCGCTGACTCCGCTTCTCCATCATCTTCTTCGAGAAACCATCTCACCGCACTAAGCTAGATGGACGAAGCTATTGTGTACGAGTAGTACTAGTACATTTACGCGTCCTTTGGTTCAACAGACTTCCTGGATGCAAATAAGGTGGTTGTCTCAGCTTGCAGGCGGCACTTGCGAGCGACTTACCGTGGTCTCCCTCAATGGTGTTCTTCGTCGAACACACTTCGCCAAACCACAACATTCGAGATATCGTCGACGTCACCACAATGGGGAAGCAAGTCAAATATAGTTACTACCTCCATTTTTTGTACACAAGGCTAGTATATCAAAATTAGAATTTGCAAAAGGCCACAAACACTAATCGAGGCAAAATTAATGGGTTTTTCCTCGTACTAGCAACCAAGGACATTAATATCCCCTGCATGCATGCGGAAATGAGAAGGTTGGTTTGCATGGCGCTGCATTAATCAAGCGATGAGGAGTGAGATGGTCAGCTCTTTGGGCTTTGGAGAAAAATACGCATTAATTGACATGTGAAACGAGGATTTGTATCGGTTAATCCCGCGAAGGAAAACCCCGCCTTTCTTTTTTAGCGCTAGTACTCCTAGTACGTAGTACTACGTACTTATCCTGTTTGGGTCTAGGCCTTGCATTGCCATACTTCGCCACACATTTTTGCCAAGCTTGCCTAAAGTTTTCAAAATGAAAAGGAGGTACACTTGCGCACAGCTGTCGCAGTCACACCGCACCCTCACATGGTCGGTCCTGCACGCCGCGGTCGCACCGCACCCTCACATGCACAGTCGCTCCTGCACGCTGCAAACCCAACCAAGGGAACACACCCTCACTGACACATGCTGTCACATGTGAACAAACCAAACTCAGCCATCCTACTGCTGCCACATAATTTTCGTTCATAGAGTATGTTTATCCAACCGCATGTTGGGGAGTGTCCGTACGGCCCGTGCGGTGGTCTGTTGGGGAAGAAGAAGAGGTGACGAAGAAGGGTTAGGAGACGTAGGGTATTCATCCAACTGCCTAAAATGGTAGACTGACCCAAGTCAGGAGACTTGCATAACAATATATGTTTTTACTCAACAAAAAACCCATAAAAACAACAACATAAAGAAAAACTATCACTGCTCGTGAAACGAGACGGCCTCATCGTCTTTGGCTGCTGGCGCGAACCAGCCATAGCGGCCGACATGTGTCTCCGCACCATGGTTGTCCTCGGCCTCCATCTACTCGTTCACGCAGAGCGTGCGGGCGCTCTGCACGGACGAGAGCACCGCCCGGTTCAAGTCGAGGACGTCCGGTTCCGCCTGCGGGAGGGTCTCGATGGCAGCGGCATCCGCACGCTCCACGTCGAGTCAAGCCTCCGCCGCCCGGTTCAAGTCCAGAATGTCCGGTTCCACCTGCAGGAGGGCCTCGATGAGAGCGGCATCTGCGCGCTCCGCGTCGAGTTGAGCCTCTGCCGCCCGGTTCAAGTCCAGGACCTCCGGTTCCGCCTGCAGGAGGGCCTCGATGGCAGCGGCATCCGGGCGCTCCACCTCAAGTTGAGCCTCCGCCGCCCGGTTCACATCCACGACATCCGGTTCCGCCTGCAGGAGAGCCTCGATGGCAGTGGCATGCGCACGCTCTGCGTCGAGTTGAGCCTCTGCCTCCCGGTCCTCCTTTAGTATCGCCAGGTTGAACCGCTGGTCCGCCTGCACCACAGGGGACTCGGACGCCGGCACGAAGTCGACGTCCATCGTCTCATACCCATCGGGGGGCCTTCTGCGCCATGACCTCCGCCATGAACATTGGATCGGCTTCCTCCTCCTCGTAGGTTGGCTCCAGAGAACTCGGGGATTGGCCCGCTGCAAAGTGATCTTGGGAACGGAGGTCTCTCACGCCGACCGCCACCGCGATTTCTGCGCGGCGCTCCGGCGTCAGCATCTTGTAGTACGTGATCTTGCGGCGCACCATGGCTTTCCGGCGAACTAGGGGTCGCTTGATTCGGGCTAGGGGATCGAAAGGTGGGGGAAGGGGATGGAGATTAGGTGTGGTTTTAGGGCAGTGGCTGGCGTAGGCCGTGCAGCGAAGGTTCTGGTGTGAATAGTGGTTCCGATGACGACCGGTCAATCGGTTTTGACTGTACATCGCTCTTGTCGCGTTCGCGTTGCAGCCCGGCATGCTGGACCCTCCACGTCGCTCACTAAATGGAACGCGCTTCGTCTTGCGTTTTCGCTCACTTGTGGGACCGCAGTTGAGAGCAAACCGACGTCCCTCCCCCTCCTGCGCCCGCGTCATTTTATGCGGAGTATATAAAAATAGAGGGAGTATACTACGGATGAGGATCCCCTGACGTGGCCGAACCCATTGAGTAACTGACATGTGGGACCTAGCAAGCATGGGGTCCGCCAATAAGTGACCGAAAGGGAGGGTAAGGCAGGGATACTTTTGTGAAAGGAGCTTCCAATGGTATAAATTTCACATTATACATCTCATGTACTATTAATCTTGTCAATAGTCAAATGCGGTTTTGAAAACGCATTAGAGCATGGTTAATAATATAGCCAGTCGATGGCTAAAAGGAACTACCATGTCATCTATAGCCATCATCTATTATATGCACTCATATAGTAGTGTGGGCTATAAGGTTGGCTATTTCCCGCATAAAAAATTATAAGGTTGGCTATTGTATTAGTACCTTTTTCCATCTCCTCTCCATCTCTTTCTTCATATTTATTGTATGTATTTTACTAGGAATGCATATATAGCTAGGCTCTTGCATGAGAGCTCACTCCCCTTACTTTTTCACATCTCTCTCCTCCACATAGGCCCTATATAAATGGAAGGAGGGAGTAAAACTATGAGCACTGCATACTCTAGGACAGATGTTGTCAGTACTCCACTAGTACTATTGGACAGGGAGCTTAAAAAAGTTACTATTGACCTGGCTATACGTGGCGAAATCCTAGTAGGAAGAGCATGCGCGAGAACAAGCACATTCACGTGGTTGAAAACAAATTGGAAACCATCTCGAGTACAAATCTAGGAGTACGTACGAATCTAACAATTTGATTGGGCGTTGTTGAATGTTGATACTTTATTATCAAAGTAGAGATACTTTGACTACACATAAAACTTATATGTAAACTAGAAAGGATAGGAGGGAGTATATTGTACGTTCAAAAACGAAACGAACATTGAATACCCTTTATATATGATTTGCGGATGCTATGATCACCGGTTCAAAATTTTGAATCCGCCTTAGGTATCACACATGCCCCCACTCGTTCTCTCTCGATTTCATCTCGGGGTCCGGAGATCAACTGAAAGAGGACTAGGGTAGGTACAATACGTTTGTTTCTCTTATGAACGTACAATATACTCCCTCTGATCCCCACAGACCCCCCCCCGCGGGTCATTTCTATCATAGAAACAGACCAAACCTTTATCTCCTTGCACGACACGCGATTGATCTCTGAACATCAATCGATCTCGTCAACATGTGTCGGGGCATGAACCGAATGGGATGTCAAAACTAAGACGCGAAGCGACATGTAGTGGAGGCAAAGTGGAACTTCAAATGAACCATTTGTTTGTATGCATGACGGACAAATTACAAATAAACATTGGAAATACAAGCATGGTCTTGGCCCACATGCGAATGATACTCGGCAGAATGTTCAAATGAGGCATGCGGGAGGATGGACTCGACTGGAGGGCGACATGATCGATGGAGAAGAGGGTTGGAGAGGAATGAGAAATAAGCAAACACCACATGATTATACTTGAATGACTCAAATAAACAATAAGTTGTCTCGCTTGGCCTACATAGTGAAAGGCCTAATGCGCAATGCGGAGCACTGACGCTCGAATATGGCTGGGAAAACAAGGAAACCGACATGTGGGGCACACCTGTGAGGACGACGTAGCACAAACTAGTCCAATGGAGGAGCTGGCCCATGACCTCCTCACCACCAGCAATCGTTCATGTGGGTCGTGGGGGCCAACAACGTGGCGCAGCTCTAGCACCGCCTCTTGACACGGCGACCATGGTGAGCGACACGCTCATCTTCGCTAGACATGGTTGGTTTCAGTGTGCCGAGGGTGGTGTTAGTGCTATGGCACGACCAATAGTATGTTTGATTTGTGCCCAAGGTTGCCCCATCAAAGCATTGGGTAGCCAAAATTTTGGTTGAGGTTTTGGTTGCTCATGATTTGGCCGACATTGGCAAGAAAAATGAACTAGAGTTGGCTAGAGTTCATTGGCATGCCAAAAAATGGCAACCATCCAAACAAAGACCAATCTTTGGGTCATGACCAAAATTTTGGTAAGGTGCAATTTTGCCACAATCCAAACACACCCCAACACCTGGCTCGTCGAGGATGCACGGGGCGTCGGGACGCGTCCGTAGAGTGGTGTAGCGCGGCCAACTACATCCTCAGGACCTGAGACCATGCCGGGTCGTCTTGCTTTTTCAATGACATGCGTCGATCACATGTGAGCAAAGGGCATCTCCAATGTTGCCACGACCACAGCTGACTACCCTGGCACACCAAAAACCCTCATCCCTCGCACCGTCGCGTGGTGCGTTCCCAGCCGGTGCCAGCTGCCCGCATTCATGTTATCCGTCCGTATGCCGTCGTTAAGAGGCTCGGTGCCCGAGGAACCAACTCCGGCAACTTAATGACTCACCGGGATGCTTGGCCTCACCGAAATGCGCCACTTAAAGCAGCAACGCCCAGCTAACCTCCACACCGTAGCGCATCGTCCTCCTACCTGGCACCACATCCGCTGTGACCGCAAGCGCGAACGCTCCGCGAGAGAGCTTGTCTTCGGGGATGGAGCTTGAGGTCGCCGCCCTCGCTCAAGTCGCCGCACAAGCGGTGGCCACACTGGCGGCCAACGACGGGAGCACCTCAGCCACGCGTCCTACTTGCCGCCGTCCAACGTCCGGCACCGCCAAGGTCGGGGACTCCTCCGAGGATGAGTAGGGCATGGGAGGCGGCGGGGCATGGTGTGCCAACTGGCCGCTCCATCTCCCGTGTTCTATTTTTCCTCGCCGAAGAACGCACCTTCACTTCACGGGTCTTGAACCCCGCCCCCGTACATGGAGATCGCAAATGGAGGACGCGGTCGCCGCCGTAGAATAGGTTTAGGGTCGGGTTTCTTTTATTTTTCTGTCCTATAAAAGTTCAAAATGTAATGAAAATCTGCGTATTTGCATTAATCTCGGCCGGTGTATATGAACTTTCACAATAATATAGTATATTGTAGGAGTACTAGCGAGATGCCCGTGCGTTGCACGGAAGATCTAGATCTTGTGGGAGAAAAGGATGAACGAGGGAAGGCCTTCTCTGCAAATGCACATTCACTCATTTCACATCTTTCTACATCTACGGGAACCTACGAAAGGGTTAACGTAAATTGCCTCTCTCTCTCCTCCCCTAATTTTTATGCTGGTGGGCCCCTCCCTCCCCCCAATCTACAATCAACAGCTCACACGTTTCACATTATGTTAATTATGTAACTGGGACTATGTAGGTGTAGCATTACTCATCCTAAAAAACCCAACTAAGCCAACCTCCCAGCATATCGCGTGGGAAAATACCCGGCCACGCCGTTTTAGTCGGGATTACCGGATTACTTGTAGTAGTATGGATGGATCGCATGAAGCAACATGTTTTTTTGAGGGGGCGAAGCACCTAGTTTAAAAGGAAAAAAGGTGGTACACTCACAGCACCCCTGTCGCAGTCGCATTGCACCCCACACACGTTCGGTCCAGCACACGGCTCACGCAAATGGAACGCGCTTCGGCTTGCCTCTTCACTGACACGTGGGACTGCACTTGGAGAAACCAACGATGCGCCAAACTCCCCCCACCCACCGCGCGAAAATCCTCCCCCCCACCCAAAAATTTCCCCCAAATCCTAGATTCAACCGCCCTTCGGCCAACTAGCCAATAATATTCCCCAAACCCCCTCTCCCCGTCCCCCTCCACCCCATTCGCTCCGCTAAAGCCGCCCTCCCCGCCACGCCGATACGTCGGC